>NW_006786690.1:10621992-10638157 GCF_000442215.2 Lipotes vexillifer | reverse complement strand
CCCGCCCGTCCCCGCCACCACGCAGCCCCCCAGCAGTGTCCTGGCAACTCTCCTGCCTCATCAGGGACTAGACCTTCATTACTCCTGCCTCTCCTCTCCTTTCTTCCTCCTGCCGTGCTTTCATTTTTGTTCACTTTTCTCTCCTTCTTTGGGTTGTTTGTGCCTCTTTTTTCCTTCCTGTCCCCCTCCCCAATTTGTCAGCTCTCCTAGTTTTTCTTCTCTTTTGCCCCTCTTGGGTGTACAAGGCTGAGAGGACGTTTTGCTGCTGCTGGCTATCTCGGTGCCCGCCACAGTGCCTGGCCCACAGGGCACAGACGGCAGTCCCCTCGGGCGTGTCTGCCTGTCCCCTGACACCACATGCCCTTCCAGTGCATTCCCTTCCTGCTTCCTTTCTTGCTCTGTGTGTATCCGTTTGCTAGATGTGCATTATAACCTTGGCAATAATGTTTTCAAGGACAGGCCTGGTTCTCCCGCTCTCTATTTCCTGCTAACCACCTAGCGGTATTCCCAGCCCGGTGATTTATGACAATAGCTATTGGGTGGTGTGTCCTAAGGCACTGCCCCGAGGACAGATTTGCCAACTTTCAGCACTGTGACAGTGTCCTTCCTTGGTCATGGCCACGCCTCTGTTAGTGAATGACCCCGGCAGTCATCCTCAAAACAGTCCAGCCAAAGAAACAGACCCAGTAACCGTGGAATCAGGCCTTGACTCCCCCCTCCCCTACTTGTTCCAGAACTCCTGCCTGTGGCCTGACTCTGCAGTGAGGGGATGTGGGAGGAGGATGCCCAGGGGAAGGTGGCGGCTCTGTCGGCCCCAGCTTGCTTCGGAAAAGGGAAGATTGGGGGCAACTGGCTGGTTTGGTTTTGGTTTTGGCTTTTAGTCGTTATTTATGTTAATTTTTTTATCAAGCAAAGAGCATATGTGTTGGTTCACATAGCAGAAACACTGGTCGTTCCAGCGGGATCCATGGGTTCAAGTCTTGCTTGCTGTGTGTCTCAGCTCTCGTTTCTCCCCTTGCGAGGGCCAGATGGCTACCAGCATGGAAGCTACACCTTGTCCTTCCAGCACACCCAGCAGGGGGAGGGCCCTGCAGGAGAGGACGGGACTCCCCCACCAGTATTTCCTGAACAGTGGAGAATCAAGTCTTACTGGTCCTAGCTCGGCCAAGGCCCAACCCATTGGCAAATAGGAAGATCTGATTGGCCGGGCCTGGCCACGCCCAGTCTTAGAGCCAGGAGAAGGGGACACAGCATCTATGCACTCATCCAGGTAACCCTGGGCAGCCTGGCTCCCCCAGCCCAGCGTGGTCCTTCCCGTGGGCCTCCAGTGACCCTCACTGGGAGTGACCAGTGCAACAGGCTCTGGATCACTATTCCAAGGGTCCCTGTAGAGAATTCTGAAATAACAATAAGTATCCCTTCTGGTTACCTGTTTGGGACTTTCCTACTTGATAGTGGAGTTTTGTAAAGAGAGGGCATACCTGTGGGATGCCTGTCACTGGCTGGTTTCTCTGAGATGCCTGTTGCCACATCGCCGCACACCTGGACTATTGCCTGGCCTGTTGTGGGTGTGCAGTGAATGTTTGTGGAATCAATGACTGGAGGGGGACAGCAAGCCTTGCTGCTGTCCCTCAGGGCCCACCCTCACCGGACAGCACCATCCGTCCATCCCTGCCCAGCTTGTCAGGACCACTCAGGAGATAGCAGCTATTTTGTCATCATTATAATTATTGGTAGTGGTGGTAGTTGTTACCCTTGTAATTGCATGGCTGTTGTTATTGTCGAGCCCAGCAGTTTCTCGCAGCTCAGGGAGCAGTCTTGACCGTTGATCACCCTCACCTGCTCTGGCTACCTTTGCTTCAGTGATAACGTTCTATGCCAAAACGCATGGAGTTATGATTCCTCAGCTGATCTTCAGATCTAAACACCCTGCAAGGTAGATTAAGGGCCAGACCTTGCATATATTTAAGAAACTCCTGTGCTGTCCAGGCCCCTTGTGGGGCAGAGATGATGGGGCGTAGCTCCTGGCCTGAGGGGAACAAGGGACATGACCGGAACACCCACAGATGCACTGGAGACCGTGACACCCACTGTGGGGCTTCCGGGTAGATGATCCAGGCTCGAATCCGGACAGAGGCTGTCGTCTCTGACCGTTCCTCACCCTCGACCCCCTTCCCTCCTCTTACAGTGGGAATGAGGCAGCAGCCAGAGAGAGCTTTGATGATTCGGGCTACAAAGATGATGTGTGAGAGTGTCCAGCTCGGTGCTCGGGCCCAGGAAGGGCTCCGAGTGTGGGTGTTGGGTCACAACCCCTAACACTGTGATGTGGCAGCTCAGAGAGGGGCAGAGTCCTTGCACATGAGATGGGGCTTCAGGCAGCCCCATGAGCCCCCGGTCCCAGGGGCTGAGCGAGGCCTGGAGAGGTGCAGGGTCAGTACTCAGCCTGGACCCTTAGCTCTAAGCAGGTTACTTAAGACACTGACTTGCATCTTTGTCATTGAGTGGTCCTGGACACACCCGTTCCATCTCTGTCATCAGCAAATCTCTGATTCTGATATTAGACAAAGGATTGCCATGTTCATGGAAGCAGTGTGTAGGTGTTTAAAAACTCATTCTTTAAAGCAAGACATGGGGGCAGGTGAGAGGCAGGATTTTAGGGGGACTCTGGACTCAGACTATCTGGTTCACAGCCTCATTCTGCTACTTATTAACGTGAGGCTTTGGGCAAGTCACGTAACCTCTCTGGGCATCTGTAACACGGGGATGGTGGCAGCGTGTTTGTAAAGATTAAATGAGATAATCCAGGCTCAGAGTAAGCATTCAATACATGTTAGCTGTTCTTATCATGACTGAAAGATGCAGGTTTCCGAAAACAAAAGGCCCTCTTGTAAAATATGTAATCCTCGCCCCCATTTGTAATGACACACCTTGTCTATATCCAGGTGCTCCTGATACCTGAGTGGGGATGCTTTCCCTGGCAGACAGTCAGTGAAACGCCAGTGAACCCCTGATGTACAGGAGTGTGCCTGGGGGCCCTTAGGGTATGCTGAATAATGAAATTCGGAGTGAATAATGACCCTCCCCTCCCAAAAGATATTCACATCCTAATCCCAGAACCTGTGAATATGTTACTTTATATGGTTAAAGGGCCTCAGCAGATTCACATTATCCAGATGGGCATGAGGTAGTCACAAGAATGCTTGTAAGTGGGAGGCAGGAGGGTCAGAGTCAGAGAAGGAAATGTGACGACAGAAGCGGAGGTTGGGAGATGGAGAGCAGGGGCCAAGGATTGCAGGCGGCCTCTGGAAGCTGAAGCAGGCGAGGAAACGGATTCTCTCCTAAACCCTCCAGAAGCAATGCAGCCCTGCTCATACCTTGATTTTAGACCTCTGACCTCCAGAACTGTAAGAGAATGAATTTGTGTTGCTTTAAGCCACTAAATTTATGGTAATTTCTTGCAGCATTACAGCAGCAACAGGAAACTAACAGCCCCTCTTGGCGGGGGCGGGGGTTGTCCATGGGTGTTTATCAGATTTTCATCTGTGTTGATGGTCAGATGATGAGCAGTCACTGGTCCCCAGCATCTCACCTGGCCCTGGGACCCCCTGCTGGGTGTCGCCGCAGCCACTTTCCCCACCTTCTCTGGCCTCCATGTTCTCACAGAGCCCATCTGAAATGCAGGTGCATGTTTCACCACTAATTTCTTCTCTGGAAAGCCCTCTGAAAACAGCTGTCCTGTCACCCTGGGGATTCGTCAATCAGGGCCATGACACGTGCCCACGGAGGGTGCCTCCCCTGGTCCTCAGTCACTGCTGACACCAGCTCTGGGCCTGTCTCCAAGCTGCTGATGCCCGTCTGGACGGGGAAACGAGCTGCGGTTCCAGCAGCAGGAGCAGTAGAGGCACCTCTTAGCAGCTGCCGGAGGCCACAACCTGGCACGTCACTTGGGTTTATCGTTCACTCACCCAGAATAGCAACAGCTCCTCGGCAGAGCCCTCCAGCCTCTCACCTTCCCAGGTTTCCCACACACATGGCAGCGGCAGCGAGCAGTCTCCAATTCTGGACCAGACCTGGCCTTGGTTACATCACTGGATCCTCAGAAGCAGCGTCTCCCTTTTACAAACGTGGAACCTGAGGCTTGCAGAGGTGAAGTGCATTGCCAGGGATGGGTGTACCGAATTGAACAAAGGCCCAACGGACTCTGTATTTTTCATGACACCACTAGGTCAGCTACTCGTTCTTTTATTTAATTTTTTTTTAATTTTATTTTTTTTATTTAAAAAATTCTTTTGGCTGCGTCGGGTCTTTGTTGTGGCACGCAGGACCTTCATTGTGGCATGTGGGCTTCTCCCTAAGTTGTGGTGCAAGGGCTTCAGGGTGTGTGGGCTCTGTAGTTGTGGTGTGCGGGCTCTGTAGTTGTGGTGTGCGAGCTCCAGAGCACGTGGGCTCTGTAGTTTGCAGCATGCGGGCTCTCTAGTTGTGGCGCGTGGGCTTCGTTGCCCTGCGGCATGTGGGATCTTAGTTCCCGACCAGGGATCGAACCTGCGTCCCCTGGACCGGAAAGCAGATTCTTTACCACTGGACCACCAGGGAAGTCTCCTACTCTTTCTTTTATTAAATTCCCTGATACCACTATGCCTTTCTTTTTTTTTTTTTAAGTTTTTTTTTTTTTTTCTTGGCCTCACCACGTGGCTTACAGGATCTTAGTTCTTCGACCAGGGATCGAATCCAGGCCCACGGCAGGGAAGGTGCCGAGTCCTAGCCACTGGATCCCCAGGGAATTCCCCATCATGCTTTGCATTTGCTCAGTGAACATTGATTCAGCTCCTCCTGCATGGACCAGGCCCATTCCAGGACTGAGAGAAAGCAGCAAACAAAGCAGACAGAAATTCCCACCCTCGAGAGCTAACATTTCAGAACAGCCCTGTCCAATAGAAATAGAACGTGAGCCCCATATGTAATTTTAAAATTAACTTTTAAATGGGAACCATGTGTTTCTAAAAGGTACAAAGAAACAGGCTAAGTTAATTTTAATAATATATTTTATTTAACTCAGTATATCTGAAATTGATCACTTCAGCATGGAATTAATTTAAAATGTTAATGAGATATTCTTATTCTTTCTAAGTCTTTGAAATCTGGTGCGTATCTTACACTTCTGCGGCACATCTCACTGCAGACCAGCCACACTTGAAGAGCTCCTTTGCCACCCGTGGCTAGTGGCCATGGTATTGGACAGTGCAGCCCTTGCATACAGCGGATTCCCACTGGCCATCCCAACAGCCACCTGGGTGTGATTGGTGTCACTCGCACCGCCCAGTGGAGCTGAGCAGCCGTCGGTCCGTTTCCTACCGCAATCAGCTTGGGATTACGCTGGCCGCACTCAGCTCTGTGGCTTCTCACGGCTGGGTTGTTGTGGAACTGGGGAACCAGCATTTCTTTGTGGGGTGGTAGGCAGAGGTGCTGGGCCTCAGCTCAGAAGGTTGGGTTAATCCAGCCCTTACTTTGTGCCACGTCATCATCTGTGGCCCTTGCTGGGCCACTCTCTTGTTTTATTATTGTTGTTATTATTTCATTTTCTTTTCTTCTCCCCTCCCCCATTCCATTTTATCTTTCCTCCCCAGGGCAACCATCCCAGGGGCATACAATGCCCTGATTGGCCAGACCTGGGGCATATGCCCACCTGTGGAGCCAGAGTTTGGGTCAGACACCTGGGCTGAGAGTGGAGAGGCCCTGGCAAAGGAAAACTAGAGTGCTGTTGCAATAGGATTAGGAGTGGTCACTGGGCAGGAACAACAGCATCCTCTGAACTTCTCTAAGGTGCTTGAGACTAACTGCTGCCCCTCCTCGTTTGACACCTCCTCCTGGAAGTTCTGGACCCTGTACCTTCTGGGGACCTTTTCCTCTGCCTGAGGAGCCCTTCTTGGCTTTTTTGCCCAGGCCCCCCTCTTTCCCCACCTCTGGCTCTGGCTGTCTCGGAAAGACCATACTGAGTCTCACAAATAAATTCACTGTTACTGTTCACCAGGTCTGGGCTGGTTTAGGTGGTAAAAAGCCCTAAGTAACTGTAAATTCAATAAAATAAATCTTTGTTTTTCTCCCAAGTAAACAGAGTCCAGAGGTCAGCAGTCCAGGGCTGGGAGGCTAGCTCTGTGATTACCAAGAACCCATACCCCTTCTGTCTTGTTGCTTTGCCATCGTCTACCTCATGTTCCAGCATAGCTGCTGAGATCCAGCCATCATATCTGCATTACAGCCAGTAGGAAAGGGGTGGGGTGGGGGGAAGACATGTCCCTTCCATTTAAGAACCCTTCCTGAATGACCCTCTCCCCTGATACTCACTTCTGTTTATGTCCTGTCGGCCAGAATTTAGTCATATGGCACGGCCAGCTGCCCGAGAAGCTGGATAATGCCGCCCAAGAAGCTGGATAAGCCACGGGAGACTGAGCATCAGAAGTTTTCTTAACAATGGAGGAAGGGAAGAGTGGATATTGGGAACCACGCGCAGGCAAAACAAAACCATCCTACTGAGTATCAGGCTAGTGCGTTGTTATCTCCTCTCAGGCGGTGACCTATGCTTGGAGGTGAGCTGTGCCCTACAGGTGACATCTCACCTTAGCCAGCTGTGTCTGGCACATCCCTGTAAAGGTCACCCCTTTCCAAGCACTTAGCTGGGTCCTGGTTGGCACTTACAGATCAGATGGCAGAGAGGAAAGGCAGCCGAGCTGTGCGCTCTGAGGCCCCTGAGAAATCGTTTTGTGCCGCAGCAGTTTCGTCGGGGCTCATCTGTAGATGAAGAGGCCACTGCAGTATCACCTGTTGGTTGCAAAGAAAGCAGAATGAGTCTTCCTCAGTTCCTAGGAAACTTTAAAACCTGGGGCAATGAGTGGGTGGTGGTGAGTGTGGGCCAGTAACAGGCTGGGGGAATCCAAATGTCATCCTTCCCTTGCTGCACCATGTCTTGGCACTTCCTGTATACCCAGCACTGTACACTTAATATGGATAAAACATTCACTCCTCAGCCCTGTGAGGTCGATTCTGTCTGTTCTAATCACCTCTGGACAGAGAGGGATTTAACTCCAACCCTTGCATTGACTGTGCCTTGACCTCTCTGTAAAGTGAGGGTTACAGCAACACTTCCCTCACAGGCTGCTGGGAGCAACAAGGGAGAAGATGTTGGAAAGCATGGGCTATGATGCCATGGAGGTAGTAAGCTCTCAGCCAGGGGTAGTTCTTGTTTTATCTCCCAGTGTGAAAGAGGTCCCAAGCCCCCTAAAGCAGGCTCCCCTCCCTCAGCTGTTTTTCTCCTCTTCTTCTGCAGGCTGCCCCATTTTAACCTCGATTCTGGTTTTATGATTAAACATCAGTGTCAATTATTTACAAGTCTGTCCAGATGAGTATCAGGGTTACAGGGGACTGAGTAACTCACACGGGGGAAGCTGGTTCTTATGGAGGGGAAATGAGGGGAAGGAAAACAAGGAATTCTACCTCCTGACCACAGAGGCTGAGGTCAGCCTAGGGAGGGCTTCCAGCAGCCGGGGCGTGGAGAGGGGGCTCTCCATCGCAGTGTGGGGACTGGGACGGGAGGCAGTGGGTGGTGGGGCATGCTAGCTCTGGAATCAGACATCCAGTTTGAACGTTTGCTGTACCATTCGCTGTGTGACTTTGAGTAGGTACCTTAACTTCTCTGACCTTCAGTTTCCTCATCTGCGAAACAGGGATCATATAGAAACTTCGTCATTAGGGTTTTGGGGAAATTTAAACAGGATAGTAAAGAGTAAATCAAAATATAATTATATTAAGTAAATAGTAATAATAGCTAATTAATGAATATTTATATGAAATATACTAAATTTGATAAATAATAAGCAGAATTATTAATAATGATAAAAAATGCATGGAAAGCACCCAGCACAGTGCCTGGCAGTTGGTGAGTGCTTAGGAAATGTTCATGGGTGTTGCTACAATTCCAAAATGTAACTGTTGGAAAAAGAATTGAGTGTGACAAGTGACTTCCTAAAGATCAGAAGCAGGCGGAGGCCAGGGGGCTGGAGAAAGCAGCTCTGGCTAAAATGCTTCAAGTAGGAATTGCAGGTGGAAAGTGGAGAAGACGGGGTGGGGAGAGTGTTGGGCAGCTCAGCTGTGTTCCCAAAGGGCTCTTGGCAGAAGGTTTGGGAACCACTTCTATGGAGGCAGCGTTTGCTGTAGCTAAAAAAGAAAATGACCAGATATGGGCAGGATAAACTTTCTCAGCCTGTGTCCTAGTCTCCGGAATCAGGGCCAGTCTGATAAAGGCCCGGGCACGGGGAGGGCTTTGGTTCTGCAAAGTCTGTCTGTCCTCTACACACCTCTGGTTTTGGTTTAAAGCCCCTCATATAAAGACCAAATAAAATAGACATCTGCCTTGTTTTGTCCCCAGGGTTTAGGAACTGTAGCTTTGAGCCACTAGAAAAGCCCGCTGGTACAAGGCTGAGAGTGTGCTTAGCCTTTGTCACAGTTGCTATCCCAGCAGAGTTAGAACAGGTGCAGACTTGGCTCGAGAGTGGCATCTCGGATTAACCTGTAAACCAGGTCAAGGAACGCTGGGTTGCCCAGCTTCCCTTCAACCTGGTCCCACAAGGAATGGGTGCAAAATTCACCAAGAGATTGGTTTTATCAAGACGAAGGAACTGTGCCTGATTAAACCAACTATTGGGTAACCAAACAGTCCAAGTGTTGGCAGGTGCCCATAGAAAGGTATAAACATGAATGCTGCCAGTGTTCATTTCCTGTGGCTGCTATAAGGAACTACCCCGAACTTGGGGTCTGAAAACAACACAGATTTATTCTCTTGCAGTCAGTTTCCTGGGCTAAAGTCACAGTGTCGGAGGGGCTGGCTCCTTCTGGAGCCTCTAGGGGAGAACCCGAGTGCTTGCCTCTCCCAGCTCTCGAGGCCGCCTGCTTTCCTTGGCTCGGGACCTCTTCTCTCATCACGCCAGCCTCTTCCTACCATCATCACATTTCCTACTTCCTCCTTTGACTTTTTTGCCTCCCCCTTATAAGGACACTTGTAATTAAATTGGATCCACCTGGATAATCCCAGCTAATCTCCTCAGGACCCTTGAGGTAATCACATCTGGAAAGTCCCTTTTGCCGTATAAAGTAACAGTCACAAATTCTGGGCATTAAGATCTGCATATCTTTGGGGGCTTATTATTCAGCCTCCCACATGCCTTTTCCCAAATTCTGAGAAACACAGGGTGGTGAGTCACAAAGAGCCCTGAAGTGGACCCCGGATTCTTCTCCGACCCCAGCTTAAATGGCCTTGAATTAGTGACCCACGCGTTCTGGGCCTCTTTAAATGTGGGTGGCCTCTCACCTGCCTCCACAGGTGTGTAAATGACAGCCGACGTGTCATTAGAGCAGTGGTTCTCTGCCAGGCACTGGGAGAAGGCCCTTAATGCCTTCACTCATTAATACATCATCTTTACTGTCCCTGGAAACTGTCAGGCAGGCTCCTGGCTCAGGGCCTTCGTTCTGTGGGTCCCTCTGTAGGAAGTGCCCTTCTCCCAGATCTCCCACATGCTTCCTTGGAGCCCTCACCTCCTTCCAGTCCTTGCTCAGATATCCCTTACCCAGTGACTGTGTTCCCTGACCACCAGATTTTATTTTATTTTTTATTTATTTTATTTTTTGGCCACCCACGCAGCATGAGGGATCTTCATTCCCCAACCAGGGATCGAACCCATGCCCCCTGCTGTGGAAGTTCAGAGTCCTAACCACTGGACTGCCAGTGAAGTCCCCCTGCCCGCCAGATTTTAAATTGACACTGCCAGCTCTCCCTCCTGCCCAGCCCAGCATCACATCCTCTAGCTTGGATCACCAGCCAACATCCTATAGCCTTTTCTCTGTTAGGCTGGTGGTCTGTGGGCTCTACGAGACAAAGCTTCTGTCTGGTTTATTCATTCCTCTGTCCCCAGCACTTGAACGGGCCCTGGCACGTGGTGCGTGCTCAGTGAATAGTTTGTTGAGTGCATGAATAAGTACCTGTAACTCAAAACTTGGAGCTCGTAAAGCATAACAGCCCAGTGAGGTACATCCCAGTATCATTCCCCTCTTACAGATGAGGTGACAGGCTGAGAGAGGTAAGAATTCACCCTTCTAGGTAACAATTAAGTAGCAGAGCTGAGATATGGACGCAGCCTCTGGTCCGGAGCCCACCACGTGGTGAGTGGAGTTGACCTTTGCAGTCAACCTCCATAGTCCCCGATTTTAGAAGTTCTCCCCTCTGCCCTCCTCTGTACTTTGTGCTGCAAAATGCCTCTTGAGAAGGAGAAACCAAACGAATCAAGTTGGTGTCCAAAACGGCCCGCTGCACAAGGACAAATGGTGTGTCCAGACAGTGCCCAGGTTCACACGAGCCTGGCCGGCAGCCAGTGCCCTGACCGGGGCCAGCGAGGTGAGACGTGCTCTGCACTCCAGTCTCTCCCCACCAGGTCCCCGGTCCTCCCGCCTCCCCAGGCTCGGAGCTGAGCCTCAGGCGTCTGTGCTCCTGGTCACAGGTCGGCTGTGACATCTCACTTAACTTCATCCTCGTGCCCAGAGGGTAGCCTCGGTGGCAGGACCGTGGAGCCAGCCCTTAGTAACAGGATGCTGTCCTGCCTTGATCTGAGTTAATCAAGCTTGGCTGCAAGGCTGGTTTTTTGTTGTTCCGAGGATGAGGAACTTCTGAACGGGGAGACTGTGCTCAGGGCCACCGCCTCTAAGCTGTGAGACCTGGGCAAGTTTCTCAACCTCTCCGTGCCTCAGTGTATTAAGTGATAACATGCACAAAGTTGGGGACCTCCTCATATGGTTGTTGGGCAGAAAAAAATGAGCTAACCCGTGCAGAGCGCTTAGCGTGAGCCCGGCGCACAGGCAGTGTCCGGGAAGCAGGAGCAGATATTTCACAGTTGCTGACGGTGGGCTGGGGCTGGGGTCGGGGCGGCCGGGCTGGGTGGTCAGAGCCTGCACTCGGCCCTGCTTACCAGAGCGGGAGGCCATTGGTGGCTCATCCCTAGAGCCTGGAGAAGGATCAAGGTGTCAGACTCGCTTTGATGGTGACAGGAGCTCTCAGACTCCATCCTGGCAGGGAACACATAGAGATGTCACATCTCCCGAGAAATATTGAGTGTGGCTGGAGCCCTCGAGATTGGGTGCCCAGCGCCAGCCCTTTAAGTAGGGTCACACGCCAGCCACTTGCTTAGAGAAAGATACCTGGTTTGTTAACTTGCTCCTTCTGTTTATGGCTCCTGGAGTCTTCAAACTTGAATTTGCCTTCCTTAATTTCCTTCCTTAATTTCACCAACACTTAATGGATTAGCAAGGAGACTGTACACGTCAGGTCTTAGAAAATTCACTGATGTCTTATACTGCGGAGGGGAAGCTGCCTCTTTTCTCTGCAAGAAGTGGTGCATCCTGGGAGGTGTCTGCTCTCCCATCTCTGTGCACTTTCCCAGGCTGAACCCTTCCCACGGGACACCTTATCTCCTCCTGCCCCCAAACTCCGCCCAAGGAAAGGTTACAGATGCCTCCAGGTCCTACACAGCTGCTGCTTTATCCTCCTCCTTCCTGCCCCCTTCAAAGTGAATTGGTCGCTCTCTCTGTAGGCTCATTTTACGTACCCCATTTTAGTGCTTAGTGGTACAAAGCATGGGCTTTAAAATCAGACATACCTTACCCCTGCCTAGCTGTGTGACCTTGGACCAGTTACTTTGCCTCTCTTAACCTCAGTGTCCTAGGTAGAACTAATAACTATTAAATGATTATGCATGGAAAGAGCTCAACAGAGGGCCTGGCACAGAGTCGGCATCCAACGCACGTTTCCTCTTACCTGATGTTCACTTCCCTTCTATAAGAAAGAATCACCTGTCTTCCTGCTGGACTGTAAAGGTAGTCTCACATCTGTGTATCCCCCAAAGCCCCTGGCACACAGTAGGGACCCAGGAATTGTTGGAAACAAATTCTTTAAAAAGTCATTTTAAAAGAAATGCACAGGGCTTCCCTGGTGGCGCAGTGGTTGAGAGTCCGCCTGCCGATGCAGGGGACGCGGGTTCGTGTCCCGGTCTGGGAAGATCCCACATGCCGCGGAGCGGCTGGGCCCGTGAGCCGTGGCCGCGGAGCCCGCGCGTCCGGAGCCTGTGCTCCGCAACGGGAGAGGCCACAACAGTGAGAGGCCCGCGTACCGCAAAACAAAAAAGAAAAGAAACGCACATATGTTACCCCTCGTGCTTTGGTGATGAACTATCTCCAGGGGTGAACTGTGCGTTGCCCATTTCTGGCCTGCGTGGCCCACAGGGACTTGGCCTTGCAGGGGCTGGTGTGGCGCAAGGGAAAGGAGGTGGGCTTCCAGGTCAGCTAGATTTGATTGTGAAACTTGAATCTGCAGCTTACAGCTGTGTGACCCAGGGCCAATGACTTCACCTCTCGGAGACTCAGATATAGTGGGGCTAATCATCTTTGAAGGGCGTCTGTGAGGACTGGATGCCTTTAGAAAGGGTGCCTGATTCCTTCTTGAACTGTTCCTATTATTATCGTTACTCTGCCTCGCAGTTTACTCAATATCCTTTCTTTTTCTTTTTCCCATCAGCGCTCTCTGGCTCAGGCAGCCCTCCTCTCTCCTCTACCTTTAGGACTCATTTGCGCGGTGCTTTTCGGTTTTTCCTGAGTGCTCTCTACAAGACCTGTTCTAAAAGAATAGGAACCCAACACCCCTTGACCTTGGCTCTTGGGGAGGTAGCCTGAAACTCCCCGGTGGGGCAGGGGCAGCGGCAGCGGTGGCTCAGAGCCTTTCCTCCGGCTCCCACCCCTTCCCTGTGGCATGGGACTGGAACTTGGTGACAAAAGTGATTGTGAGCTGAAACTTGGCCAAAGGGCCCCACTGAATTCTTCCTTTGTGATGGGAATGTAGCACAGCCTGGTTCCTGCGAATGGAGCTGGGGATCCCTTTCCCAATTATGCAGCTTGGCAGGAAGAGTTTGGGGCTCGGGGAGAATGGTCAGGGAGCCTCTTTGTCACGGGGCCGGTTGTGCTGCCAGACACCTCCGACTGCCCAGAAACTCCTCCCCCTAAAGCTGGCCAGCCTGGACGCTTCTGGAACCGTGCCTTCCAGGGCCACAGGGCAGAGCTCAAAGGCCACGTGAGGGTCTAGATCAGAGCCCAGGTTTCTAAACTGTGTTCCAGAGAATTGCTGGGATTCAGCGAGGCACGGGGCGAGGGAAGGCTTGCCCATCAACACTTGGAACCCTGTGCTGTTTCAGCCAGAGCACTGCTGTTTTCTATCGTTTGATTTTCTTTAAATCATTGTCTTCCTATTGTCTCTATGTCTATATAGAGAGACTCTAATCCAGGTGTGGACTGGTGATAATGACCACCCCCAACACCCCACCCCCAGCTCAGCCTGGTGAGCACTCAGATGTCAGAGCTGTGACTACTCTCTCCAGGGCACAGCCCCTCCCCTGTCCCCAGGGAAATCCCTGGCTCTGGCTCTACTTGGTCAAAGATGTACAGGAATAAAGACAGCAGCTGCCCAGGTTGGAGGAACAAAGCTCTGGGTGCTTACCTACGTGCTGGGAAGACCAGGGACCAGCTGAAACCTCCAACCCCACCGGGGAATATTGATAGAGTCACCATCTCGGGTCAGAATGTTAGTCACATTTAACCTGGGTGCCTTTCCCATGCTGCTGGCAAATCATTTGCATACAGACACAAGATTTGGGTATCCTGAAAATTAGCTCCACCTAATCCTCCCCTCCTCGGTGCCAACCTTGGACTAGGCATCTCCCCTAATTGATAGGGGACATCAGTTAAACTTTCTAACTTGCTAGATAGTCATTCATTCATTCTACAAATAGTTATTAAGTACCTGGTATGGTCTTGGCACACTATGCTGGGTGCTGGGCATACAGAGGTGAGCAAGGCAGACGAGAACTTACTTTCAGGGAGTTTATGCTCCAGTGGGGGAGACAAGGAAGCAACAGGAAAGCAAAACAAGACGATCATAGACTGAGTTAATGTCATCCATCCATGAGAAGGAATGTCATAGGGACCGAAGCATGGGGCTTGAGAGTAGCTGGGTGAGGGAGGGGACATTATTTATAGTGTGGTCAAGGAAATCCTTGCTGAGGATGTGGCATTTGAGCTGAGAGACAAAAGTAGTAAAGAAGTGGACAAACAAAAGAGACAGGTGGAAGAGTTTCAGGTATCAGGAACAGTAGTGCAAAGGCCCTGGGGCAGGATATGCTTAGTGTGACTAGAAACAGACAGGAAGCCACAGAGTGTTGGTGAGCCAAGAGATAAGATATGAGAAAGGCAGGAGCCCAGTCTAGTCTGGTGGGATTTGAAGGCCACAGCAGAGGAGTTCAGATTTTATGCTAAGAGTTATGGAAAGACATTGACGGACTTTGAGAATCTCCTATTGCAAAATATTCCAGCCAGTCAAAAGAGTATATATAAGATATATGTGATGTTTAAGAAATAATTTAATAAACATCCTTGTACCCTTCACTGTTCCTCCCCAGCACCATTTCTCACTCCTCCAGGGAGATAACTGTTATCCTAAATTTTAGTTTCTAATTTTGCCTTTCTTCCTAATAATTACAAAGATAAAGCAGTACATGGCCTGGTTTTGAACTTCATATAAATATTATAGAATCATGCTGTGTGTGTTCTTCTGCAGTTTGCTTTCCTGTTCAGCCTCACATGTGTCAGAATGGGCCACGCTGGTGCATGTAGCTGCAGTTTATTCATTTTCTCTGCTGCGTAGTACTCCACTGGACTATAACTGCATAGTCAGCTGCTGTCGTGGTTTATCCTTTCTCCTGAGACACGACATTATTCGATTTTCTAATGTTGAATCAACTCTACATTCTGGGGGTAAACCTTTTTTAAAAATGTTGGATTCCATTAGCTGATATTTTGTTTAGGATTTTTGTTTCTGTGCTAGCAGATCAAATTGACCTGTCATTTTCCTCTCCTGCCTTGTCGCTTTTGGGGTCAAGATTACAGTTCCTCATAAAATGACCTGGGGAGTGTTTCTCCTCCTTTTACTCTCAGGAGCACTTGTGTAAGATGGAGAAAACCATGGAAAGATTTTGTCAGTGTAGCCGCCATATCATCATCCTTCTGCAGCCCCACTCTTGGTACAGAATCTTGAATTTTTTTTGCATGTACCTTCCCTCCAGAAAGCAAACACGTGCCTCCCCCAGGAGTACCTCAAATTGACATGCTCACAGTCTACTTAGAAAGCTGCATTTCTGGTTTTTTACAGGTGGATCCTTAACTCAAGATTTTAGCATGAAGAGTTGTTGTCAGGCCTGCCTAGAGGCTCCCTAGGTAGCAACAGGTAGGTGCCTCTCTTAACTGGTTCACCGTTTTCTTGAAAACCCAGATACAGGATCACTTACTTATCCCTTAGGGCTGCCTTGAACCTGAGCCATGACGGATCCAACTCCTGGGTCCAGAGGTGAGTCCGGCTGAGCTGGGGCCCCAGGCTGTTCACCAAGGCTCCTCTGTTTTAGGGACATCTTGGAAACTATGTGGTCTAAATCCTCTAAGCACAAAATTAGCTTCTTTCCATTAGTTTTGGAAGGGAAAGAACACCATGCTAAATATAACGTGGGTCAACAAGCCAGAAACAAGATAAATAGCTGCCAGCTGCACCTCAGGGAACTGGGTCTCCACACCCCCAGTGAACCTTCGATATCTGGTCTCCAGAGGGAGGGTGGAAACGACGAACAGTTTTAAGCTACCATTGGACACATAACCCTGCCATGAACCCCCACAAAAAACACCTTTATTTCATTTTCTTATTTGAAAAGCAACACATTTCTGTGTTTTCCGATTCTTATCCTCCCAGAAAGAAAAAGAAAAGAAAAATCATTCTAATCCCAGCACACAGAGAAAATAACTGTAAACATCATGGTTTATATAATTTGAGGGTTTTGAAATTTAATATAATACATTCATTGGTATCTCTCAACCTTTTCTTCCCCGACTAAAGAGTCTTTCTAGACCTTCTTTTTGTAATGCTCTCCCAACCCCCCACCCCATGAAATTTTTTTTTATTTATTTATTTTTTTTTCGGTACGCGGGCCTCTCACTGTTGTGGCCTCTCCCGTTGCGGAGCACAGGCTCCGGACGCGCAGGC
>NW_006786690.1:10619603-10621223 GCF_000442215.2 Lipotes vexillifer | reverse complement strand
CGGAGCACAGGCTCCGGACGCGCAGGCCCAGCGACCATGGCTCACGGGCCCAGCCGCTCCGCGGCACGTGGGATCCTCCCGGGCCGGGGCACGAACCCGCGTCCCCTGCACCGGCAGGCGGACTCTCCACCAATGCGCCACCAGGGAAGCCCTGAAATTTTAATGCCGCCGACATGCTGGGTATCTGGAGGACCACTAACTATTGTAACAGGTAAGATTATTTTGCACCATCCCCAAGAGCCAATTGTTTCCCCCTTGTGGGTGATCTCACCGCATTGAGAATGCAGGCTTTAAATAATATTAAAGAACAAGCCTTTCTATAAGAATTTACCGTGTGCTGGTCACGTACTATTCTAGGTACTTTAGGTCTATTTACTTTTTTATTTATCATAACTCCCCTGTGAGGTGCGTCCTAGAGAGCTTTTATCTCCATCTTACAGTTGTGGAAACTGAGGCACAGAGAGGTTAAGTAACTTGTCCAAGGTCACTCATCTGGGAAGGTACAGAGTAAGGATCAGAGTCCAGGCAGCCTCGTTCCAAAGCTCACACTTAACTACCAAGCTATGTTGCCTTGTGACAACACATTCTGATTGTAGAAAATTCAAAATACAGAAATAGAGTAAAAGTTACACTTCCCAAGCCCCCTCCATCCCCAGAAGCAATCTTTGGCACAAGTTTGGGATGTGCCCCTTTTCTGGGATTTTACATACATGTTTGCATACAGGAAAATATACTGTCTCTTTTTTATTTTAACGTAAGTAGGATCGTTCAGCCCTTTCCCCTGTATATTCATATACACAGACACATGTATGGAGTTTCATTAAAATTAGAATCACACTGAACATACTCTTGTTTGACTTTAAAATGTATCATTAGCTGCTTTGAGACCATAACTGAATAAGTGCATGTACCATATTTTATTTAACCAAATCCAGATTATTGGCTATTCGAGTAGTTTCTAGTTTCTCGCTACTATAAAGCTATGATGAATATCCTTGCCCTGTGCATAATTCTTAGAAGTGGGAATTAAATGGAGCCTAAGGGTATAAACATTTTTGAAACTTTGGATCCACGAATGCCAAAACTTGCCATCCAGAAACATTGTATGAAATTGACCGCCCCGACACCCTCACCCACACTGAGTATTAGTGCCTGTTTTCAGTCATTGACAATTTAACAGGCCAAAAATGTGTTAATTCTGACATGTTCATCTCTGCCCGTGTCTCTCATCGGGGACCTGTTTTACTCACGTGACAGCATAAAGCAAAGCTTGAATTGAGAATTAATGAGAAGACGAAGCAGGGGGAGATAACGTGGCCCCATCACTGGTTTAATAAACAGGCTGTCAGCCTCCTGGGAACGAAGCCTGCCTGTCCGGCCCTGAGCAGGTGCTCAGTAAATGGTTTCTTCATCTCTCCTGCTTCCAGCACGAGGCTCGGGCTGCACTTCTCCACCACGGAGCCCTCCAAGTCTGGCCTTGTCTCCAATCCATTTGGCAGGACCTATGCATTCCTAGGGCTGCCAAACCCCTCCTCCTTCCCTTCGCTGGCTGTGAGTGATGTGAGAAATACACAGCCTTGTGTATACCGTAGACTGTTCCCAGCTGGTCTGGCTGCAAAT
>NW_006786690.1:10619204-10619593 GCF_000442215.2 Lipotes vexillifer | reverse complement strand
CAGGAATGGACAGTTGCTTAACAAAATCTGGGCAAGGAAATCCCAGGATGAAGGGCAGAGGCGCCTACAAAGGCCAGAGCTGCCCCTCTCACCACCCGTGGCGCCAACCAGCCCTGGGGGAAAATCAATAAGGATGGAGTCAGGGCTCCCCTGTTCAGTGCTCTGTATGCATACATGTGCATGGTCATATACCAGCACGCATGCATGGATGTGCATGTATGTACACACACGTGCCCAATGCATTCAGGGGCAGGTGCAGATCCTATTATGTGACGTGGGGCTTCTCTCACAGAGACTTTCCATATGCCCTCCAGCCTGACTTAAGACACCCAGCTGCCTAGTGCCACAGTTCCTTTCTTCCCACTTTGTTATTCCCTGTAGACTGTTTT
>NW_006786690.1:10616410-10619194 GCF_000442215.2 Lipotes vexillifer | reverse complement strand
CTGCTGACCTGGAAGCCCCCCCTAATTCTTAACTTGCTCACCAGTGTTTCTGCAGCATCTAACACTGCTTAGCAGACGCACAAGAAATATTTGTTGAGTGGAAAAAAAAAAGAGAGAGAAGGAACTGACTTCAAGCCGATAGAGGATGTTATCCCAATTATTTTTAGAGTATTTTTGAACAAAGCGGCCAGTTTCAGATGGAGCCCAGTGCTTGATGAGAAAATATCTCGGCAGCATCAGCTTTCACGTGGCCTGGTTAGCCGTCCTTTCGCAAGGAGCGGAAAGAATGCAGAACGGCAAACAGGACCTTGCCCATCGAAACAGCTGTAAAGTTTTACTGTTCTGCAAAATTTGCTTAGGCAGGAATAACGTATTTGAGGAGTAATTAGCCAGGAGCCTTGCTCGCTGGTCCCCCCGCCCCCTGAAAGCTTCAAGTCACTGGCTGATCTGGCCCCCCCTCCCAGCCAGCAAATGGTTACGGACTCCCAGGACGGCTGACCGCTGCCTTTAGCACAAGGTCTCTGAGCCGCTTCACGGGAGAGGGTTTCTCATCCAGCTGGGCACAGCAGCTAAGATGAAGGATGTGCAGGCTTCTGCTCCTTTAAGAAAAGCAAAACTCCGTGTGGCTGAAAAGAAGCGTGTCTTGCAGGACAGCTTCGTCTGGCCTCTGTTCATTTCATTCGTTTGATTCAGCAGACATTTTTGGGGGGCCCTGTTACGTCCCAGGAGCAGAGTGAAAAAGATGTGGTCACGGAAAGAGAGAGACTTGCCATGGTAGTCGCTGGTGGCTTGCAGGACACACAGAAGAGCAGCTGAGCCCCGGCGATCAGAGAAGGGCAGAAATGCCGGAGGGGGTTTGCGAAGGAGGGCGAGGAAAGACATGAGTGGGAGAGGCAGGGCCAGGTTGAGCCACCCATGAGCATGATTGAAGGAGCCTGGATTTTGTGCCCCGGGAAATAGGGAGCCATTGAGGGTGGCGAGGGTCCGCAGTCGGCTGTTGGACCGGGTCATATCATTGACTGATGCCGGTCAGCCAGGTGATTCTGTCACAACTATTGATCGTGGCTCAGGCATGCCATCATTCGCTCTCCTCGCCGTACCCGGTAAGAGGTGAGATTTTATTGCACTTCATTAAATCCCACAAAATGTTTGAACTACCTGCAGCTCTGACCTTTCCGGCCTCTTGCAGGGAGAGGTCGCACTTTTCCTTTTCGGGTGGGGGTAGGCGGACCACAGAGGGAATAGGAGCACGTAAGACCTCTGGAATGCATCAGAGGCGAGCCCAGCAAGAGCCTGTGACTCAGTCCCGCTTCTCCCCACCTCCAGGAGCACAGCCGCTGTGTCCACCAGAGCACTTGGAACCAGCACTGATTTTCCTCTCTCCTCTCTCTGCTTTCCTTACAGACCTCCCAGCCGCAGCTGTCCACACGGGATGCCTCACATTTGCTTGAAACCATCCCTTGAGAGTCTGGCTGCTGTTTTTTCAGCGTGGTGCTAGGGATTTAGTGCAAGGCGTTTAAGGGGTTTTTGTTGCTGCTGCCGTTTTTTATTTATTTATTTTCTTCCTTTGAACCCGGGCCTTGCCCCGCTCCCGCTGGCATGATGGCCCAGTCCAAGGCCAACGGCTCGCACTATGCGCTGACTGCCATTGGCCTGGGGATGCTGGTCCTCGGGGTCATCATGGCCATGTGGAACCTGGTCCCCGGGTTCAGCGCTACCGAAAAGCCAACTGCTCAGGGGAACAAGACAGAGATAGGGAGCGGCATTCTCAAGAGCAAGACCTTCTCCGTAGCCTACGTGCTGGTCGGGGCCGGGGTGATGCTGCTACTCCTGTCCATCTGCCTGAGTATCCGTGACAAGAGGAAGCAGCGGCACGCTGAGGAGCTGGCGCACATCCAGCACCCGGGGGTCGAGCCTCACGCCCACGAGGAAGACAGGTGAGGCTGGCCACCTGCCCCGGACGGGAGATGGACATGCACACCCACACGTGCAGGGCTCAACAATGACGAGAACATTTTAGTCGAGGAGGCTTTCTCCCACTAACGCTTCTGTAAAACAGTTTATCATTTTACCGATACCTTTGTCCTTCGGTCCCAAAGTTTCCCAAATAATGTGGCTTGAATGCATTACAGGTGTGTCAAGATTTTGACACCTCCAGGGGCTCTGCATGGCTCCCGGGGTGGCCAGAGCCTGCACACTGGAAGCTTGTCCATTTACCCCAATGTCCTGTGTGTTTATGCTTTAAGTTGAAAAGGTTGGGGAGTAGGGTTCTCTTTGACCCAAAATGCCACGAACAGATTTAAAAGATAAGTGGTAAATTGGGGAACATATGATAAAGGTTGATATCCCTAGTATAAAAAGAGCCCTTACAGGGGCTTCCCTGGTGGCGCAGTGGTTGAGAGTCCGCCTGCCGATGCGGGGGACACGGGCTCGTGCCCCGGTCCGGGAAGATCCCACATGCCGCGGAGCGGCTGGGCCCGTGAGCCATGGCCGCTGAGCCTGTGCGTCCGGAGCCTGTGCTCCGCAGCGGGAGAGGCCGCAACAGTGAGAGGCCCGCGTACCGCAAAAAAAAAAAAAAAGAGCCCTTACAAATGAATATGAAAGAGGAACACATCAGTAGGAAAATGGACAAAGGACACAAACAAGCATTTCATAGATATTCACACTGTAGATGTTCAACCTCATTAGTCAGGAAATGCAGACAACCAAAAAAAGGCATCGTAATTCCTTGGCTTTCATATTGGCCCAGATAGACTGCCCCCGGGTTTGGAGATCTGTAGGGAA
>NW_006786690.1:10595034-10616400 GCF_000442215.2 Lipotes vexillifer | reverse complement strand
TAGGGAAATAGGTTGCTGATCAGAGTGTTGATTGACATAACCTTACTGAAGGGGCGTTCACAGTAAGAGGCCATATTAAAGATGTGTACACCTATCAGTTCTCTTCCTAAGAGCTTATCTTTGGGAGACAGTCACACAAGTGCAAAGGGTTTTGTGCTCATATGTTTATCAGAGCATTGCTGAGAACAGCAAAGACAGGTGACAACCTCAATATCCATCAGTCGAGCTGAAGTATGACCTGCCCATTCAGTGGAGTTCTACGCAGCCATCACTGATCTATATTTGCTAATGTGGGTCCGTATCCACCACATTGAGAAAAGGAGGTTATATGTAACACAGCATGTTAGGAAAGGTTTTCATCACATCAAATGTTGCGGCTATGGAATTAGAGAAAGATCTGGAAAGGTGTACGACAGCATGTTAACAGTGATTGTCTCTGGGTGGAACAGTTTCGGATGGTTTTATCTTCTTCATTGGACTTTTCTGTGTCGTTTGAATTTTCAGTAAGGATGTCTTATCTTTATAGTGGGACGGGAGTTGTTTTTATTTTGGAAAAATTAAACCGGTTTTCTGAGAGTAAAAGATAATCAGGCATATTCTAGAAAACTTGGGAAATAGAGAAAAGAACAAAGAAGGAAATCAGTCACCCATCATTACCCACCCTGGCTATGAGCTCACAAGTTCATTCCTAAAGGAGATGAGAGGAAAGCCCAGGCAAACAGTGAGGTTTCTGATGTTGGCCATTATCCCCTATACAGGTTCAAGTGTAGGGTGCTGGAAAATGGCTACTGGCATTACTCCCTATAAACATGTAAAAACTGCCCCGACCTTCTGGTTTTCTCTTTCAACAGTCAAATGAGACTAAGGTTGAGGGCCTGACCTATCCTTTGAGTCTAATGGTGAACGTGAAAGACAAAATTACAGAATAATTTGAGATACATGTAAATTTTACATTCCAGATATTCCTTCTCTACGCAGGGACAACCATTTTGCTTCAAATTTGCAGCCGTTTCATGCATGTTTATGTTGACTTTGGTCAAAGGATGCCCAGCTGGGCATCGGAATAGCCCACCCAGCATGCTATTAAGTGTGAGGCTAAAAGGCAAGGGAGGTTAACTCCCAGATGATATGGTGTAGTAGTTGAGAATGTGGCATTCATTTCCTGCCCTGCCACTTCTTAAAGGTATGACCAAGTCACTTAACCTCAATGTATCCATTTCCCCATCTGTAAAATGGGTATACTAATAGAACCTAACCCATAGTGTCATTAGGAAGATGACATTGGTTCATATGTACTTAGGAAAGTTCCTGGCTCATAGCCAACAGTTGAAGTGTTAGCTCTTATTACTTCTTGGACACATTTGTTATTTACAAGGCTGGCATACGTGGTCCCAGTGGCAACATGGGATTTGGAGTCCATCTCTTTGTGATTTTAAATGACTTGAGCGCAGGCTAACACTCCCGTGTCTGTGCTTGGTGTGTTGCAGCCAAGAGGAGGAGGAGGAGGCCTCCTCAAGGTACTACGTCCCCAGCTATGAGGAAGTGATGAGCACAAACTACTCGGAAGCAAGGGAACCGGACCAGAACCCCAGGATGAGCGTCTCTCTCCCCTCCTACGAGTCCTTGACGGGGCTGGATGAGACAAGCCCCACCACAACCAGGGCTGACGTGGAGACCAGCCCGGGGAACCCCCCCGACAGGCAGAACTCCAAGTTGGCCAAACGCCTGAAGCCGCTGAAAGTTCGAAGGATAAAATCCGAAAAGCTTCACCTCAAAGACTTTAGGATCAACCTGCCAGACAAAAATGTGCCTCCTCCGTCCATCGAGCCTCTGACTCCCCCCCCACAGTATGATGAGGTCCAAGAGAAGGCCCCCAACTCCCGGCCCCCGGACTGATGACCCCTCCCGGGCGTGTTCCCTCCTGTCACTCAACCTCCACGCCAACAGATCCCGAATGAAGCCACTCAGCCACCGTTGAGAAGCGGAGGGGCCAGGTGTGTACTTAGCAATTTGGACGGGGCCGGGGGGTGAGGGGTTCTGGGATTCAGGAGCGACTCTGCAGCCCCCAGGACCTCACATAGTAGGTGCGTCGGAAAGAGCTGCTGCTTCGGATCTCGTGATGCTGTGACCCCATCAAGGGATGGCGCCGGCATCTTCCCCCTTGTCCTTCCGCGACTCTGAATCGCCAGTGATGACACTCCTCGTTCCAATTAGGAAAGGATACCTAGCAACTGGTTTAGATTGTGGTTTTGTTTTGCTTCCACTAGGACTGTTTTGTTTCCAAAAGAAGACAAGTTATGCCTTCAGTTTTTCCCTGGTATCCTGAACTGTGGGGTAGGAAAGATGACCCGCTTTATAGAAAGGACATGGGCCCGTTTTGTGAATTAAGCCGAATGAGAGGCTGGATGATTACCCTGGGGTGAGACCCAGGTGGGGTTCTCAGAGCCCCTGATGCCGTCAGTTCTTTTGAGGGCCCAAAGCCTGAGGATGCGTAAGATCCTAGTTTGAATTGGTAGACTTTACTCGTCTCTCCTGTGTAATGGCAGAAAAAGGAAAGCCGTCTGGAATGCTCCGTTCCTTCTAAAATGCCTTGCAACTGAGCTTTTTGTAATAAAATATTTTATATGTCACACATTTGGTGCTGAATTACCTTAGTAGTTCCTCCAATACTGACTCGCTTAGGGAGAAATCTCACTGTTGAGAATAATACTAGCTAATATATCCTGAACGCTTAGTATATGCCAGGCGCTGTGCTAAGCACCTCACATACTTATCCCATTTTCAACTGTACCCAAGCCGGGTATTACTTCCTGTGGGTTAGTTCACGAAGAATCAGGTTAATTAAAGGGCCCCATGTCACACTGCTAGGAAATGACAGAGCTGGGATTTGAACCTAGGCCTCCAGGGCCTGAGTTCTTCAACACTCTAGTGTGCCACTCAGTGGAAAGGGCTTTTTCAGACTTTGAATGAGGACCTGTGCTTCCCAAGAGCTGAGACTGTCCCCGTCAACCCACATGCCCAACAGAAAGTTCTGGGTATTTAGATAGCAGCTCTCTACGTGTCTAAACATCCTCTGACGGCTCTTCTGAGAACTGGCCCAGATGGGCTGTATAATCATGCAGGGTGAGCGTGTCCTCGTGGAGAGGGCAGGGTGCCTACCTGCGGAGCCCAGGAGAGAAATTCAACAAACGAGACCATGCAGCGGATGGCAGACTGCTGAGGCTGGGCTGAATGAGAGGACGAGGGACGTCGGGGGTCAGGGTCTTGACTGTGGAGTGGGAGTCTGGGAAGACAAAATCTGAGTCCAAAGTTTCCTTCCTGGGACTTCCCTGGTGGCCCAGTGGTTAAGACCCTGCGCTTCCAATGCCGGAGGGCTCGGGTTCAGTCCCTGGTCGGGGAAGTTCCACATGCCATGCGGCGCGGCCCAGAAAAAAAAAAAAAGTTCCCTTCCTGGTTCTGGCAAGCATGGAGCGGGCTGCTGGGGGTCTGTGTAGCTAGGAGGGTGGTTAGAAGAGCACATTCTCAGGTCCTGATGTTTCCTAAAAGCTCCTGTGGGAGAAAAGGAGCGGCAGTTAGGAAGTCAAGCACCTCCTTATATCAGAATTGGCAACCGTGCCTAAATTCCAACCTTTCATTTCCTTATGTAAATCCATCTATAAAAAGGGAGCTGCAATACCAGGGCACCGGGTAACTGCTCGGTGGCCCGGGATAACCGGAGGCCTGGTCTGGTCCCAGCCCACCCCTGAGCCAGCCTGTGCCTCTCCATGTATCTCTGGGCTGGACTTGCTATTCATTTACTCCTTTTTTTAAATAAATTTTTAAAAATTTATTTTATTATTTATTTTTGACTGCGTTGGGTCTTCGTTGCTGCACGCGGACTTTCTCTAGCTGCGGCGAGCGGGGGCTACTCTTCGTTGCAGTGGCTTCTCTTGCTGAGGAGCTTGGGCTCTAGGCGTGCGGGCTTCAGTAGCTGTGGCACACGGGCTCAGTAGTTGTGGCTCACGGGCTCTAGAGCGCAGGCTCAGTAGTTGTGGCGCACGGGCTTAGTTGCTCCGCGGCATGTGGGATCTTCCCGGACCAGGGCTTGAACCCGTGTCCCCTGCATTGGCGGGCGGATTCTTAACCACTGCGCCACCAGGGAAGCCCCTCATTTACTCTTAATGCTTCCCCCTGATGAGGACAAACAGGAGGAAAAAAGAAAGGGTAATAGCAAGATTGCTATTGCAAATGAGCTGAGAAATGACCTTCTAAAAGGGCTCTCGATCTGGCCCCTGGTAGATGTCTGTCGGGATGTCTGCCCAGCCTAGACCTTCCTCAGGAGAGAAAGAAGTTTAGGGCTTGCAGTGGGCTGACTGGTGGCCCCAAAGATCTCAGGCTCTAATCCCTGGGACCTGAGAATGTTACCTTACAAGGTAAAGTTTTGCGGATATAAGGATTTTGAGTTGAGACTATCCTCGCCCTAAATGCCATCTGTAAGTGTACTTATAAGTGAGAGACAGGAGGAGATTATATACAAAGAAGGGGCGGAGGCAGTGACCACAGAGGCAGAACTAGAGTGATGCACCTACAAGTCAAGGGACGCCAGCAGCTTCTGTGGTTAGAGTCTTTTGAACTCCTTGGCTTTTCAGCTCCTAGGCTGTAAGATTTGAATCAGCAAAAGCCCCAAGGAGAAAAGCTGCACCAAATGTCAAGCTTGTGTCTGTGTTTCCCTTCTCTCCAGAACTTGGCTCACATGTCTTGGTGTCTCTCTAACATTCAGATACCAGCGAACAGATGTTTTCTTACTTTATCCAGGTTTTCTAAAATTTATTTAGACTTCACCTGATCTTATGTTATTATTGAACTATCATCTCAATTACCCCTAGGAAGAAAATTTACAATTTTTAGAGAAAAGGGTACCCTGGTACACTGTTGGTAGGAATGTAAACTGGCGCAGCCACTGTGGAAAACAGTATGGAGGGTTCTCAAAACACTAAAAATAGAACTACCACATGACCTCGCAACTCCACTCCTGGGTATAAATCCGAAAAAAAAAAAAACCACGTGTTTTCAAAAACATGTATTTGAAAAGATACATGCACCCCAATGTTCGGAGCATCATTATTTACAATTACCAAGATATGGAAGCAACCTAAGTGTCATCAAGAGATGAATGGATAAAGAAGATGTGGTACATATAACCAATGGCATACTACTCAGCCTTAAAAAAGAACGAAATTTTGCCATTTGCAGCAACATGGATGGACTTGGAGGGCATTGTGGTAAGTGAAATAAGTCAAACAAAAACAAATACTGTAGGATATCACCTATATATGGAATCTAAAAAATACAACAAACTACCGAATATAACAAAAAAGGAGAGTCACAGATACAGAGAACAAACTAATGGTTCCCAGCGCGGAGGGGCAGGAGGGGGCAGTACAGGGGTGGGGAAGTGAGAGATGTAAACTACTGGGTATACGATAGGCTCAAGGTTGTATTGTACAACACAGGGAATATAGCCAATATTTTGTAATAACTGTAAATGTAAAGTAACCTTTAAAAAGTATATAAAAAAATTTTTTAAAAGAAATCATATTGAAAATTGCAAACGATTTAAATGTCCATCAACGGGAAAATGCACATATAAATTACTGTATTTCCCTACAACTAGATATCCACATGCAAAAAAAAAAAAAAAAAAAAAAAGGGATGCCAGCAGCCACCAGAGCTGGAAGAGGCAAGGGATGGATTCCTCCCTAGATCATCCAAGGCAGTTTGGTCCTTCTGAAAAACCTTGATTGCAGCTTAGCTGATGCTGATTTGGGGCTCCCGGCCCCCAGACCCATGAGAGAATACGTTTGTTGTTTTAGGCCACTAAGCTTGTGGGAATTCATTACTATGTTTAGCAAACCAACACGGGGCTCAATCTTCAATTCATTAGAGACCAGCCCCCGCTTTGATCTGAACACTTCTGGACTCTTCCTGTAAGGCAGGAGTGCTGTGGAAATTGCATGAAGGACCTTAGTTGTTTTGTACGTGTGGAAACAATCAAGTAGAAAATTATTCACGGTGTTCAGAGAATAGCTCATGGATGTTTAGTATGTAAAATGTGGAGCATGGATTCACCTCCGTCTAAAAGGAAGGCAGGGAGAATGTTAGCTGGGAATGGTAGCAATAGGCTGGAGCCCTGAATAGTGCCTAGGAAAACAAGGAAGTTATCTGCAAGAGTAAATTAAAACCAAAGCAGGAGGTCACTTTCACCTCAAAATTCCCGAAGGCAGGGCTTCCCTGGTGGCGCAGTGCTTGAGAGTCCGCCTGCCGATGCAGGAGACGCGGGTTCGTGCCCCGTTTCGGGAAGATCCCACATGCCGTGGAGCGGCTGGGCCCGTGAGCCATGGCCGCTGAGGCCGCGCGTCCGGAGCCTGTGCTCCGCAATGGGAGAGGCCACAACAGTGAGAGGCCCACGTACCGAAAAAAGAAAAATTAGTAAAGATAAAGAAGTTCTGAACATTAACAACCTCCTAGCTCTAAATGACATTTATAGAACTCCATCCAACAATTAGAGGACACACATTCTTTTAAAGAGCACATAGCATATTTCCCCAAATCGACCACATGATGGACCTTAAAATAAGTCTCAGTAAGTTTAAAAGATTAAAATCCTACAGATTGTATTCTCTGACAACAAAGTAATTAAACTACTGAGCGTCTGGAGCCTGTGCTCCACAACGGGAGAGGCCACAACAGTGAGAGGCCTGCGTACAAAAAAAAAAAAAAAAAAAAAAAAATTCCCGAAGGCACGCTTGTCCTGCTTGCTCACTGGTTCAGACTTATCAGAGCTCTCTGTCTTTTGACTACAAAAAAAGCTAAAAAGATAAAAACCAGAAGAAAGACCCTGACCCTTCCTTTCCTCTCCACCATGTTTTTGTTCTTAGGGTAAATATAAGAAAGGCAGAGACAGGGGAGAAAAATCAAAAGCCACCCACCTGTTCTTGGGCCCTAACTGGCCCCAGGGCTATGAAAGAGCAAAGAAAATTCCCGCCTAGCACTCCCACCCCACCCAAAAAGAGGAATGTCAGCAGCCATGTTGGTGCCATGTGACCTCCGCCCTCTCAAGTCACAGCTGATAGGTATGTGTTCACCTGACCCAGGAGAACCAGTCAGAAGCTGGGCTGGGCTAGGCTCATCTCTCCCAGGTCCTGGGTTGGGCAATGTGGTATCAGGGATTAGGGGGCCACAGGTGAGTGAAGCAGGGGACGTACCTCAGCACAGAGAGAAGCTGACTGCTGAAAGAGGCAGACATGAAGATGAGACCTCAGACATAGCTGTCTCCTGATGACTTTCTGCTCTTTGCTCCCGATCCCTTGGAAAGCCCAGCTGTACTTCTGCCCCTGGGTTCCACAAGAAGTGCTGTATCCTCCCAATAAATTGCCCTTTTAAGCTCGGATCCTAAATTTAGCCCATGTCCTTGAAGGCGGGCCCCGCCTTTACATCATATCAGGCAGCGCTGGGCCCACAGTGGATGCTCCACCTGGTCTCAATTTTGATTTTCACTTTTCTCAGACCAGTTACAGTTCTGAAAAGGGGAGCCACAAGCAGATGATTGAGGTAAAAGATCGTGTTGGAGCACAACTGTGACTGCGGTGCAGAGCGCTGCCTGGGGGGTGTGTGCAGCTAAGTCAGCAGCATCCACCCACAGATAAGTATTGAGCTCCACAGATGTACTGTTCTGGGTTCTGGGGATAAGGCATGAAGCCCTGCTCTCCATGGGAAGCGTCGTTGCTTGGACAGTGTTTCCCAAAGTGGGTCCTATGGCCTTGGGTGACAATGACCATGGTCATTTTGGACTGGCTACTTGCACTGGATATAATAAACTTGAAAGCCACCAGGGAGCCACGTGCACAGAGAAAGCTGGTCTGCAAGAGGAGACTCATGAAGCAGAGGTTCATGGCGAAAACAGTCCTTCATAGAAAGAGAGAGTTCTGGGTTCTCCTTAGCCTGGCCTCACTCACTGTCCTATAGGATGCCCCAGGCTACTTTCAATAAAGTCCTATCTTATGCTTAAACGAGTTGCAGTGGGTTTCTGTTGCTTGATGCCAAATGTCCTGAGACGCCTTGGTTCTGGATGAACACGTGTGAGACGGGAAAGATAAAATAAACCCGCAACTGTGGAGCAAAACTGAAAATGGGACACAGCTTTATCCCTGGAAATGGATGGGTCAATCTAAACCACAGCCCATAAAGGGCAGTACACGAAGAGCCCTTCTGAGGATTAATGGTCTCATTTGTTGCCTTAAGGGCCCTGGCCAGGCCCATTTAGCTCCTAGCACAAATTGTGCTGAGTATTTTAGTGTGGAGGTACAAAAGGACAGCCCCTGTTCTGTATGCAAGAGCAGAGGGCGAGAGATGGGCTTTCTACTGCGGAGGACTTTGTTTTAATCCAAGCACTGCTGCTTCCTAGGAGGATGATCATGGGCTAATAATTTGATCCCTCTGAGCCTTCCTCTCTACACCAGCAAAATGGAGTTTCCTAATTTTGAGCACCTGAGGAAACCACAGGCAAAGTGCCAAAGCTACACCTGACACAGAGTGGAGGCGGGGGGGGGGGGGGGGGGGCAGAATTTAAGTCTACTTCTCAAGTTCAGGGAATGGATCATGTGATATTTCTCAATAACTAAAAGTAACCATGAATATCTGCCTGAAAGAAGCTTGAGTGGGAGTTCTAGCTTCGGTTGCCAAAGGATACATTAAATGCTCTTTGGTGCTTATTGGAATAACGGAATAGATAATTTAGGTTGCTTAGGGCAACACAAAGTTTGGAGGGGTGTGGGGCGGGGGGAGTTGCCACGTGGTGGCTGTGACTAGACCACAGTCTGCTGATGTAGAACTTGAAGATTAAAGCACTTCTCCAAGTGTGAGCCTCACACTCATTTCTGAAAACGTGTTTTGGGAAAATTCACCAGGCGCCACCAGTAGTTTGCAAGGAACCTTCACATAAAGCCATCTCCAGGAAAACGGCAGCAGGGCCACGTAGGTAAGACCAGTTGAGGCAGCCCTGGGGTCAGCCTTGCACAAGGCTTGGTTCCTCAAGGCACGTGATGGCAACTCTCATGGTGTCCGTTTTGTTTGTTTTCAGTCTAACGCCGAGTTACCTGTGTATTCAGAACTAAGTGGCTGGTACTAGGAGCCACGGTCATCAGGATTTTAGCCACCGTTCCTGGTGAGTCCCCAAGCACATTTCCCAGGATTTTAATGGGAAAATGTCCCTGATTAGCTACATTTGGGAATCTCCAAGTTAAACAAAGTCTATTCATTCAACACATTTTTATTGAGCACCTACTATGTGCCACATGCTAGGGATAATCTGCAAACAAATGGATCAAGTCCCTGCTGACACAGAGGGCACATCTTGGGTGGAGGGGGGACATAAAATAAACCGATAAATAAAAATATGATGCAATGTCAGAAAATGAGAAGTGCTGTGAAGAAAAATGAGGCAGGGTAAAGGATAGATGAGAAGGGATCACAGATCTGGGCGATCAGGAAAAGTCTCCGAGGGAAATAACACGGCAGAAAAGTGACGAGTGAGCCACGTGGATATCTGGGTGCAGAGAATTCCAGAAAATCTCTCAAATGTTTGTGCGCATTATGAATCTCCAAACAGATGCTGTATGACGTCGCATTTCCCAAACCCATTTGGCCACAGAAACTCTTTTTCCTCACAGAGCATCTTCCAGGGTCAGCTTTCACAGAACACCCTGCAGGGAATGGTGATGGATCCAAATCTGATATTCTGCAGGGGGAGAAACGGGCCCAGAGCAGACAAGGGTTGTCCAAAGTCCTACAGCTCATTGATGAAGTTGTCCATTAGCTTTCTCGCTGTGTGGCATTCAGATCGCAGATCACCAGTAAGGGCAAGCCACTAAGATGGCCCAGCGCCTGACAGCGGTGGCAGTGGGCAACGGGGTAGAAACAAGTTCATGGGTCCAGGATGAGCCAGGCACAGGCGCCTGGAACCTCCAGCTCAGACCTCCCTGTGTCCACTCCCCAACAGGGAAGCGTGTGCCTCTGATGGGAAGCCTGCACCCCCTCGTGACAGCCTCATGGCAGAGGAGTGGATGCTTTCCAAAGTTCTTGCCACCTGTGTGGGTGGTGGTTCGCAAGGCACCGTCAGACCATTCAGAAGCACCTTTCACGCTGAGCCGACAGGAGAAAGCCATTCCCCGGTTTCTTTGTTGCAATGCAGCTGGCCTAGGAAGCGATGTCCGAGAGTGCCTGAAGATGGGATGGTACGTGACAGCGAGCCACAGCACATCAGGCTCAGATCCTCCGATAACTGAAGGAGACTAGTGGTCAGGAAACCTGCTCTCCTTGGACATTGCGAAGCAAGCTGACCCAGAGAGGGAGGGAAAGACAGGGAAATACGAGCGCATGATACATAGATGCAAATTTCTCCAGAAAAGCCACTAGAGAGAACACGTATACAAGCGCACCAGACACCTTTAAAACGTAGCCCTGGCAACAGGAGTTTCCTCGGGGCCAACCCGCCTGACTGCCATGTGTGTCATCAGACCCCAGGAACTCTGCACTTTCCAGGAAGGCAGTTAGGTGGATGACATGCTGATTACAAGCCGACCAGCTCCCAGATGCAACATGTGACAAAATGTTCTCAACTTGCAGTGACACTGTTAAGGATTCAAGCCAACGCCAGAACTGAATGTTCTCACCTCAGATCAGTGGTTCTCAACCAGGATTGGTTTTGACCCCCAGGGGACATTTGGCAAAGTCACAGTGGCTGGAGGGGGAGCTGCTGCTGGCATCTAGGAGAGCAGGGATTCTGCTAAACATCCACCAATGCATAGGACAGTCCCCACAACAAAGAACTGTTCTACCGCACAGTCAATGGGGCCGAGTTTGATAAAACGCTGCCCTGGACAAAGGAAAATCCATTCTCTTGGGCAGTGAGGATTCCCGTCATAGAGCCTGGCCACCTGGTGTCAGTTCCATAAGAAAGAAGCAGGAAACAATCATCCTTGGAGACCAGTCTGAGTGTGGTGCTTACCATTTTCCTTTAAAGAAAGAGTCTTTTACAAAGACTGTTTTCCTATCCCTCCCCAATCCAGAACTATAAATCAAATTCTCCATGGCATGACATAAACAGACTTCTCTTCCCTTTCTCCTTTTCTCTATCTCCAGTCCCAGTTCTGCGCATTAAAACCTGTAATTTAATTGTAATATAAAAAATGTGGGAAAGAAAAGGGTCAGTAGTAGTTACAAACTCAAATTGATTTTGAGAAATTTTAGATTATTTAAAAGCATACTTGGAACTAATGGAGGGTGAATAACAACAACAAAACCAACTAGAATACAATTTGGGAAGCAAAAGTTATGGCAAAAACCCTTCTGGGCTATAGGTCTTCCTTATCAGAAAAAGGAACCAATGTCAAACAATACAGCATGCATCTCAGAGATAACCTAGGCTCAATACTGTATAAAATTTGGGAGGTGCGTGGGAACTTTAAACGCAAGAAAATGTCCTTAGTGTTTATCCTCAAGATGACTTATTTCAGAATGCATCCTTGATGATTATGTCCAGTCAAGAAAAATCATCAGCATCTACTTTAACAAAACACAAAAGAGAGAAAAATCATATAATAATGTGAGAGCAAGCTTTTTCCTTCACTTTTTGGGTAAAACTTGACAAGCTGTGAATATATGTGTTGGTAAGAGAAATTGTGTGAATACTTGATATAAACAAGTGAATAAATGTACCTGCCTGGGCTTCCCTGGTGGCGCAGTGGTTAAGAATCCTCCTGCCGATGCAGGGGACATGGGTTCGGGCCCTGGTCCGGGAAGATCTCACATGCCGCTGAGCAACTAAGCCTGTGCACCACAACTACCGAACCTGTGCTCTAAGAGCCCGTGAGCCACAACTACTGAGCCCACATGCCACAACTACTGAAGCCCATGTGCCTAGAGCCCGTGCTTCGCAACAAGAGAAGCCACCGCAATGAGAAGCCCGCGCACCGCAACGAAGAGTAGCCCCCGCTCACCGCAACTAGAGAAAGCCAGTGCGCAGCAAAAAAGACCCAATGCAGCCAAAAATAAAAATAAATGTACCTGCCTTATCTAAATGCTGCCTCTTTCAAAGCTGAACAACAACCACAGAAAAGATAAAAGCTGCATTTTTTTGTTTGTTTCTGACAAATTTGTTGTCTGTTTTAAAAATCAGATTCAAAGTATGAGCCCACAAATTGACTTTTTGATTAGGAAAGGACACACCATTCTAGCAGTTGCTAGATAAATTCATTTTAGCACCAAATGGGTTCTTTTAAGTCAGCACAAAAGCATCAGAGAGAAAGATTCAGGAATACACATCTCACAGGAGATGCTGTGAGCAGAAGAGAGCAATAATTTGAAAGGTAATGCTAAGTTTATTGAAAATAACCACTCAATTAAAATGGCACAGAGGAATTGGGACCAAAAAAATCTAACTGCTATTTACGATAAAAGTTGATTTTGATGTTTATTTCCCGAGTTTAAAAAAATAAAAATTTAAGACCTAAGATTTTTCCGTTGACCTGAAAGCAGTAAAAATTGTCCATTAGTCTTCCCTCAGGCCAATAATAGAAAGGTCTCAAGGGGCAGAATAGGAGCCAAAAATAAGATTGAAGGGGAAACAGTAAGGAGATGCACATCAAATGACTAAATTCTATGGGTAAGTTAAAAGCAGACTATCTCATTGTCCTGCTTCATGTATAGTTGAATTCTCAGATGTGTACATTTTTATGTACATTTCCTTTCACTGAAACATATAAGTAAGAGAAATATGGTTTTATCTCTATGGATTTCTTCAAGCCAGGGTTTCTCAGCTTTGGCACTAATGACATTTGGTGCCGGAGAGCATTTATGTGAGGGGGGAGCCGTCCCGTGCACTGTAGGATGTTTAGCAGCATCCCTGGCCTCTACCTACCGGATACCAGCAGCTCCTCCCAGGTGTGACAATCAAAAATTTCTCTAGACATTGTCAAAGGTCCCCTGGGAGGCAAAATATCCCTAACTGAGAGCTACAGCTTTAAGTCTACCGGGGGAAAATGCAGTATGGAGAAGTGGAAAATAAACAGTATCAGCCGGGTGGCAATTTTCATGTTTGTAAAAGGAAGATGTTGGTAACTGCATTCAGTCACAGGACTGGAAGAATCAAATGACTGAACTATAATGTTATATGTAATGAAAATGCTACAAAAGGGAGAGTTTTGAACAGGAATGGTGCTAGAGCTCATTTTGTCCAACTTCCTTGTACAGAGAAGGAAAACTGAGAGGCAGAGTTGTTTGTCTAAAGACCACACCAATGCAATACAAACATAGGTGGTTACAATTAAATACTGCGTAGCTTCCACCTGGAAAAACGAAAACACAGGAGCCAAACTGCATGAACCCCTGAGGTGGCATAGTATGAGCCTCAAACCAAATAATGAGTTCAGTGGATTAAAACACATCTACACTGTTTAAATCAAAGACTCCTAATGATTTTTTTTTTTTTTTTTTTTTTTTTTAATTTATTATTCGGTACGCGGGCCTCTCACTGTTGTGGCCTCTCCCACTGCGGAGCACAGGCTCCGGACGCGCAGGCTCAGCGGCCATGGCTCACGGGCCCAGCTGCTCCGCGGCCTGTGGGATCTTCCCGGACCGGGGCACGAACCCGCGTCCCCTGCATCGGCAGGCGGACTCTCAACCACTGCACCACCAGGGAAGCCCCCTAATGATATTTTTTAAAACTCACTGGTCACTTTGGCAGTTGCTTCTTTGAATACTGACACATAGAAGGAAAGAACCAATCTTTTATTCTGCCTTTCCTGAACCAACTGTATTTTATGATAAACAAATGGTTGATGAGGGATTCTAGCTAATAATTACCAAAGGAATAACAATCGGAAAAAAATCACAACTCTGTGACCCCACAAGAAATACGGATCCAGGGAACGATCCTCAAGGGATGCTAAAACTATTAGGTAAAAAGTTGAAGGATGAGCTCAAGTGCCCACTTAGAAATGAATGGATAAAACAAGGTATATACACACAATGAAATATTATTCAGCCTTAAAAAGGAAGGAAATTCTGACACATGCTACAACATGGATGAACCTTGAGTATATTACGCTAAGTGAAATAAGCCGGTCACAAAAAAGACAAATACTGTATGATTCCACTTATATGAGGTCCCTAGCGTAGCCAGATTCATAGAAGTAGAAAATAGATGGGTGGTTGCCAGGGGCTGGGGTAAGGGGAAAATGGAGAGTAGTTGTTTAAGGGATACAGAGTTTCGGTTTTACATGATGCAAGGTTTTTGGAGGTTGGTTAAACAACAATGTGAATGTCCTTAACATTAGTGAACTGTATATTTTTAAATGGTTAAGATGGTAAATGTTATGTATATTTTACCATAATTAAAAATTAAAATTGTTAATTATTGGGGGAAAAAAAGCTGTTGAGGACTTTGTAATGGATGGCTCAGTCTGTTAGCACTGGGCCTACTGTTCAATCTCAATATCGTTAAAAACGGGATGACCAGACATTATGTGCTCACTGTGTGATGCAGGACGGATCACACAGTACCGCCTATGAAGGCGTCTGGACAACAAAAAGACTTTGATCTCCTCAGACCTCTAGATCTAACTATTAGTTTACAGGAAACATGGGGAAAAGAGCAACAAGTTAACTGAAACCAAGAAGAAGTGATCAGCCAAATCCAGGATGTGAATGTTCTACAGGACAAAAGACCCAGTTTCTCCAACAAATCAGTGGCTGGGGGATAAAAAAGGTCAGGGGTGGGGAGTTGCTGTTACAGAATTAAAGACATTTCAGAGACATACCAACCAAATGTAATGTGTGGACCTTGTCTGGATCCTGATTCTAACAAACCAACAGTAAAAAAGATTATCTCTGAGAGAATCAAGGAAATGTGAGCATGGATTGAATATTAGATGCTATTCAGGAATGATTATAAGTATTTTTAGCTGTGAAAATGTCAAGGTGGGGATAATGTAAAGGAAAAAAAAGTCCTTTCAGTTAGGATGTCTTTATGGGTGAAATGACACAACTTGCTTTAACCTATAAAAAAACTCAAAAAGGAAGAAAAAAGAATGAAAGAACATTGGGAAAATGTTGAAGCTGGATGAATACATGGAGGTAATCGCACTCTTCTCTAGTTTTGTGTGTGTTTCCAAAATCCCATAATAAAAGACAATTTTTATGTAGGCAATCTCAAAGGAACATACAGACACACAACACAGAGTGAGCTACAACCAAAGCGTAAGCAAATGAGGAAGCCATTTGCATTTAATAAGTGCAGGAAACAGGGAGATTAAGCCTTGGGCCTTTGCAAAGTGAGCTAACCAAGTCTAAGATGCCTGTATTAAGCTGGCACCCTCAAAGATGCTCTACACCCTGGCAAGAGGAGGGCTTAAAAAAAATTTTTTTCTGGACTTTCAGAAAGGGGAGCCTATGAAAACCTGTAGTCTTCAATGTGGCTCTGGAGGGGAAAACTAATAATGGCCACAATAATGATGATGATGATGACCACCCTGAAGGTTTGTAAACACGTGGGGCTGGGGCTCAAGTTTATACTCCATGTATTCAGTGAGAAAACTCCAAGTTGAGGAAATAAATGTCAGTGTTCAGAGGTTATTAGCATCCCCGGCATCCAGCTGAAACAAACAAAAAAGACTTCCGAGAGGAAAGCAGCCAGGAATCAGACCCCTCAGGATTCCCACAGATTAAGTTCAATCAAGAATGAGATCACAGTCAAATTACTAAACATCCAAGCAATAAGTCAGTATGAGCCAGAGTCAGCAGAAACAACAAACAAGGCATTGAGGCACCCCCCACCACCACCACTCCCACCCAAAGACTTCAGATGTTGGAATTATCAGATAACAGATTCTAAAATCACTATGTATTCAATATTTTTTTTTAAAGAAGGCTTTTAAAATGAGCAAAGAATGAGACTATCAAAAATGGCCAGACGGGCTTCCCTGGTGGCGCAGTGGTTGAGAGTCCACCTGCCGATGCAGGGGACACGGGTTCGTGCCCCGGTCCGGGAAGATCCCACAGGCCGCGGAGCGGCTGCGCCCGTGAGCCATGGCCGCTGAGCCTGCGCGTCCGGAGCCTGTTGCTCCGGGACGGAAGAGGCCACAACAGTGAGAAGCCCGCGTACAGCAAAAAAAAAAAAAAAAAAAATGGCCAGGCATTTGTCCTCAGGAGTTTGTGGGAGCACAGGAGAGCTATTTGACCCCTGTACTTTGGGCTCTTCCATTCTGATGGGAAAAACAGATTTATTTACAGAATCAAATTATGCTGGCAATAAAAATTCAAGTGCTTCCAGGAGCCAGAGAGGACATGTGAGCAGTGCATTGGGCAGGCAGAACATAGGCTGTATCTAAAGAGGGAGCCTCTTCTCAGACCCAGCAGATTGTTGATCTATATACAAGAAGAGAGTCCAGGTATTGCCAGATATTCCCATTTTCCAAAAAAAAAGGCATAAATCCAGATGTTAATGATCTGTACCTGTCGGCTACTGTGGTAGACATCTGGTTTTTGTCACCTAATAACAATTCACCTCTCTTCTAAAATATTATGGTGTTACGATTCCCCTTTGGGGACAACACCTTTCTCCTAGTCTCAGTCCAGTTTCTCAGAGATGGTGTTGATTCCACCTCTGGCTGCAGGGATGGGCATGTGGCTCAAGCTCAGCCAATCACAGCAGAGCAGTCTCCTGGGCCACAATAATCGGCTCAGGAATGGGCTTGTGACCCACCCAGAGAAAATGAGAAGCAGTGAGGCCATTGGGGGAAGTTTAGGAAAAAGACTCTTATCCTTCCCTATGGAATTCAAAGCTGAGAAGATGTAAGGGCTGGAGCTTTGGCAGCCTTTTAGTGACCATTATACAGAGATTCTGTCTAAGGTTGGATCCACATGGTTAAAAGAATCCCTGAGAGCTGGAGAGAGGCCAAGGCCTCATGAAATCATCTGAGCCTGAACCCAGAGGTTCCCTCTAGACTTTTCATTTTTGGTAACCAGTGAATTTGCATTCATGCTGAAGACAATTTGAATAGGTTTCTCTGTCACTCCACAGAAAGAGGCCTATCCCTTCAGCAACTAATTAACAGTCTTTTAACACACTGGGAAGGCCAGACAAACATATCTGAGGGCTGACCATGGACCTTCAGTTTGCAATCTCAGCACCTGGCCACCCCTCTCCTTCTGTACTACTGTACCTAGCTTCTCTTATTACTCATCTTCTAGCCTCCATTCCCACTGCTCCTTCCTTGTACCATACTCTTCTCTCCCTGCTCTACCTCCTGAAATCCTACTCATCCTTCAAAACTCAAGTCAAATGGTTCCTTTTTTCTTAGCGCCTTTCCTGACAACCCCACCCTAAGCCCTACCCTAGACAGAAGAAGATACCTCTCCCTCCATTCCCAGGCCCCTCTGACCCCCCAATGAACACTCAGCCCTTCTGCTGAGGATCCTAATTACCCAGCAACATTCCTGTCTCCCCTGCTTCTTGACCGTGATCCAAATTCAGACCCAGATTAGAAGGGATGATATTTGAGGCTTAAGTTTCAAAAAACAATCAGTTCTTAGGAGAAGTCAGAAAACATGGTGAAAGATGAGGATGTGGGTAAGGGATTAGAAAGAAAAGAACAGTTGTTCCGGGGAAAAGAGAGGGTCTATGTGGAGTGCAGTGAGGCAGGAGGAAAAACTGGACATATTTAGACCAAACGAAATGATTCAGAGGAAACCTGAGAAGAAATGTCTAGAGAGGCATGAGGTTGATCTGACTGGAAAGGAATATAAAAAATGTGTGACGGGAATGACTCAAAACAACAACGACAAAATGCCCAAAATAGGTGCACTGTTCACATGAGAAAAGAATGCAGACAGCAGCAAGACGCTGAGAAACCTCCAGAAAACAAGAGAGAAGGTGACAAACGATGAGGTCATCTCAAACCAGATAAACTGGAAGGCTTTCTATTGATTGAAAGGGGGTTTTCAAAAGCTAGGGCTCATGTTGGCTTGCCACTGATGGAAACTCAGGGCACCGAGGCCTTCTGGAATTTTCTGTTCAACAGACAGACACAGGGAGGGTCCCAGGAGGCCATTTGCTAGATGTACCAAAAGAGCTACCATGGGTCAAAAGTCAAAACAAGCAAGGTGTCAGTTTATGAGCCACCCCAGGCAAGCACTGTCTCGCTTTTTACTTCTAAGGACCATGGGACCTTGTCCACAGTTCCCATGCCTCCTACCCCGGGACCAGTTCTTTCTTCATGTGATAAAATACCTAAGCCGGACAGTACCCAATCACAGCGGCCCTTAACCTTTGTTGGGGACATATCTGGTTGAGGCTGTGGGCCCTCTTTCCAGAAAAATGCACACAGCCTCAGACACAACAAAGTTTCCTTCCCATTTAAGCAGCTTATACCCACCCTGGGGCCCATCTCTTGAACAATAGTTCCTAAACTCATTCCCTTAATCAAAAAAACATTTATTGAGTGCCAGCTACCTGCCAGGTACTGCTCCAGGCACCAAGGATACAGGGATCCTCGCCTCATGGAGTGGACCTTCCAGTTTGTATGTGAGCCCTCAAATGATCAGAATGTCTGGCGGAGCGGCCCAGGAATTCAGTGATTCTGACATGGGGCCAGAATTAGGACCTGTCGTCCCAAAGAGCCCCAGCTCAAACACCCCTTCTGTAAGGAGAGAGGGGAGGAGTGTATTTAAAGCATGTGCTCTAACTGGGAAGCTCACAGCCTGCTGAGGGAGTGTAGAGGGTACCTGCACTTGGGAAAAATGTTTGGCAGAATCTCGTAAAGCCAGACGTATGCATGACCCAGAAATTCTACTCCTAGATATATACCCAAGAGATATGTGCACATGTGCATACCAAAAGTTATACACAATAGCCCCCAATTATCCCTGGTGTTCACACCTTTGTGTCCCCTCCCCTTGAAAGTAGGCAGGACTGTACCTTATTTCTAATCAGTAGATGCTGCAAAGGTGATGGGGCTGTCATTTCTGTGACTATGTTACAGAAGATAGTAACTTCCATCTTGCCTGGAGACTCTCTCTATGGACTCTCACTGGCTTTGATGAAGCAAGCCACCTTACGGAGAGGCCCACATGGCAAGAAACAGTGCAGGATCTCTGGCTAACAGCCAGCAAGGAGGTGAGGCCCTCAGACTAACTAACAACCCACAAGGAACTGTATCCTGCCAACCACCACATGAACTGGAAAGTGGATCCTTCCCCAGCTGAGCCTCAAATGAGACCCCAGCCCTGGCCACCTCCCTGATTGCAGCCTGGGAGAGACCCTGAGCAGAGAACCCAGCTAAGCAGTGCCCGGATTCCTGACCCACAGAAACTGTGACATAAGTGTGTGTTTTTTGGAGCTGTTAAGTTTGCCATAATTTGTTCTGCAGGAATAGATAACAGAGTGTAATGCAATGCAGCAGTGAGAATGAATGAACCACAGCTACATCAGACAACGTGGTCAAATCTCACATAGTTGAGTGAAAGAAACCAGGCAGCAAATGGAATCTGTAAGATTCCGTTTACATGAAGTTCAAAAACAAGCAGAACTAATCTATGATTGGAAGTCAGACAAGTGGGAGGGGGTAACCAGAAGGGAGCACAGGGAGACTTCTCAGAGGGGCGGGGGTGGGTGGTGATGTTCTGCTTCTTGATCTGGGTTCTGGTTAGGGTGGGTGCATACACTTTGTGAAAATTCTTCAAGCGTACACTTATCATTTGTGCTCTTTTCGAGATGTATATTATGTTTTGAAAACAAAAGTTTACAAAAAAGACAGTATGCTGGAGTCAAACAGCTAGGGTTCGAATCTTGGACCTATCACTTACAAGATTTGTAACTGGGCAAGTTACTTGACTTTTCTGAGCCCGCTTCTGTAAAATGGGTTAGGCTAAGAATTAAATAAAACAGTGCATGGCATAGCGGCTGGTACCTAACAAGCCTCAATAAATATTAGCTAGTTTGGCTAACCTCATTCACAATGGTTCATTGTTAATCTGAAAAAAAAAAAAAAAGTAGTGGAGGTTGATTTGCCTGGATGCCTGGGAGTCGAATTTACGGAGTTGTCCTGCAGGTGCCAACCCACAGAGACCAGCTGGAATCTCAGAACCCCTCTAGCAGTGATCAGGGGAGGAGCTCAGCCTGCCTCTGACACCCACACCCAGAAAGGTCCCTGGGCAACAAGCAAGATGATATGCGAGTGTTCAGAGGTCAAGTTTGCTCTGGGTTGGGACTGAGACGTTGCAAATCAAAGTTCTCCCCAGGATGTTTGTGATCAGGTTGAGATGGTGCTGTCCTCCCACATCATCGAGAAAACAACAAAAACAAACAAACAGACAGACAGCAATGCGGACATTCACAGAAGGAGTCTGTGGTATCGGGCACAGTTTAGTAGTTCACACATATTAACCCATTTGATCTTTACAGTCAATGCTGTTATTACCTCCATTTTACAGGTGAGAGAAGTGAGGTACAGACAGAATAAAACAAACAAACAAACAAAACCAGGCCCATCAGAGGTGGGATCAGCACCCTTCATCTGCAGTTTTCAAACAGAACATACAGACTGACCTCCCTGGCAAAGCTTTTTATCTTTCTTTTTTTAGAGAGAGAGAGTGGCTTTTCGTTTTAATTTTTTTTAAATTAATTTATTTATTTTTGGCTGTGTTGGGTCTTCGTTTCTGTGCGAGGGCTCTCTCCAATTGTGGCAAGCGGGGGCCACTCTTCATGGCGGTGCGCGGGCCTCTCACTATCGTGGCCTCTCTTGTTGCGGAGCACAAGCTCCAGATGCGCAGGCTCAGTAGTTGTGGCTCACGGGCCCAGTTGCTCCGCGGCATGTGGGACCCTCCCAGACCAGGGCTCGAACCCACGTCCCCTGCATTGGCAGGCAGATTCTCAACCACTGCGCCACCAGGGAAGACCCCTGGCAAAGCTTTGATTTTCAAGAGATGAATGTCCCAACCAGCCTTGTCTCTATCTGAGAAAAAACCTGGGTGTCTTCTCATTTTCTGACAGGGGAAGGGGGTGAGCACAGCTGCAGAAGGCCTCAGTTACCAGCTGTTATTTTGTGGTTTGAATTTATTTTTGTGAACCTGTGTGTGTGTGTGTGTGTGTGTGTGTGTGTATAAAAACCTGCATTTCCTTAGCCCATAGGGTCAGGTTATTAATGGACTGTGGAGCCTCTGGTGGTCCTTTGCTCTCCCATCTGTCACCCTACTCAACAGCTTAGCTCCTTCCTGCTCTTGAGCACTCTCTCTCTCTTTTACTCTCCCTTTCTCCTGTTCCAGCTCTTTCCC
>NW_006786690.1:10589238-10595022 GCF_000442215.2 Lipotes vexillifer | reverse complement strand
TCTTTCCCTGGCTCTCTCTTACCCCTTAAAGGCTGGGCAAGCTCCCTACCTCTTCTGGGTGGGAGGCCAGCATTCATTTCTTGTTGGAATGCAGGAGACAACAAGCAGGTCTGGGGAGGGGGCAGAGTGGATGGGCTCTCCCAGTCAAGGACAGCCCAGGGAAGGTAACTGTGGCCAAATGAGATTTTATGGGGCAGAGGTCCTGCAGGAAAGAAGCCCAGTGGGTGGCAGGAGAGGTCCGTGGCAAGCCCCAGCTACCCCCTCCTGGCCTCAGCCCCCTTCTCCCCTCTTGCTGCAGGCACTGCCGAAACTTCAGGACAGCCGGAAGCCCAGATTGTTCAGGGCTGAGGGAAAGCAGGTGGTGAGCATGGGTGTCTCGTCGCTGTGACACCTGTCACCTGTAGTCCCCGGGGAGAACACCTTCCCATCACAGTCATCCAGATTCAAATCCTTTTCTGGCTGTGCCACCTTGGGCACATACCTCCATGTCTCTTGAGCCTTATTTTCCTGTTTAAGTGGGAGTGATTTGATAGAAGTAATACCCACCACGACATTTTTGAGTGCTTCTCTGCAGAGCTCACTGTTCCAGGTGTTTCACACACACCTACTGCCCCAGGTTATGGTGAGGATTAAATGAGATGATCCACAGGAAGGACTGAGACAGTGCCCTGCAGGTGGAAAGCCCAGAGTTAACATCACTCGCTCCAGTATTATGAGGACAGCTGGGAATGACGAAGCTGGGACCTGAACCCAGGCCTTTCAGACATCAACATTCTGATGTTGATGGAGATACAGTACAGCCTTGGTAGCCACCCAGAGCTCAATAAGATTCATTGATTACAGGCATCACCAAGGAGCCCATATAATCTAGAAACCTCTTTTTTTTTTTGGCCATGCCGTGTGGCTTGCGGGATCTTAATTCCCCCACCAGGGATTGAACCCGGGCCACGGCAGTGAAAGCACCAAGTCCTAACCAGTGGACCGCCAGGGAATTCCCCAGGTGCAGTATTTTTAACACTTCATCATTGCAAAGTACAACTCTCACTTAGCCCAGGACATGCTATTATAAAGCCATGAGTTATTGGGGTATTTTATTTTCTGTTTTTGAAATTTAAGTGGATGACATGGAACTGGGTTTTAAGACTTTCACACACCCTTTGAGATGACTGTGGCATCCTGTGGGGAGCGGCAGGATACAATCAAGATTTGGCAATTTCTGCTCCAGGGAGTCTGAATGTCAGCTTTGTTCTCCGTTTAGTATTTCCTCATTGAGAGATGGACTAATGGCAAATATGCTTTCCCAAGCCTATCAGGGGGCCATGGGCTGCTCCGGCTCCAGGCTGACCTGGATGGGCTCCGTAGGGTCTGGCTGGCAGTGAGCAGGGTTGCGTTCTGTGCTCATGTTGATGACACTGAAGACAAGCATGGAGATGGGGGTGGGGCTGGGGCGGGCCATGGCTACAGAAGCCTAGGTCCTGGGGTAAGGACAGTTCAGCTCAGCAGCTCAAGGGGTAGGAGGCAAGGCTGTGGGCGGGTGGCAAGGGCTGCCCCTGTTCATTCACTCATTCATTCATTCAGGCACTGTTCTAGGTACTGGTGATACAGTAGTGAACAAAAGAGAAAAAAAATCCCTGCCCTCATGGAGCTTAAGTTGGAGGGCAGGGGGGTGTTGGGAGTGGGGAGACTGACAACAAATAAGAAAAGGAAACTAAATAAGTAGCATGTTAGAGGAGTGGTAAGATGAAGGGAAGAGCAATAGAGTGAGGTGTTTATTTTGTTTTGTTATTCATGTTTTTTGGGGGTTTTTTTGGGTTTTTTTTTGGTGGCATCATGGGGCTTGCAGGATCGACCAGGGATCGAACCGGGCAGTGAAAGCACCGAGTCCTAACCACTGGACCGCCAGGGAATTCCAAGACCATTTTAAATAGGGTGATATTTGAGTAAAAATCTAAAGGAGCTGAAGGAGATCCCTGGGGGAAGTGCCTGGTAGGGAGAAGAAACAGTAACTGCAAAGGCCCTGAGGCAGAAATGTGCCTGGAGAGTTGAGCCTGACCCTCTCTGTTCCTCTGAAGTTACCACTCAGGACCCCAGCCTCTGTGGTCACTCCTCATACTTTCCTAGGGTCTTTCTGGTCGAAGGGAACTAACCCAGGCAGAACCTTCCAGGCTGACTGAGGGCCTGGAAGAGATTTCCAGGGACAAGTTCTGGGAGGGCTCTGTGATTCAACTGCACGGTTGAATAAATCCTGAGGTTTTGCCAAGCTTTTAACAAATGCACAAGGAATTTGCAAGAATGCAACAAATTCATTCCTGGACCATGCTCCAGAGCTGCTTAATCAGAATCTCTGAGGTCTGTGCCAGGGAATGTGCATTTCTAAGAGCCTCTAGGCATGTGGGAGCATCTTTACCATATATTCCATCCCATATCGATTTCCATGATTTTTCTCTCTTATATCTTCTTCTAATTGACTAGAGTGGAGTCTGCCATCTTTCATCTTTCTTAGATGAATATTTTGAGTTTGTCTTGGGGCACCTTGTCGGTCATTTCCTGCCAGGGAAATGAGGCATTCTGTAGGTAGTCAGCGGGGCTGTTCTGCTCCCAGACCGAAGGGGTTGATCTGAAAAAGGTGACATGGGGCGAGGGGAGACAGTTGGGATTTGCATGTCTTCTCCACACGCTCCATCCCCCCAGTCCCGTGCCCAAAGGGGGTGCGGGGGGGCTTCTTAAGGATCTAATCCAGGTCAACACTGGGGCCACCGTCTGACACTTGTAGGGTCTCAGGTGATGTTTGTAGAAGTAAAGAACACATGAATGAATAAACGTGAGTTTTGACAGGGAAGGACAGGAACAGTAAGGTTGTGGGCTTGTAAATACCCTTTCCCTAGCACGTGGAAGAATCTTTCATTCTTTCAAAATTGTTCCTTCCACCCCACCCATCTCCCATCTCCACCCCCACCCCCAGAAGTGATGGTCCCCCCCAGCTTACTCTATTTTCTCTTCCGCAACAGAGAGAACTAGAGATTCGGGTGGGACGGGGGTACTAACCTCCAAGCTTCTCGTGGTTCAGCTCCATCACCCTCCCACGCCTGACCACCCCCTCCTCAACGCACCTAGCCTAGAGCTAAGGTCAGTAGGAAGGATTCTTGAGTCTGCTCCTTCCCCGCTGTAAAACTTTGGGCTTCTTCTGTGAACACTGAGCCTGTTTCCCCATCCTTGAAACGGAGCTGGGGACCTCTACGCGGCAGGTCGGGGAGGGCTCGCAGCGCTGCAGCGGGCTGTAATTGGCCGGGTGCTCCCAGCGCACCGCCCCTCGTCCTCGGGCGCCGCGCACGCCACGCCCCTCACCAGCTCTGCGGGCTGGATGGCGTTGCCGTGGCGACGCGCGTACACAGGCCTGGCGGGCGCGCGGGCTGCGGGCCGCCGGCTGGAGACTCCGCGGGAGTGTGGCCGGGCGGCCTCGCCCAGAGCGGGCCCGGCGCCTTCCGAGCGGTCGGGGCTCTCGGCGGAGGACGAGGCGTGGGCTTCTTCCTCTGGCCAGGTGAGAGTGGCGCGCGAGGAGGCGGCGGGCGGAAACCTGGGCCGAAGGAGGCCAGCCCTGCGAGGTCAAGGGCGTTGGGGTAGGCAGGGGACCCGGCCCCACCTGAGTCCGAACTCTCTGATCCAGGCTCGGGTCGCCAGGAGCACCCCAGAGAAGGTGCCCCAACACCAGCCGTTCCTTCCTAAGTGCAGCCCCTACCTCGCCCCCCAAGGTAGCCAGCACGGGAGCTTTAGGCCTCTCCTGGGCACCAGCTCTTGGATGTCCTGTGGGTATAGCTGGGATTAAGAGAGGAACCCATTTCCCCAGATTTATGGACAACACCCACCCAATGGTCAGACACACACACACACACACCCCGCCCCTTACCTGAACTCTCCTTCTTTAAGGAACTTTGAGGCCACTGTAAACCTCAAAAGAAAGTTTGCTCCTATAGCCCAATTCTGAGACGTCCAAAGTGGTCAGGGGGATGCAGATGGTTGAAGCTCTGTTGTTGTTTTTTTTTTAACATGTTGGGGGTAGGAGTTTATTAATTAATTAATTTATATTTGGCTGCGTTGGGTCTTTGTTTCTGTGCGAGGGCTTTCTCTAGCTGTGGCAAGCAGGGGCCACTCTTCATCGCGGTGCGCGGGCCTCTCACTATCGAGGCCTCTCTTGTTGCGGAGCACAAGCTCCAGACGCGCAGGCTCAGTAGTTGTGGCTCACGGGACTAGTTGCTCTGCGGCATGTGGGATCCTCCCAGACCAGGGCTCGAACCCGTGTCCCCTGCGTTAGCAGGCACATTCTCAACCACTGCGCCACCAGGGAAGCCTGAAGCTCTTGCTCTTTACTGTGGCTGGTGCTTCATGGCACTAAGAACGAATTCACAGAGCTAAACACGTTCAAATTACTTTTACAGTGTTTTCAGGCAAGGAAGTGTTGCACAGGGCAAAATTAAGGTGGAGAAATATTGTCCAATCCAAAAGCTAAAGAGATAGAATTTAGGTTTTCCAAGGAGTCATCTAAGATAGATACTGACAGGAAAAATGAAAGGTAGTTACTATCAAAGCTTCCTAGCCAGCTGGCTGTACTGACTTGCTTTGAGGTGTCCTTTGTATTTTCATTCACTCAGCAATTGTTTACCAAGCACATACTATGCGTCAGGTGCTGCCGCCCCGCCGCCCCCTACCCTGGAGAAGGGGTAATGCACAGAACTGTCAGGAACTGCAAAGGGTCTGACGTTTTACCCTGTTTGAAAGTTAGTAAGTTAGCCTGCCCAGCTTATAGTTACTGGCAGAAGACAAGAGACTCCTGGGGCAGAAACAAAGAACTTTATTACTCACAGCACAGCCCACATAACAGGCAGCCAGAGCTGCATATGCACATTGGTTCCTGTTGCCCTGAAAGTCCCTCGGGGTGGTGCAGAACAGCCAGTGTGGATGCTGTGCCCACAGTGGGTCTGTGTGCCAGGTAAGGAACTCCAAACTTAGGAAACTGCAATCTTTGAAAGGGGCTGCTACCAAACCTGCCCAACTTTTGCCCCAGAAGGAGCCATTATCTTTATTATAAACATTACCTATATCCTCCCAGGCTGTTTGCCATACAAGCACCCTCGGAAAGTTAGTGCAGGACAAAATCTTTCAATGCCTTTGCTCTGAAGATGGGTACAAACACAAAATACCCATAAAGAATCGCATCTTAACAAAATGAACACAGTTCTGGTTTTCCAGGAACATATATCTTAGTGAAAGAGAAACAAACAGCAAGCATAACTAAATAAAGGAACAGAACATGTCAGAGAATGATAACTACAAGGAAGGAAACACAGCAGGGGAAAACCAGCAGGGGAATAACATGACTGAGGGTGCCTTTAGCCAGAGTGGTCAGGTGGTTGCCCCGAGGGGGGACGTCTGAGCAGAGAGAAGACCCCAGCCTTGGGGACGTCTGGGGTGAGAGCCAAAAAACAAATATGCGCACGATCCAAGTTAAGTTTAGATTAGTGGTGTTTCCTGTTGTTTTCCTGCAGGATAGACATTTCTTGAAAGTTTACATTTTAGATTAATTCGACTTGAATGTGTTGCTTGATAACATGGTTCTCTGCAGTTGAAGATTAATAACTGAGGGCAACAGAGCATGGTTCTTTGGGAAGAGGAAATGTCTTTTCCCCTATGTACATGACAGTGAACTTAATAAAATTTATTTCTCATTATATGAAAGCATATATATATATATATATATATTTTTTTTTTTTTTTTTTTTTTTTTTTTTTT
>NW_006786690.1:10580737-10588390 GCF_000442215.2 Lipotes vexillifer | reverse complement strand
TTTTTTTTTTTTTTTTTTTTTTTTTTTTTTTTTGGTAATTTGGGTTTTTTTTTTTTTTTTTTTTTTTTTTTTTGCTGTACGCGGGCCTCTCACGGTTGTGGCCTCTCCCGTTTCGGAGCACAGGCTCCAGATGCACAGGCTCAGCAGCCATGGCTCACGGGCCCAGCCGCTCCACAGCATGTGGGATCTTCCCGGACCGGGGCACGAACCCATGTCCCCTGCATCGGCAGGCAGACTCTCAACCACTGTGCCACCAGGGAAGCCCGAAAGCATCAATATTTGTGGGACATCCACAGGCCTCAAAGTTTACAAATATAAACTATCCTGCTTATTTTTATTTCTCTTACCCTTAGATAGGGTCTCATCTTCCTTTCAGAGGATAGAATGCTGGTTTCAAGGACTTTCTTTTATTACATGTCCCAAGTGTCAGCAGACAGTGCAATTCCCCCACCCCTACTCTGCCCCACCAGCAGCAATGGAGGTTTGTACACTGGTTACATGCAAAGGCCCAGAGTTGTCACACACTTACTATTGTGTGACCTTAACTTCTCTGAGTCTCAGTTTCCTCATTTGTAAAGCAGGACAATACTGACACCTACCTCACAGGGTTGTTCTGAGGATGAAAAGAGGCCATGTGTGTAAAAGGACAGCCCAGTGCCTGGCACTTAGTAGGGATTCAGTGATGAAATGATGATGGAAATGTTGATGGAAAGCAGAGCCAGACCGGAGACCCTCTACAGTCACACCTAGATGATTTTTGTTTTTATCCACAGTCTAACAACTTCATACTTCAGTGACCTTTCAGTTGAAAAGAGACTTCGGACACTTACCTGGTGGCTCAGTGGTTAAGAATCCGTCTGCCAATGCAGGGGACACGGGTTCGAGCCCTGGTCCAGGAAGATCCCACATGCCTCGGAGCAACTAAGCCAGTGAGCCACAACTACTGAGCCTGCTCTCTAGAGCCCACAAGCCACAACTACTGAAGCCCACGCACCCTAGGGCCTGCATGCCACAACTACTGAGCCCACGTGCTGCAACTACTGAAGGCTGCACACCTAGAGCCCATGCTCCGCGACAGGAGAAGCCACCACAATGAGAAGCCTGCGCACTGTGAGGAAGAGTGGCCTCTGCTCGCCGCAACTAGAGAAAGCCTGCGCGCAGCAATGAAGACCCAACACAGCCAAAAAAAAAGGAAAAAGAAGAAAAGAGACTTTCTTTGACATGGCATTGAGATGGATGCCATGGATCAGAATTCAAATATCATGTGAATTATCATCAACATCTTGGAACCTACTGAAGTCACTGAAATTTTTATGTTTTAAAAAACATGTATAGGGCTTCCCTGGTGGCACAGTGGTTGAGAATCTGCCTGCTAACGCAGGGCACACGGGTTCGAGCCCTGGTCTGGGAAGATCCCACATGCTGCGGAGCAACTAGGCCCGTGAGCCACAATTACTGAGCCTGCGCGTCTGGAGCCTGTGTTCCACAACAAGAGAGGCCGCGATAGTGAGAGACCCGCGCACCGCGATGAAGAGTGGCCCCCGCTCGCCGCAACTAGAGAAAGCCCTCGCATAGAAACAAAGACCCAACACAGCCATAAATTAACTAATTAATTAATTAATTAATTAATTAATTTAAAAAACATGTATAGGATTTACTTTGAAATGCATTAAAATATAAAATGTATAGATAGGTAGATATGTGATAAAGCAAATATAGCAAAATGTCGATTGTAGAGTCTGGGTGTTGGTTACATAGAAGTTCACCATCCACTTCTTGCAACTTTTCTGTGTGTTTGACATTCTCATAATAAAATGCCAGGAAAAGATACGTACAGAGTCTTGACCGTACAGCCAAGCTATAATCTTGATATTTTGTCTTTGGAAATCATTTTTTTTTTCAACCTAAATATATGAAGGAATGCGGTGACTTAAAAAGAAAGTATCTTCTAATGCCCATTTCCTTGACGACTGACTCTTCCGCACTTTAAGAAGCTCTGTAGGAGTTGGGGTTCCTTGAGTCAAAGTTCAGAAGCCCAAGATTAATAACAGTCATAATCACAGTAGGACAAATGCGTGTTTAGTGTAGCGATCACCACTCTAGATGCTTCACATTTAATCCTCACAGAACTCTTTGGGATACAGAGTATTATTAGCCCCATTTTACAGATGAGGAAACAGAGGCATAGAGAGAGAATAAGTAACTCACCCAGAGTCACAGAGCTAGTAAGTGGTGGGTTAGTAACACTGAGTACTTGATTCTGTCAGATAACTAACCCCAAACTAAGCTTAATGGGAGGTGGAGAGCGGTTATCAGTGGAATTCAGATTTGTTTGGTTTTTTTTTTTTTTGCTATTGCTTGTTTGTGCTCTGAGTTACATAAAGGATGTCCTCTTGTGATCAGAACCAAGCTCATCTATGCCGGATATCACTGTTAAAAGGACAGTCTTAAAAATGTGCGGAATTATAATTGTGATCATTGTTAAATCCAGCTATCCACTCCTACCTCTGCTGACTTCTCCTGTGGACATTATGGTGTATTCCATTCATTCTAAATATGATATTGAATAATTAGAGGACTGTATTTTTCTAACAAAATTGTTTTCTGTAAACCTTTTATAGGGAAAGCAGAGAGTATGAAAGCCTATCTAAAGAGCGCAGAAGGCTTTTTTGTCCTGAATAAAAGCACTACGATTGGAAGGCATGAAGATTCAGACCTTGTTTTAGAGGTAAGACCTCTTCCTACCCAGTCCCCATCCCTCCCTACCCCTCACGCCACCAAAAGTCCTTACTGTTCTGTGGACTCCAATCTCTTCTAAAGCACAGCCCCTGGCTAACAGTCCCAGCCTTCCTCCGTGTGCCACCAATAACCAATCCCCGCATGTGCGTATCCCTGGCACATGTGGTGTGAACGAGCACAGTGCAAAGTGCGATGGGCCCTCTGTCCTTTGCTGACTGTGTCTGCAGTGTCCCACCCTGATGGCGTGGTTTGGAAGGTGGGCGTAGAGCTGATGCTTGACCTTCACCTGCTCCGCATCTGGCAGCCACGGCCACCTGAAGTGCCCAGCTTGAGCAATGGCCTCTCGCCCTTTCCAGAGCTTCTGGAGACTGTGGGCCCCTCGGAGCCCTCCCCCGCCCCCACACCTCCAAGTAGTAAATCAGGGTAAGCCCCGGGCGTGGCCTCAGCACTCTCTCATTTCATTTTATTCTCTGAATTAGCTGTGGCTTGGTCCACAGTCCCAGCTCATTGACAGCCAAGGAAGTTGGAAGAAATTGTAAGTAAGGAATTATAAAAACAGTGGCTTTGAGCCTTTTAAAATTTTGAAAGGGATTAAAATATTGAAGCAGAAAGAGAAATGCAATGGAATCCCTTTACGACTGTGAAAGTCAGACCTCTCTCAGACTGCACTCGACAGATTTTTTAAAACTTTATTTTGAAATAATTATAGATGCACAAGTAGTAGAGAGAATGGCACAAAGCGTGTGTGGAGTTCTGTGCCATTTTACCACGTGTGGATTTGTGTGTGGCCATCAAGATATAGAAGTATTCCATCATCAGAGATGTCCCTTGTGATACTCCTTTTATAGTCACAATTCCTCCTCCCACCATCGTCCCCACGCCCCGAAAACCACTAATCTGTTCTCCGTCTCTATAATTTTCATCATTTATGTATGACCTTTGCAATTGATTTTTTTTTTTTTTTACTCAGCGTAATGCCCTTGACATCCATTTAGGTTATTAGCTTGTTCTTTTATTGCTGAGTAGTAGTCCACGGTATGGATGTATCACCTATGTTTAACCATTCACTTTTTGAAGGACATTTTGATTCCATTTGGGGCTATTACAAATAAAACTACTATAAACATTTGTGTACAGGTTTTTGTGTGAACATGTTTTTATTTCTCTGCGATAAATGCTCAGGAGTATGATTGCATGGATTAACATATATGTTAACATATATTCGGTTTGTAAAGAAACTGCCAGGCTTATCCAGCATGGCTGTACCATTTTTCATTTCCACCAGCAATGTATGAGACACATCCTCACCAGCAATTAGCATAAACACTGTTTTTCATTTTAGCTGTTTTAGTAAGTGTGTAGTGGTATCTCATCATAGTCTTAACTTGCATTTCCCAAATTGATAGTGATGTTAAATGTCTTTTCATGTACGTATTTGCCCTTTGCATATCCTCTTCGGTGAAATATCTCTTCATGTCTTTTAAGCATTTCTAATCGAATTGTTTGGTTTTTTACCATTGAGTTTTGAGAATTCTTTATGTATTTTAGATGTGAGTCCCTTGTCAGATAGATGGTTTGCAAATATTTTCTCCCATCCATAGCTTGTCTTTTCATTCTCTTAGCAGGATATTTCACAGAGCAAAAGTTTTAACTTTTGATGAAGTCCGGGTAGTTATTTTTTTCTTTTATAGACCATGCTTTTAGTGTCATGTCTAAGAACATGCCACCAGGTCCCTGATCCTGAGGATTTTCTCTTATGTTTTCTTCTAAGTGTTTTATAGTTTTATGTTTAAATCTATGAACCATTTTGGGTTCACTGTTGTGTATGATGTGAGATTTAGGTCAAAGTTCATTTTTATTGCATGTGGATATTTAGTTGTTCCAGAACCATTTGTTGAAAAGACTATCCTTTCTCCATTGAATTGCTTTTGCAAGTTTGTCAAAAATAATCTGGCCATACTTTCTATGGGGGCTGTTTCTTAGTTCCCTATTATGTTTCATGGATCTGTGTGTCAGTCCCTCTACCATTATGACACAGCCTTGATTACTGTCGCTATATAAGTCTTAAATCAGGTAGAGTGATTCCTTCCACTTTTCTTTAAAAAAAATTTTTTAACCTATTCTAGTTCCTTTGCCTTTCCATTTACATTTTAGCGTAAGCCTGTCTGTACGTACAAAATATCATGCTGTAATTTTGATTGGAATTGTGTTTAATCCTATATATCAATGTGAGAATAATTGATATACTCCTACATTGTCTTCCAATTCATGAACATGGTATATTTCTCCATTTATTCAGTGTCCCTCATGAGTGTTTTGTAGTTTTCAGCATACGAGTTCTGTACATGTTTTGTTAGATTTACACTTAAGTATTTCTCTCTTTTTTTTTTGAGTGATTATAAATGGTATTATATTTTTAATTTTGGTGTCCACATGTTAATTGACAGTATATAGAAATACAGTCGATTTTTGTATGCTTCTTGGTATCTTGCAACCTTAACTGTACTTTCTCATATAAGGGCTTTTGTAGGTTTCTTGGGATTTTATACGTAAACAATCACGTCATCTGCAAATAAGCACAATTTTATTTCTCCTTTCAGAAAAGGAGATCTGAACGCCTTTAATCTTCTTTTTCTTGCTTTATTTCCCTGGTTAAGACTTCCAGGACTCTGCTGAACAAGAGCAGCGTATAAATCCTTATATTCGCTTGCTCCTGACCTTAGGGGAAAGCAGTCAGTCTTTCACCATTAAGTGCGAGGTTAGCTGTAGGGTTTTTATACATGTTCTTACGAAGTGCGAAATTTCCCCCCTTATTCCTAGTTTTCTGAGAATGTTTACTGTAAACTCAACAGATTTAAAGGTAACTCCACGAACCTCCCCGTGAGATTGTCCTCCATGATACGGTCTCCCTTCGAGGACACAGAAAATCTGTGCAGTGTGCAAAGTGGGAGGAACAAGAAGGAGAACTGTAGTTTCTTCTTTATCCTAACAAGGCACAGATTTGGGGTAGTTTTATTTCCTGTCTGGCTAAAGTAGAGACAGAGATCTCTGTTTTGAACCTGACTATGATATTAGAAAACTGTAGTAATTTTTAAAAGCACAGGCTTTGGAGATAGACAGACCTGGGTTTGAATCTCATTAGGCTACTTTGTGGCTGAGTGACTTCAAGCAAATTACTTAATCACTCTGAGCTCCTTTTCCCTGTCCGTAAACCCCTTACCTCATAGGGTTATTCTGAGGATTAAGTGAGAAATGCACATAAAGAGCCTGGCATGTGGTGCTCAACGATCATTATTATGCTCTCATAAAACAGAGACTGAGAAGAATCCTCAGAGGTGCACAGGGTTGAGATGAGGATCCACTGACATTAATAAGCCATTTGGAAAAGGGAGCCAATGAGGACAGTTATTAACTAGACAGAAATGGAGTTGCATTCATTGTATAAAAATAATTGACTGCTTACTGCTCCTCGGACTTAGCTTAAGAAATACGACACAAGGGCTTCCCTGGTGGCGCAGTGGTTGAGAGTGCGCCTGCCGATGCAGGGGACACGGGTTTGTGCCCCGGTCTGGGAAGATCCCACATGCCGCGGAGCGGCTGGGCCCGTGAGCCATGGCCGCTGAGCCTGCGCGTCCGGAGCCTGTGCTCCGCAACGGGAGAGGCCGCAACAGTGAGAGGCTCGCGTACCGCAAAAAAAGAAAAGAAAAGAAAAGAAATGCATCACTGCTGCCAGCTACAGTCACGTTGATTTATGAAGGAATCAGTTGCATTTCCAGAAGCACGAGCTCATTTGGGCTCCCCGGAGGACAGCCGATACATGAATTGCCAAGCGTTTTGGGGATAGACTTTTGATGGGCGCTTCTGTCTTCTCTTAGACAAATCATCTTCCCAAAGCTTAAATGGGTTTGGGAGAGGAGATTTTCTCTGAAGAGGAGTGTGGGGACATGGGTCCATTCTGAAGAATTTTGAAGAATTGAAACCTACAGACATGTCAACATTTTCCAGTTTTATAAAACAAGGCAAAAATTGCCCCTCTGCTGACTTCATTGGGCCTTTCTGATCAGAAGAATCACCCCTGATCAGCTATGAGCCATCCCGAGGAATAATTCAGTAGTCAATTTATAGTTTATGTTATTGAGGCCACTAGAGGTCATTCCACTAAATAAAATTCAGGGATTTATATTAATAAAAAGTCATCCTTGCAATTACCCAGAGGTTACATCTAGCAAATAAAAAAGATTGTTTGTTTTATTTGCCTGGTTCAATCCTAAAGAATACGCAGTCATGCTTCTAAAGATTTCTACTCATCAGCAAGGCTGACATGTTGTTTTGACTATTGGTATCGTAGTATTTCAACATCATTTACTCTTTCCGATAATGAAAGGTAGTTACATGCTTCTTGTTTTTAAAAATTGGGAGAAAGGAAAATATAAGGAAGAAAATAAAAGTCACTTGTAATCATTTGGCTCAGGGAAAAATCAATATTGATATTTGCAGGGTTTTACCGTCCAGACTTTTTTTCTATATCCTGTAAGGAGTTTGGTTCCCTAAAGGCAATAGGAAGCCTGTTTATAGCCAGGCTAGTGAGAACTGTTTATAGTCAACAGTGATAACTGTTGTTATCACTCATTATTTGCACAGTATTTACCCAGAGCCTCAGCACCAAGCCAAGTCTAGGGGTACAGCGATGGCAGAACTGAACATGGTCCTTGCAATCAGGAAGCTGCCAGGAGAGAGAGAAATAAGTCAAATGATCCCACAAAGGTGTGACTAATTCCATTCCAACATTGGGGCTGTAAAGGAAAGGAATATGGAAGGCAAGGAGGACTTAACTAGACAAAAGGAGAAGGGAATGGCATGTGCAAAGGCCCTGGGGTGGAAGAGCGCATTGTGAGCCCAAGGGACTGAGAGCAA
>NW_006786690.1:10579874-10580623 GCF_000442215.2 Lipotes vexillifer | reverse complement strand
AAGGGAATGGCATGTGCAAAGGCCGTGGGGTGGAAGAGCGTATTGTGAGCCCAAGGGACTGAGAGAAAACCAGGGCGTCCAGAGTCAGAGTGGGAAGGAGGAGGGCTAAGTGACAAGTAGGCCTCCTTCATGTCACCATAAGGGTTTTGATCTTTATCTGAAAAGCAATGGGAAGAAGGCTTGAAGGATTGTAAACAAGGGGGAGACCTGCCAGTGAACATCCCGGCTGCTGTGTGCAGACGAGCCATCAGGAGCTCTATTCACAATCTCCCCTCTCCCATTTTAGACGGCTCAAAAGCCTCAGCCTTGCCCATTTCACAGCTAAACCTTGCGAGTTATAATTTATATGATTTGATGTGCCTTGTAAACTGTAATTTTTAGAGTTGGATATGGCTGTTATTTAAACTCTGCTGAGAAAGGGGCTCAATTCTTCCAGAATGAAGAAACCCCAAGCCAGTGGTTGTTGGATTTTCCATATGTTTAGGAGTGGTTGTTAAACGTGAACTCCTAGACATTCTGACCCGGTGGGTTTGGGGTAAGGCCCAGGAATCTTCACATTTATATGCTACCCAGGTTCAGGTGGGGGGAATGGAGTCCCCTGGAATTGGTTCCAGGACCACACTTTGAGAGCCCCACCATCAGTGTTCCCTCCCTCTCCCATCTTGATCAGCAGAGCTCCTGCTTGTGTGTGTGTGTGTGTGTGTGTGTGTGTGTGTGTGTGTGTGTGTGTGTGTGTTATTTCTATAAAC
>NW_006786690.1:10550186-10579760 GCF_000442215.2 Lipotes vexillifer | reverse complement strand
GAAAGAGAAGCGAAGGTTAAACAATGAAGGGCTAACTGACCCTACTGCCTCCCCAGGGACTCCCCCAGTCCCACCCTGGGGAGGTTCCAGGATCCTTAGAAGACTGAGCTCTAGGACAGCCCAAGTCAGTGCAGGGCTGCAGCTGGGAGGGTGGAGATGGAGGAGAAAAAGAAAGAACAGACATGACAGGGGGATGAAATGCTGGTGTCCGCACCTCCACCCTCGGTGGTCAGTGTCCTGCCAGCCGACTCCTTTCTCATGGGTGGAGCCATCTCTCCAGGCTGGGTCAGCCCTTCTTGCATGGTATCTGAGGGTCGTGAAGCCAGATTGAATCTCACACACACACACCAGATCCCATCCAGCCAGATGACTCTCGTCCCTTTTCCTGGCCCCTGCCAGTTCTGGGCTGCCTCTCAGAAAAGAACCAGAGCCTACATCATAATCTTGTTTATTATTATTAAACAAGGCTGCTGGGATTGTCCTATTATTTGCATCATTCCACGAATGTGCAGTTATGTCTGCTCTGTCAAAGGACACATACAGCTGTAACTCTGATGGGCATGGCCACATTGCCCACCAGAGGTTTCCGGATGTGGTGTCCTGCCAGCAGTGGATGCCCGTCTCCCACTCCCTCCCCAGCCTAGGGTGCTGACCACCCATTGGATCCTCACTGATCTACGGGGTGAAGTTTGGAACCTGTGTCATTTTAATTCACATTTTCTCTTATTCTAAGCGAACACCTACATTTTGAGACATAAGGTGACAGGTGGACTCTCTGTGGGGAAATCCATGGAATGAAACAGGCCTGGGAGGGTGCACTTGCTGGCTCCCCATCTGCATCCCGCTTGTCCTCCCGCCTGGGTCATGCTCCCGTGCCCCCCCTCACCCCACCTCACCCCTGGCTTCTCCCCAAGTGCTCCTCGCTCTGGGGGTTCACCTGTTTGGTCTCGCCAGTCCTCAGGGAATGTTTTGTCCCCTGTTTGGGAACTGGAGGCTGATTTCATTGGTCAGTTCCCACCACAGCAATTGATGGGCCTAGTTTCTCACTGGCAGATGGAGGGCTTCCAAGAGGAAAAAGTTCAGGGGAAAGGGCTAGATCGTGATCTCATTTTTCTCATTTTTTTATTGTGGTAAGATATGCATAACATAAAATTTACCATCTTAACCACTTTTATTAAGTGTGCAGTTCAGTGGCATTAAATGTATTCACACTGTTGTGCAGCCATCACCCCCATCCATCTCCAGAATTCTTTGAATCTTACAGAACTGAAACTGTACCCATGAAACAACAACTCCCCATGCCCCCCCATCCCAGCCCCCGGCAACCACCATTCTGCTTTCTGTCTCTATGACCTTGACTACTCTGGGTATCTCACATAAGTAGAATCATAATAGTATTTGTCTTTTCGTGACTGGCTTCTTTCACTGAGTATAATGTCCTTAAGGTTCATCCATGCTGTAGCATGTGTCCAAATATCCTTCCTTTTTTAAGGCTGTATAATATTCCATTGTGTGGATTCACCACATTTTGTTTATTCATTCATCTACTGATGGACACTTGGGTTGTTTCCACCTTTTGGCTGTTGCAAACAACGCTATGAACATGGGTGTATAAATATCTCTTCAAGCCCCTGCTTTCAGTTCTTTGGGATATATACCCAAAAGTAGACTTGCTGGATCGTATGATAATTTTATTTTTAATTGTTTGAGGAACCACCGTGCTGTTTTCCATAGTGGCTGCACCAATTTACATTCTCACAACAGTGCACAAGGGTTCCACTTTCCCTGCATCCTCACCAACACTTGTTATTTCCCTTTTTTTTTTATAGTAGCCATTCTGATGGATGTGAGATGAAAGAAAGATCATAATCTTTTGAATAGCATACGTAATACAAACAGCTACAGCATACATTTATGGACTACTTACTGTATCTCACATGGCTTTATACATCATCTATGTATGTTCTGTATATATATTTATAGAATTATATCCTCAAAACAAATCCTGTGCAGGTGAGAACTACTATTATCATTATTATCCTCATTTGATGACATGGAAATGGGACTCAGAAAGGTTAAGGAACTGGCTCAAATCACACAGCTAGTCGGGGGAGGTGGGGCTGAGTTTCAGACTGAGCTGACTCAAGCTTCTAAAAAAAGCTTCACTTTTTGAGTGTAAATTTAGCTTTGGGAACATCTAATATCTAAATTGGAAATTCTCAGTTAACTGAGATAACAAGATAATTGACTAAGCTAGGGAAATTCCACCCTGTGGAATCCGGAATGGAAGTTGTCAGTGAAATGTGAGATGAATGTTCTCGTGATCCTCATTCATGCAACAGACTGAGGTGGCGCCATCTAGGGGGGGATTTGGGTAAAGAGGAAACGTTGACCTGGTGCTTTCCCAGGAAGAGGGGCATTGGGGCTGTTAAGTGGGGGCCCAGCAAGAACCACCACTCATCTCTCCAATCCAGCCAGAGTAAGTTCTCTGCTTATAAGGACTGGTGGGATTCGATTAGTCCCACCTGGATAACCCAGGATAGTCTCCCTCTTTTTTTTTATTTTTTTATTTTTTATTTTTTTGGCTGTGTTTGGTCTTCGTTGCTGAGCACAGGCTTTCTCTAGTTGCGGCAAGCGGGGGCTACTCTTTGTTGCGGTGCACGGGCTTCTCATTGCAGTGGCTTCTCTTGTTGCGGAGCATGGGCTCTAGGTGCGCAGACTCAGTAGTTGTGGCACGTGGGCTCAGTAGTTGTGGCTAGTGAGCTCTGGAGCACAGGCTCAGTAGTTGTGGCACACAGGCTTCGTTGCTCTGCAGCATGTCAGATCTTCCCGGACCAGGGTTCGAACCCGTGTCCCCTGCATCGGCAGGCGGATTCTCAACCACTGCGCCACCAGGGAAGTCCCTAGTCTCCCTCTTTTAAGAGCACTGATTAGTAATCTTGATATCTGCACAGTCCCTTTTGCCATGTAATGGAGCATATTCCCAGGTTCTGGGGATCAGGGTATGGGCATCTTTGGGAGAACATTCTGCCTACAACATTAATACTACCACCTGACTGGACCATTGCTTTGGGACTGGTCTGAGAGCTTTCTGGAAGAATCAGTAGGATCACTGCCACAGGCCATGAAGAAAGATGGCTGGATGAGCTGGAAGGTGATAATACCATTACCAAGAGGGGAGGAAGCAGGATTGGTTGAGTGAGCACCTCAACATCCAGGAAGCAGCCAGGCAGTTTGGGGCCTGGAGATGAACCAGGGGTTGGAAATACACATCTGCGAATCAAGGGGGTGGTACAGTGGCCCCCAGTCCATGGACAGAGTGAGGAGGAAATGGACATCTGAGGGGAGAGCAGCCCGGTGTGGAGACCTGGAAGCAGTCAGAGAGGTGAGGGAGCCAGAGAGCTGTTGCCAGGCTGAGGGTATTAATAACAGAGACAGCTTGCTTTGTGCCAGGTACTATTCTTGGCACTTTCGAGCGTATTAACTCATTTCATCCTTAGGAGGTTAGTGTTGTTTGCCCCACTTTACAGATGAGGGCGTTGAGGCACAGATAGGCTGAGTATCCTGCCTGAGGTCACAGAGGGAGGCTGGGGCACTGGGAACCACGCTCGGGCAGTCTGATTTCAGGACCAGCCTCTCCTGAGGCTTTGCCGGTCCACAGGGCTCTCCCGGGAAGACCGGGGAGGAAGGATCCAGCTGACAGGGAAGCAGAGAAGCTGCTTCTTTCCTTCCACTCCCAGACTCGTCGTCTCACCAGCGCCTGGCCATTTCCTCATATCTTTATTCTTTTGAAAACCCCTATTTCTGCACTATATCCCTTTCCTGAGGGAGTGGGGGGATGGAGCTGGGGGATGGGATAGCCAAGGACCAAAAGGTTAAAAGAAATAGATGAAACACACACACACACACACACACACACACACACACACACACACACACGAGTTAATTTCAAAAATGTTATCCCAGGCTTCCCTGGTGGCACAGTGGTTGAGAGTCCGCCTGCCGATGCAGGGGACACGGGTTCGTGCCCCGGTCCGGGAGGATCCCACATGCCGCGGAGCGGCTGGGCCCGTGAGCCATGGCCGCTGGGCTTGCGCGTCCAGAGCCTGTGCTCCACAACAGGAGAGGCCATGACAATGAGAGGCCCGCGTACCACAAAAAAAAAAAAAAAAAAAAAAAAAAGTTATTGCACTCCTTTGAACATTTCACCAGGCAGTACCTTTTGTCAATCCTACGAAGCCCAGCTTATCAAACTCAATTTTGCTGCTCAGGGAGCAACTGAAGAGAAGCAAAGAACCATGCCCCAGGCTGCACAGCTGGAAGGTAGCAGAGGTGGGACTTGAACTCAAGGCTTTCTAACTCCAGAGCCCATCCTCTTACTCTTAATAGAGAACATTTCACATTTGCCATATGTTCTCTTCTAAGTGCTTTTGTATGTATCATTTATACATCACCAGGAACTTATAAGACTGTCCTTTTGTTACCTTACAGATGAGGAAACTGAGGTATCACTTGCCCAAGGTCACCCTGCTAGGCAGTACGAGAGCTGGACTCGAGCCCAGTCTAATAACCACCACATTGCCCTGCTTCCCAACCCCTGAACCATCAGGCCACGTGCCTCTCTCTGACAACTGTGTCACATGTCACAGGGAGGCCGAGAGCCCGAGGAGGCCTCCGAGGGCAATGGCAGTGGGTTGAGGACCCAGCGGGAAAGGAACGCTCTTGAAGCCATTTGACAATAAAGGACAGGAAGGGGGAAGGGGAGGCGTTTCTAGGCCCAGGAGATGGTAAGCACGTTCACAGGTTAGACGGAAGTTACACTGTCAGGATGAGGATGCTAAAGCAGAGATGGTTGAGGAGAGGGACCAGACCAGGGTGGGGTGAAGGCAGGACCACCCGGAGGCCCTTGGAAGCTAAGAGAAGCCTTGAAGGTCCCATCTGAGAGCTTCTCCATGCCTGGGAAGTCCAGGTCCTGGCGGGGAGCTGAAGGCACATTCACAGGGGTGTGGAGTGATGGACGGGAGTTTCATGAAGGGACTCCACAGGGAGTGGGCAGGGCTCAGAGAAACCACAAAGGATAGTGCAGGGCCCAGAGCTAGTATGAGTGAGGACTGTTCCCACCCCTAGAGCTGAGGGGTGAGGGGCAGGGGCATTTCCTGGGACCCGGAGACCCCGAGGGCTGGGTAGAGTCCTCAGGGAAGCTGTGTGGCCCCACAGAAAGGAAGCCAGGGGAGTAAGTACCCCAACCTCTCTCCTCCCTGCTCTGATCTCTAACCCCCCCATTGGCCAAACCCAACCAGAAACCAGAGGCAAGGAGCCCATCAGCCCATGATGTAGCTGCACAGGTGGGCCTGCTGGGCAGAGGGCGCCGTGGAAAGGGATGCAGGAGGGTCAGGAGAAGCAGGTGGTGGATGCCTGCAGATGCAGGAGGTGAAGACCTAGGAGGCTGTTGTCAAAGTAGAATGAAAAGCCTAAGAGCAGGGACCTGCTGGCTGAGGGGCCCAAAGGGCACTGGGCCAGCCTCAGGACAGAAGTGTGAGGGTGGCAGGAGGGTTTGGGGGCCGGGATGGACTTGAAGGAGCTGGTGGGCTTGAGCAGGGCCCAGGCTGGGTGAGTGTAGGGCATTACCCACAGGGAGGGGAAGGGGAGCAAAGGCTATGTGACTCAAGGAGAGGACAAGAGAGAGGATAAGGAAGGCCGGTATCGGGAGGTTATGGTCTGAGATGGGGCTTCCCAGTTCCAGGTGATGCAAGGTTGAAACCTAGCTCCAAAGGATGGTTCCAGGTTCACGTCGAACCTCAGCGACAACGTCAGCGAACCTCAGGGCAACGTCATAACTAAGTCAGCTTCCCGGGGAGGCTTCCTCAAATCACAGGAGTCATCAGAGCAGATGGTCATTGTTAACAGATGTTTAAACGTCTCAATATTTTATGGACTCACTATATACTTTTTAAAGATATTTAAAATGCAGGAGCCTTAAAATATGCACTTGTTTTCTATATTAGGTCCTGCCTGTCTCCTCTCTCATTATTAAATCACTCTCTACTCTGAAAATCACAGGGTACAAATCAAAGGTGCAGGTTTTGGAATTAGACTTGGGTTCAAACCCTGACATTGCCCTGTGCCAGCATCTTGCTGTTGAGTGAGTCACTTCGTCTTAGCTATTTTTTAAATCATGGTAAAATACATATACATTTTACCGTCTTAACCACATTTAAGTGTACAGATCAGTAGCTGTAACTGATTCACATTGTTGTGCAATCAGTCTCAGAATTTTTCATCTTGCAAAACTGAAACTGTACCCATTAAACAACAACTCCCCGTTTCCCCCTTCCCCAGCCCCTGGCAACCCCCATTCTATTTTGTTTCTATGAGCTTGACTACTCTATGTACCTCACATAAGTGGAATCATACAAAATTTGCCTTTTTGTGACACTTATTTCACATAATGTCCTCACGGTTCATCCATGTTGTAGTATGTATCAGAATTTACTTCCTCCTACATTGAATAATATTCCACTGTATGGGTGGACCGCATTTTGCTTATCCAGTCATCGGTCAGTGGGCACTTGGGTGGCTTCCACCTTTTGGCAATTGTGAATAATGCTACTATAAACATGAGTGTACAGGGCTTCCCTGGTGGCGCAGTGGTTGAGAGTCCGCCTGCCGATGTAGGGGACGCAGGTTCGTGCCCCGATCCGGGAAGATCCCACATGCCGCGGAGTGGCTGGGCCCGTGAGCCATAGCCGCTGAGCCTGCGCACCCGGAGCCTGTGCTCCGCAACGGGAGAGGCCACAACAGTGAGAGGCCCGCGTATCGCAAAAAAATGCACACAAAAAACAAAACAAACAAACATGAGTGTACAAATATCTCTTTAAGTTCCTGCTTTCAATTCTTTGGGGTATATACCCGGAAGTGGACTTGTTGGGTCATATGATAATTTTATTCTAAATTTCTTGAGAAGCCGCTATACTGTTTTTCATATTAGCTGCACCATTTTACATTCTCAGCAGTGCATAAATGTTCCCCTACTCTACATCCTTGCCAACACTTGTTATTTTCTGTTGCTGTGTGTTTGGTTTTTGTTTTGTTTTGTTTTGTTTTTTTACGGTACGCTTGCCTCTCACCGCTGCGGCCCCTCCCACTGCAGAGCACAGGCTCCGGACGCGCAGGCCCAGCGGCCATGGGTCACGGGCCCAGACGCTCCGCGGCAAGCGGGATCCTCCCGAACCGGGGCACGAACCCGCGTCCCCTGCATCGGCAGGCAGACTCTCAACCACTGCACCACCAGGGAAGCCCTGTTTGTTTGCTTTTGATAGTAGCCATCCTAATGGGTATGAGGTGGTATCTCACTGTGGTTTTGATTTGCACTTCCCTAATGACTAGTAATGTTGAGCATCTTTTTATGTACTTGTTGGACATTTGTATATCTTCTCTGGAGAAATGTCTATTCCAGTTCTTTGCCCATATTTGATCAGGTTATTTGGGGTTTTTGTTGTTGTTGTTGTTGTTGAGTTATAGTTATCTATACATTCTTCATATTAACCCTTTTTCAGATTTGTGATTTGCAACTATTTTCTCCCATTCTCTAGATGGCCTTTCACCCTGTTTATTGTGTCCTTTGATTCACAGAAGTTTTAAATTTTGATATAGTTGAATTTATCTATTTTTACTTTTGCTGCCTATGCTTTTGGTATCATATCCAAAAACAGCATTGCCAAATCCAATGTCATAAAGCTTTCCTCCTGTGTTTTCCTCTAAAAGTTTTATAGTTTTAGACTACGTGTAAGTCTTTGATCCCCTTTGAGTTAATGTTTGTATATGGTGTAAGGTAAGAGTTCAACTTAATTCTTTTGCAGTCTTTCCCAGCATCCCCCATTGAATAATCCTGGCACCCTTGTCAAAAATCATTTGACCAGGGCTTCCCTGGTGGCGCAGTGGTTGAGAGTCTGCCTGCCGATGCAGGGGACACGGGTTCGTGCCCCGGTCCGGGAAGATCCCACATGCCGCGGAGTGGCTGGGCCCGTGAGCCATGGATGCGGAGCCTGCGCGTCCAGAGCCTGTGCTCCGCAACGGGAGAGGCCACAGCAGTGAGAGGCCCGCGTATCGCAAAAAATAATAATAATAATAAAAAAAATCATTTGACCATATATGCAAAGTTTTATTTCTGTGCTCTCTATTCTATTCTATTGGTCTATGTGCCTGACCTTATGTCAGTATCACACTGTTTTGATTACTGTACCTTTGTATGCAGTAAGTTTTGAAATCAGGAAGTGTGAGACCTCCAGCTTTGCTTTTCTTTTTCGAGATTATTTTGGCTATTTGGGCTCCACTGAGATTCCATATGAATTTTAGGGTGGATTTTTCTATTTCTGCAAAAACTGCTATTGGGATTTTGATAGGGATTGCATTGAATCTGTAGATCCTGCTGTGTAGTAATGACATGTTAACAGTATTAAGTCTTCCAACCCATGAATACAGGGTGTCTTTCCATTTATCTGTGTCTTTAATTTCTTTCAGCAGCGCTTTGTAGTTTTCAGTGTACACTTCTTTTACCACCTTGGTTAAATTTATCCCAAAGTATGTTATTCTTTTTGATGCTCTCGGAAGTGAAATTCTTTTCTGTGTTGATTTTGTACCCTATGGTTTTGCTACTGAATTTTGTTTATTAGTTCTAAGAGGGTTGTGGTTTTTCGTGGACTCTTTAGGATTTTGTACATGTAAGATCATGTTGTCTGTGAACAGAGATAATTTTACTTCTTCCTTTCCAATTTGGATGCCTTTATTTCTTTTTCTTGCCTAATTGCTCTGGCTAGGACTTCCAATACTTTGTTGAATAGAAGTGGCAAAAGCAGGTATCCTTATCTTATTCTTGATCTTAGAGGAAAAGCTTTCAGTCTTTCACCTTTGAGTATGATGCTACCTGTGGGCTTTTTCATATTTGACCTTTATTATGGGTAATTTCCTTCCTTCTATTCCCTGTTTGTTGAGTGCTTTTTTCATGAAAGAGTGTTGCATTTTGTCTAATGCTTCTTGTACATCAATCGAGATGATCATTTTTTTCCTTCTTTCTGTTAATGTGATGTATTACATGGATTGATTTTCATATGTTGAACCATCAAGTCTGCATTCCAAGAATAAATCCCACCTGGTCATAGTGTATGATCCTTTTAATGTGCTGTTGAATTCAGTTTCCTCGTATTTTGTTGAGGATTGTGGTATCAGTGTTCATAAGAGATATTGGTCTGTAGTTTTCTTGCAGTGTCTTTGTCTGGCTTTGGTATCAAGGTAATGCTGTCCTCTCACTTCACCTTTTGAGTCTCATCTTGTTCATCTCTAAGATGGAGACAATAATAGAACCCCTGTTTAGGGCTGTCATGCAGATTAAATGAAACAAAATGCACACAAAATGCTTCAGCAGGGCGCAGTCCACAGGAAGCCCTCAAAATATGTTAGATGATGATAAGGATAATAATAATAAATAAATAACAGTTCATCTCATAGTTGGACAGCTCAGTAGGATGGAGCTTATACAGTCAGTCTGTATTAGCAGCAGGGCATCTGTCCAGTAGTAGCACTTAGCAATTTCCCCAGTAAAGGGAGAGAGTGATATTATAGGACAGAACTAGGAAGCTGTCTCCTGGCCTAACATGTGGTAGAGGCTCACCCAATTTTGTGGAGTCATTTAAAACTTCCTGCTTGCTTTGATTTCTTAATAGTGGCTTGACAGTTTTTGAGGAACTGAAAGTAGTGAAGCCTGGGAAGAGAAAAACAAAATGTAACACACAGAATTTCTCTCATTCATGGGTTATCAAAGGTTCAAAGGACACAAAGATCAATGGGAATGGTGATGAAGATGATGTGGGTGACATTTTCCAAAGAACTAATGTGTTTTAATTTTTTTAATACTTTATTTTTTTGAACAGTTTTAGGTTTACAGGAAACTGAGCAGAGAATACAGAGAGTTCCCATATATCCACCCCTCCAATACACACAGTTTCCCCTATTATTAACATCATGCGTTAGTGCGGTACATTTGTTACAACTGACGAAACAATATTGATATGCTATTATTAACTAAGTCCATAGTTTACATTAGGGTCCACTCTTTGCGTTGTACGTTCTTTCGTTTTGACAAATGTATAGTGACAAGTATCCACCATTACAGTATCATAAAAAATATTTTCACTGCCCTAAAATCCCCTGTGCCCCTCCTATTCATCCTGAGCCCCAGAGCCCCTGTGCCCCGGCAAGCACTGATCTTTTACTCTCCTTATAGTTTTACTTTTTCCAGAATTTCATACAGTTGGAATCATACAGTATGTAACCTTTGCAGACTAGGTTCTTTCACTAAGCAATATGCATTTAAGATTCCTCCATGTCTTTTTGTTATTTGATAACTCATTTATTTTTATCACTAATATTTCATTGTATGGATGTACCACAGTTTGTTTATCCATTTACCTTTTAAAGCACATCTTGGTTGCTTCCAGTTTTTGGCAATTATGAATAAAGATGCTGTAAGCATGTACCCAAAATAAATGAGTCTTCATGGATATAGAGAACAGACTGTGGTTGCCAAGGGGGAGGGGGGTGGGGGATATATGGAGTGGGAGGTTGAGGTTAGCAGATGTAAGCTGTTGCATATAGAATGGATAAACAACAAGGTCCTACTGTATAGCACAGGGAACTATATTCAATATCCTATGACAAACCATAATGGAAAAGAATATTTTAAACAGAATGTATATATATACATATATATATATGTATAACTGAATCACTTTGCTGTACAGCAGAAATTAATGCAACATTGTAAATCAACTACACGTCAATAAAATAATAAATAAACAAAATAAATGAGTCTTAAAAGTCAACAATAAGAAACCAAACAACCCAACTTAAAAATGGGCAAAAGAGGGCTTCCCTGGTGGCGCAGTGGTTGAGAGTCCGCCTGCCGATGCAGGGGACACGGATTCGTGCCCCGGTCCGGGAAGATCCCACATGCCACGGAGCGGCTGGGCCTGTGAGCCATGGCCTCTGAGCCTGCGCGTCCGGAGCCTGTGCTCCGCGACGGGAGAGGCCACAACAGTGAGAGGCCCGCGTACCTCAAAAAGAAAAAAAATGGGCAAAAGAGCTGAACAGACACCTCACCAAAGAAGATCTACAGATGTCAAATAAGCATATGAAAAGATGTTAAACATCATATATCATTAAGGAATTTCAAATAAACATGAAATATCTCTTCATTTATTTAGACTACTTTGATTTCTTTCATCAACGTTTTGTAGTTTTCTTCATATACCTCTTCGTATAGCTAACTATTTTGTTAGATTTATTCCTAAGTACTTCTTTTTTTTTTTTTTTTTTGGTGCTAATGTAAATGCTGTTGTGTTTCTAATTTCAAATTAAAACAACACCAATTTTCAAATTCAAATGGTGTTGTGTTTTTAATTTCAAATTCCACTTGTTCATTGTTGGTATATAGGAAAGCAATTCCTATGTATCCTGCAACCTGGCTATAATTGCTCATTAGTTCCAGGAGGGCTTTTTGTCAGTTCTTTGGGATTTTCTGCATAGACAATCGTGCCATCTGCAAAATGGGCAAAAGATGTGAACAAACACCTCACCAAAGAAGATTTTTTTTCCTTCCCAATCTATATATCTTTTATTCTCTTTTCTTGCCTTGTTGCTTATGCTAGGACATACAGTACAATGTTGAAAATGAGTGGTGAAAGGGGACATCTTCGCCTTATTCCTGATCTTAATTGGAAAGTTTCTGGTTTCTCACCATTAAATATGATGTTAGCTTTAGGGTTTTTATAGATGTACTTTATCAGGTTGAGGAAGTTCCCCTCCATCCCTAATTTGCCAAGAGTTGTTGTGGTGGTTTGTTGGTTTGTTAGTTTATCATGTATGGGTGTTTAATTTTGTCAAATGCTCTTTTTTTTTTTTTTTTTTTTTTTTTTTTTTTTTTTTTTTTTTTTTTGCGGTCCGCGGGCCTCTCACTGTTGCGGCCTCTCCCGTTGCGGAGCACAGGCTCCGGACGCGCAGGCTCAGCGGCCATGGCCCACGGGCCCAGCCGCTCCGCGGCATGTGGGATCTTCCCGGACCGGGGCATGAACCCGTGTCCCCTGTATCGGTAGGCGGACTCTCAACCACTGCGCTCCAGGGAAGCCCCAAATGCTCTTTTTGCATCTACTGATATGATAATGCGATTTCTGTTCTCTACGCTGTTGATGTGATGGATTACATTAATTGATTTCTAAATGTTGAACCAGCCTTGCATACCTAGAATAAATCCCACTTGACTGTGGTGTATAACTCTTTTTATACATTACTGGATTCAATTTGCTAATATTTTGTTGAGGATTTTGCATCTATGTTCATGAGAGGTATTGGTCTGCAGTTTTCCTGTTTTGTAATATCTTTATCTGGTTTTGCTATTAGAATAAGTTTGGCCTCACAGAATGAGCTGGGCAGTGTTCTCTCTTCTTCTATTTTCTGGAAGAGATTATAGAGAACTGGTATCATGCTTTCCTTAATGTTTGATAGAATTTACCAGTGAACCCATCCAGGTCTGGTGCTTTCCATTTTGGAAGGTTATTCATTATTGATTCAAATTCTTTACTAGATATGAGTCTATTCAGAGTATTTATTTCTCCTTATGTGAGTTTCAGTAGATGGTATCTTTCAAGGAAATGGTCCACTTCATTAAGTCATAAAATCTGTGGGCATAGAATTATTCATAATATTCCTTTATTATCCCTTCAGTGTCCATGAGATCAGTGGTGATGCCATCGCTTTCATTTCTGATTTTAGTAATTTGTATCTTCTCTCTTTTTTTCTTGGTTATCCTGCTAGAGGTTTGTCAGTTTTATTGATCTTTTTACAAAAAACAAAACAAAACAAAACAAAACAGCTCTTTATTTTGCTGACTTTCCTCTATTGTTTTCCTGCTTTTTATTTCATTCATTGCTTCTTTTCTTCTGCTTGTCATAGGCTTATATTGGTCTTCTTTCTCTAGTTTCATAAGGTGGAAGCTTAGATCTTCTTTTCAAATGTATGCCTTCAATGCCATAAATTTCCCTCCAAGCACTGCTTTCACTGCATCTTGCAAATTTTCACAGGTTGTATTTTCATTTTCATTTAGCTCAAGATAAAGTTTTATTTCCCATGAGACTTCCTCCTTGACCCATCTGTTATTTAGAAGTGTGTTGTTTAATCTCCAAATATTAGGGGATTTTCCAGCTGTCTTTCTGGTATTGGTTTCTAGCCTAATTCCGTTGTGGTCTGAAAACGTACTTTGCATAATTTCTGTTCTTTTAAATGTGTTGAGGTATATTTCGTGGCCTGAAACGTGGTCTGCTTGGTGAGCGTTCCATGTGAGCTTGAGAAGGATGTGTGTGTTGTTGTGGGATGAAGTTGTGTGGTTGCCAGTTAGATCCAGATGACGATAGTGCTATTCAGTTCAACTTCATTCTTACTAATTTTCTGCCTGGTGGATCTGCCCATTACTGACAGAGGGCTGTTGAGGTCTCCAGCTACCATGATGGATTCATCTGCTTCTCCTTGCAGTTCTATCAGTTTTTGCCTCCCATACTTTGATGCTCTATTGTTGGGCACATACAATGAAGGATTGTTATGTCTGCTTGGAGAATTGACCCCTTTATCACTATGTATCGCCTCTCTTTATCCCTGATAACTTTCCTTCCTCTGAAGTTGGCTCTGCCTGAAATTAATATAGCTACTCCTGCTTTCTTCTTGTGTTTCAGGATTTTAAGTGCCAAAGTGTTTGGTAGGAATTTGCAAAGTGGGTAAAGGCACAGTCATTTGAATCAGGGAACAAGCCAAGCGAATCAAACTGGCTGACTGTGGGCACACTTAATCATTCTATGCCTCAGTTTCCTCATCTAAAAAACGAGTAACTATCGGACCTACTGTACAGCACAGGGAACTATATTCAATATCTTGTAGTAACCTGTAATGGAAAAGAATCTGAAAAAGAATAGATATTATATATATGTATAACTGAATCACTTTGCTGCACACCTGAAACTAACACAACATCGTAAATCAACTAGACTCCAATAAAAAATTAAAAATTTTTTTAAATGAGAAAGTATCCCTTTGAATTATTGTGAAGATGAAATGGGACAATACAGTAAAGCACTTAGCAAATTTCCTGGCATCTGTGTAATTGCACATAATGTGTAATTAATATATTCCACTAATATATGCAGTTATATTATTATCTATTCATATAATATAAGCTATTATATTATTAATATAAGCTATTGGTTATAATTATATTGTGGGACGTTAGTATAGATTTCTAAGTCCAAGTACTCTCTATGAAAGCTGGATGAGGCACTCTGAGAAGAGTAACTTAGAAAATAATTGCAAAGTCTCAGGCTGGAGTGGATGGCTCATAGGCAGTGTCCTGAAAAGACAGAAGACTTCACACGTGCCCTGCAGCCCATAGTACAGGGCGCCGGGGCCAGGGGGAATGTGATATTTCCTCCTTGGTGCCGAGTTTTGCTCATTCTTCTTACTAAAGCGGTTACACAAGAGGTTTCTGACTCCACTGACAATTCACTGTCTGGGGTCTCTCTCTTTTGGGGGAAATGTGGTCACACGAGGGCCCCTATTGAAAAATAGATCATGTTTGGTTAGATAAATTCTGATAAACTTTTAAGAAGCAACAGTAATAATTAATCACATGGGAAAAAACTTCATTGTACACCGAAGCTTTTAAAAGGTAGTTATAAAACTGTGTTTTGTGGTGTGAGCTCAATTGTGTTTAAACTTTTTAAAAAGATTGTAAGCATAGAAAAAAGACTGGAAGGATGTGAACCATCGTGTTCACAGTGCCTGCCTCTGTGGGACGGGAGTCTAAGTGATTTTAATGTCTTCTTTGTGTTTTTCTCTAGTTCTCATTTTCTGCATTATTACAAAAAACATGTTTATTTTAAAAATGAATAGAACAAACAAATGAAAACAACAATTATTACAAAACCTCCCCTTAACTTTAACACTTGCAGTAAATGGACAGTTGTCACTTGCCAACTGACCTTTCTGATTTGTGTTGGGCCATTTCTGCTGTCTTGCCATTCGGGACAACAAAAAGGATACTTGCATGGGATCAGAGAACTATAAAGTGGCCAATTCCTGGCCAATTTCCCCCCCCCCCCGAGTTCCCTCTTGCCTCTGTGTTGCCTGACTCCCTACCCAAAAACTGGGCATCTCTTCTGGGTCTGCTGTCACGGTCTTGTGACCCTCCACTCACTAGCTGTGTGGCCTTAGGCAAGTCACTTAACCTCTCTGACCCTCGGTAACCTCCTCTTAATATGAGGATTGCAGTGACCATCCAGCCAGATGAAGTGGTTAGCACATTGGGGCACCCAGTGTCAGTGGCACTAGTAAACATTAGGGCCTCCCTTGTTATTCCTGTTTTCCTGGCTCTGACTGTCCCCCTTCTCCATTTCAGTCGACAGACATTGACAACCATCACGCGCTCATTGAATATAATGAGGCCGAGAGCAGCTTTGTTCTCCAGGACTTCAATTCCCGCAACGGCACGTTCGTCAACGAGTGCCACATTCAGAACATGGCTGTGAAGCTCTTACCCGGAGACATCCTGAGGTTTGGGTCCGGAGGGCTGACCTACGAACTGGTCATCGAAAACCCAGCCTCGGTGAGTCCAGGCCCCTGCGGGGTGGGGGTGGGGTGCAGAGGTGCCGTGTTGTGTCACCTTCCGTGCAGCCTAGGGCTCAGATACGGCCACAGGTGGAGTTCGTCTGGAGCGCGTCACTCTGCTTTAGCGATTCCGCGAAGTTCAGACCCATAGCGTGGGTGCCGTGGGAGAGTGAGTCCTCGCCCCCTCTTCTGGGCATTTCATGGAATTACACGCAAGAGTTGCCTAGCGACCAGCCCGGAGCGAGAGCATTTTCCAGAAAAGTGAAGCATGGCGAAGGGAGGTGGAAAGCAGGTGTGTGCTTTTGAAGATGCAGAGATGGATGCTTCCTTTTTAGGCAGATCAGTGCTCTGCAATTTCCTAGCTTTGCGACCTCGGCCAGGGTTCTTTGCATGCCTGGGTCAGGGTCTTCTCAGCGGTGCAGGGCGTTGAGAGAGTATCTGTGTGTAAAAAGTCAAAGTCTCTGGCGGGAGTAGACGCTCAAGGCCTGCCAGCTGTTATCACACCGGATCAGAAATGTTCCCGGGATCAGGATCTAAAGTATGGCCCCAGGTTAAGCGGAATGTAACCCAAAACTCGCCCAGCAAAGCTCAGTCACAAAAAGTGTCTGGTTCAGTAGGGAGGAAGGATGGGGGCTGGTTAGCAACACAGTCCTGGGTCAGAACCCCAGCTCTGCCACTGGCCTACTCGGTGTGATCTTGCACAAGCCATTGGACCCCTCGGAACCTCGGTTTCCTCATCTACAAAATGGGGCCAACGACAGCAATGACCTTGCAGGCTTATCTCGAGGGCTAAATGAGATGGTTATAATTATAAAACTCCCAGAATAATGCCCATTCGTGGTGAGCACGCAATTAATACCTGTCGTGTGTGTCCCAGAGAGACGGTGTGTTAACCTCATTCACTAGCACCAAGAACGCTGCATGGACTGAGACCTCCGAGGCTTAAAATCCTTTCTGGGACGAGGCTGGGTATAAATAAATAAAGTTTAGAGAATCTAGACAGAATCCTGGGGTGTGGGTCCCCTAGGCAGCCCTAAATACTCACTCAGAGAAGACCAGCAGCATCCCTCAGGCTGCAGGGCCCGTGACGCCGCATCCACCACGTTTGGCTTTGAAAATCTGGGGCAGTTTTCTCCTGCGGCTGCTCAGACCCCTTCTCCTCCTTGGACCAGCATTAAAGTGTGCTCACTTGTGGGATGCACTGGGGTCCACTGGCCACCCTGAGGAGGGGCTCCTGACCCAGCAGGTGTTGACCTGATCAGGGATTCTCAACATGGGTTCTAAGGATCCCCCTCGTCAGAACCACGTGGGGAGCAGAGCAACAGTGCAGGTCTGGGCTTCACCCCAGGCCTGAGGACTCATACTTAGGATTCTCAGATGAAATACAGGACACCCAGTTAAATCTGAATTTCAGATAAGCAACAAATAATTTTTATGTACCGGTGTGGCCCAAATATTGCAAGGAACCACTTATGCTAAAAAAATTATTTGGTGTTTATCTGAAATTCAGATTTAACTGACACCCTATAGTTTATTATGTATTTATTTATTCATTTATTTATGCAAAATCTGGCAACCATACACATCCTCCCTGGGAGTGGGGCCTGGGAATATGCATTCTCACAAGCTCCCTGATGATTCTGATGCACCCCCAATAGTAGGGAAACTCAAATTTAGAATCATTTGTATGGAACACTTACAGAATTTTTTAGGGATCAAAGAAAAGGGGGTTTCAAACTCCCAAGCCTGAAAATCCAAGTTCATGAAGTTTGATTCAATGTGCCCCAACATGTCTGATTACAAGAATTTTTCAGGAATGTTCAGTAAAATTACAGGTTCCCAGGCCTCCTCCCTGGGAAATTCTGACTTTGTGGCTTTGCCCGTGGGGGGAAGAAGAGGGGGAGCAGCAAACAATATCTGCATTTTTTTCTTTTTTTTTTCCTACGAAGATATTTATTGAAATATTATTTATAGGGGCATAAAATTTGAAACCTAAATTTCCACCAAAAGGGGGCATTGTTTAATAAATTATAAGGAGTTCATTTATATATGGAATACTGTTTTGCCTTTTTAAAACACAGCTTTATTGAGATATAACTGACATGCAATAAACGGCACAGGTTTAAAGTCTGTAAGTGGATGGGCTTTGACATATGTGTACACCTGTGAAACCATAGCCACCATCAAGACAGTGAACAGCTCCTTCATCCTCCAAAGTTTCCTCCGATCACAGCATGTGTTTGTTTGCTTGCTTGCTCTTAACAGCTTCACAGAAGTACAATTTACATAACAGACACTTCACCCATTTTAAGTGTACAATTCAGTCAATTTTAATACATTTATGGGGTTGTGCAGCCATGACCACAAGCTGCTTTCAGGACATATTCATCCATTTCTATCACCTCAAACCTCGGAGAAACCTTGGAGGTGCTTCATTTTGGGGTTTGTTTTTAACTTTTAATTTTCGAAATTGTGGTAAAATTTACCATCTTAACCATGTTCAAGCGTACAGTTCACAGTGGCATTAAATCTGTTCACGCTGTTGTGCAGCCATCACCCCCATCCATCTCCCGAACTTTGTTCATCTTCCCAAACTGAAACTCTATGCCCATCAAATAAAACCCCCTGCTTCCTTCCTCCCCTCCCACCCATGCTTTCTGTGTCTGTGAATTTGACTATTCTAGGTACCTCATATAAATGGAAGCTTACATTGTTTGTCCTTTGGTGACCATCTTATTTCACTTAGTATGATGTCCTCATGGTTCATTCCAGCTGAATAATATTTCATTGTATGGATTCACCACACTTTGTTTATCTGTTCATCCATCCATGGCCACTTGGGTTGCTTCCACCTTTTGGCCATTTTGAGTAAGTTTGTTATGAACATGGGTGTACAAATACGGAATGGGGACTTTATTTTACAAGGTGCTTCTTATATAATTGTGGGAAACAGTGATGACGACCTCTAACCTTCAGTAGATAAGACGGAAGAAGATGCTTTGTAAGAAGAGAAACCAGGAGAGCAGCAGGAGGAATCACTGACGTGAACAGCTAAGCAATTCACCTGCTTTCCCTTATTTCATGCTCACAGCAACCTATGAGATGGGTTCTCCCGTGATCCCCATTTTACAGACAAGGAATCCGAAACTCAGAGAGGTTAAGTAATTTCCCCAGGGCCACACAGCTAGTCAGTGCAAATTAAACACTATCCCCACTTGTGGAAAAAGGAGGGGAGAAAACTATTTAGTCTGATGCTAGTTGGAGCAGTAGCCTTGACTGGTTTTCACACAGAGGAAAGCATACTCTCACGGTCACTCAAATATACACGGATTTTTTTCAATTCTTATTCAATATACGCACTTGCACCTTGCTTCATTCCTCGGGAGACTGCAGGCAGCTGCACAAGTGTTCCCCTGGCCTGTGCTCAGGGCACTTTGCAGGACTCTCCCCAACCCCATCTTCTCAAAAGTGCTCTCTGCCGGGGCGTCCCCAGCTTGAGAAGCTTCCATCCGTGACGCTCTTATTCATGGAGGGGCCCTTTGCAGGGCCCGCGTGAGGGCGGCCTGTGGACTGACTGACACGTTCCTACAAATTCCACTCCCTGATGACCCCAACCTGCTGGCTGTTTAAAAGAAGAGAAAGAGGGCTTCCCTGGTGGCGCAGTGGTTGAGAGTCTGCCTGCCGATGCAGGGGACACGGGTTCGTGCCCCGGTCCGGGAAGATCCCACATGCCGCGGAGCGGCTGGGCCCGTGAGCCATGGCCGCTGAGCCTGCGTGTCTGGAGCCTGTGCTCCGCAAAGGGAGAGGCTACAGCAGTGAGAGGCCCGCATACTGAAAAAAAAAAAAAGAAGAGAAAGAAAGCGGGGAAAAAGGGAGAGGTATTGAAAAGCCTCTCTCATCAAATATTTTGAAGCCCAGTTTTTCTAAGAAATTCGTGGCCGTCCTGCTTCCGGCATGTTCTTGTTTCCAATTGATTTTGGGGTCCCTGGTGAGGGCGCTGTGTTTCCTCCTTGGGTGGAGTTTCCACGGAGGACTGCCCTGCTCTCATACAGGTTAAGTATGATGAGAACTGTTTTTCTACCGACAAACAATTCCCAAATGAAGGCATTTATTTCAGGTTTTGTGGTGACCATAACCAATAGAGGAGGGTGTGACAGCATTTTATTGGGGGAGTGGGGGGAGGTGCGGGGCGGTTAGGAATCCAGATGTGTTCGCAGGTGTCACAGTGGTTAGAGCACGTGCCCTGAGGTCAGGCTGACTCCAGCGCCGTCCCAGCCCTGCTCTTGTACTGGCTTTTATACTGGACGTGCACAAATCATCTGCCTCTCAGAGCCTCGGTCCCCACTCCTGTAACAATAGTGCCTACCACCTTGAGTGACCGTGGTATTAAGTGGGCAAAGTACGTAAATTGCTTAGTCCAGCGTCTGGCACCTTATAAGCACATGATAACCCTCAGCTTTAGAGTCAAGCAAACCAGCGTGGTGCAGCCAAGATGGCTCCTTTGTAAGTGTCCTTTTGGACAGGGAAACCTCCCCAGACCTGCCCCCACTAGCACATAAATACATTTGCAGATAAGTTACCCATAGAACAACATACAAGATGGAAAAACATAAAGAAAAACTCTTGTTTGACAAAGTACATTGGCAGCCAGGATGTGCCCAGGACCATACTTTGTAAATCATAGCTCTCTCATCAAAGTATTACCTAGGGCTGCCATATTGCACAACTCCAGGGTCACCGTTCACAACGTGGTCCATGTGGATGGCGCCCACTGAAGCTGTGCAGGACATAACCCGCAGGGCCGTTTGCAATGCCCTGAAGCAGCCGTTGATTAATACCATAGAGTCTTGGCACCAGGCGTGGGGAATTGAAGTCATGAAGTCAGGTGTGCCTGCCGTCTTGTGGGTTTTGTTTGTTGTTGCCTTTATTCGTGCTTTCTGAGCTCTGGGAAAGGAGGTGTAGAAACAAGCTGTGCTAGTCACAGTGGCACCGTTCTTACAAGGCAGCTGAGTAAGGAAATCCAGGTCACCCATATGTATAAATCATGTCTTTCTCTGTTCTGAAATACGGCAAAACTGAGGGAAATGGCCAGAATGAAAAAGGAAGCCAGGCGCCACAAATGACATGCCGAGTTGCTCCATGAGGGGGTTGACAGCTCCTTGGCAGCAGCCCCCATCCCCATGATTGCCTGTGTCTGGCCTTCCCTGTAGCCTGCTCTGCCCTGTTCCCAGTCCAGCCAGACTCTCCCATGTGTCTCCTGGATACTGTCTTCTGTCCCTGCAATGTCGTGACGTCCTGTCTTGCGAGAAGAGCGCCCTCTGTCGGCCAATATTCCTTGCTGCTTTAATGGGGAAGCTCTGCAGAACACAATCGAGAAAGCAAGGGCTTTGGAGTTTGATGGACCCAAGTTGAAATGCCAGCTGCAACTGACTTTACCTTTCTGAGCTTCAATTTCCAATTTCTGCCAAGGAGCTACTCATTAATCCCAGGTCCCCTTTCCCCCTTCAGTTTTTTTTATAGAGGTCCCTGGGACCACCCCCATCATGGCATAAACTGAGGCTCAGAGAGTTTCAGCGACTTCCCCAAGGTTAGGCATCAGTCACATAGATCCAGAGCCAGGATTAAAAGCCAGCTCTCCTGAGTCCCTTGGAGGCTTTTCCTAATAGCACGAAGCATCGTGGGGCCGTGAGAGCCCAGGCAGGTCCTTCACTGCCCAGCGGTTAAGGAAGGTCTTGCAATTCCCAGTCCAACCTGCAATTTCACACGCTGACAGGGGATGATTCATTATGTGGGTAAAAACGAAAGCCACTGATAATAGAAGAAAATGCATTTTCAGTTATCTGGCTTCCTTGCTTGTTTGGTCGGCTCCACTAACTTTTTTTTCGGCTGCACCAACGCAGGGTCTTAGTTCCTCAACCAGTTATCAAACCTGCACCCCCTGCATTGGAAGCGTGGAGTCTTAACCACTGGACGGCCAGGGAAGTCCCTGGCTCCACTAACCTTTTTTTCTTTAATTATTTTATTTATTCATTTTTGGCTGCATTGGGTCTTCGTTGATGCGTGCGGGCTTTTCTCTAGTTGCGGCGAGCGGGGGCTACTCTTCGTTGCAGTGCGCGGGCTTCTCATTGTGGTGGCTTCTCTTGTTGCGGAGCATGGGCTCTAGGTGCCTGGGCTTCAGTAGTTGTGGCACACGGGCTCAGTAGTTGTGGCTCGCGGGCTCTAGAGCACAGGCTCAGTAGTTGTGGCCCATGGGCTTAGTTGCTCCACGGCATGTGGGATCTTCCTGGACCAGGGCTCGAATCTCTGTCCCCTGCATTGGCAGGTGGATTCTTAACCACTGCGCCACCAGGGAAGCCCATCCACTCACTTTTTACCAGGGATATTGCTGCCGTTCCTGGACAAGTTCAGTTGCCCCCTTTCTTCTTCTTTTTTGATGATGATGATAATACCTGATGGCTAATGTTTTATGCTCATTTATTATGGACCAGGAAGTGTTCCAAGCATTTCATGTGCACTATCTCACCCACTTCTCACAGACTAAGAAATGGCTGTTATTATCCCTATTTTTTACAGACAAGGCACAAAAATAACACACTCATCAGGGTCACAGAGGAGGAGCAGAGCAGGGAGCTGGACCAGATTCTGTGTAATGCCAAATCCCAAGTTCTTAACCAGAGGTTGGCAAACTATGGCCCAGGGCCAAGTGCAGGCCATTGCCTGTTTTTGTAAAGTTTCATGGGAACACAGCCATCCCATTCATTTCAGTATTGCCTATGTTGTCTGCTACAACGGCAGAGTTAGCTGGGCAGATCATACGGCACGCAGGGCTGGAAATATTTACTGTCTGGCTCTACAGAAAACGTTTACCAGCCTCTGCTTGTAACACTATGCTGTACTGCCTCTTTCATTTTACTTGGTTTCTGAAAAAAAGAACTTAAAATAGAGGGGGGAGCTGGGGACAAAGAACTCACTCAGATTGAGCCTTACTGTGTGCCGGGAAATGTGCTGGTTAATAGCTTAAGTTTACTGAGTAGTAAGAAAAAACAGACAAGCTGGAAAAATAAATTTTGAACAGTCTTTTCAACACCTCTTTAAAAAAGAGCTGGAAATATGTGGTTCTAAATATACATACACATATATATGCATTTGTATATATAGTAATAATATAATTACATTGACATGTATCTGATAAATATACTAGACATTAACATATTATATATACAACAGATGCATATTATAAATTTTACCTGTTTCTTCAACTGGAAAGTTTTCTTTTAAAACTGTGGAATGTTGGGAATTCCCTGGTGGTCCAGTGGTTAGGACTCAGTGCTCTCACTGCTGAGGGCCTGGGTTCAATTCCTGGTCAGGTAACTAAGATCCCACAGGTGCACGGTGAGGCCAAAAAACTAAATAAATAAAACTATGGAATGTCTTCCCTGGGTAACTTTTGAAGCAGAAATTTGGGATTTGTAGTCTGAAGCCTGCTGTAGCTAGAGAACTATTTATCTGTCAAAGTTTCTCTAAGCAGCGTTTTACTACTTGTCTTATGATTGGTTCCTTGGTCTTAAATCATTCTTCTCTGGAGATGCTGCTTTACTTTTATACGTTTGAAGGTAAATTTGGTGCATGATTACAGTCTGGTGGGTTTTATTTGAGCATGTCATTACCTTTAAAACAACTTTCATTCTGAGTACATAGTGAGGCTTATGCTAAAGTCTCAATAAGCATACTGTCCAGGAAATCTTATTGTTTGCAAGTGTCAGAAAACTAACTAAAACTAGCCTAGGCAAAACAAACAAACAAAAAAAGCTCATGTAACTGAAAAGGCCAAAAGCTGCAGCTTAGGCCCAGCTGGATCCAGGCGCCCAAATTATGGTCAGGAATCTGACTCTTTCTTCCCTGTTAGCTTCACAGTCTCCGACAGACTCTTGCCTCACCTGTAGGAAAGTGGCCACCAGCAGCCCCAGCACCCTACAAAGTAGCAGTTCCAGGGAGAGAGCCAGCATCTTCATTGGCAGTGGCTTGGATCATGTGGCTTCCCCTGAACCAATCACTGAGGTCAGGGGCAAGGAATGCTCTGATTGGCCAGGCCTGGGTTATGGTCTCACCCCTGGAGTGGAAGGGTCAGAGTTATATGGACTCAGGATTGTCAGGGAAAGGGTGTCTTCCCCGCAAAAAATTAAGGTGCCCATCCAGAAGATGGAAAAAATGGATGCGGGGTAGGCAAAAACAAAGAAGATGTCCATGACATTAGGAAGCATTCCTATTGCCTAAGTGGAACCTTCCTAACGGGATTTGCCCCTAGGCATCTGGGGGAAGGAAAATGACGAATAATCCACTTTTCCATTGGAAAAGTCCCAGGCCAGTCTCCAAGGAAGCAGAGTTGCTCATTTCTCTCCTCTGGTGAACAAGTGTGATGAGAAGCTCAGAGTCGGGGCCTTAGTTGTCCATCCCCAAGAAGAGTGGCGTTTCCACATTCCTGGGACCTCTGAATAGGGCCCGTTCTTGAGGAAGATGTGGCTTTACTGTACCCGGGGTTGAGAAGCCGGCAACTGAGTGAATGACCAGAGAGCATGGTGCCCTTCACAACAAAACCTCTTTCTGGTCAAGCTTTGTCATTTCCTACCTGACCTTGTAGGATTTCCTCTACCCTGTGCTCTTACAGGTCCTGTGGGGACCTACTGATGTGATGAGAAATCCTGAGGCTGGGTGTTTTATATCAAAGGCGATTTCCCGAGACCAGTGAAGTGGAGGGCATGGGGCAGCAGACAGCCTCAGGCTTGGCATCCGCAGCAAAAACTCACACAAAAGGACCCCTGAGGCTGTGTTGCCACCAGATGTCTACAGACGATGCAGATGACATCAGGGGAGGTGGAGATGGGAGCACGGGCTGAACCCTTAGCATCCTGCTGAGACAGAACCCAGACCTGGCCAGGAACCGGGCCGCTTCCTGCTTCCTCTGGCAGACCACACCCTTTGTTACCAAACCAGAACCACATTGCTCCTTCTCTTAACTTAGTTGATGATCATTCATTCATTCATTCATTCGTTCCGTCTCTCAACCTGGCAAGACCGAATTGAAGTAGGCCAAGTCTAGGGGTAGCAAAAGCTATTTGCAAAAATCCGGCTGTTTTCTCATTAGATTCTGTTCATTAGATTCTATTTCCTATTTTATGGACTAACCAGGAAGCTGATTAGAACTTGAAAGGAAAGGAAAAACCGTAAGATTGAAGATTTACAAGAAAATGGGAAAATTAGGTGGGCCAGATCTCCTTTAACACAGCTGGGAAAAACCCAAACAAATGACTTTTCTGAACAGCTCAGGACTTAATTCTTTTAAGTTCCAAAACCTAAAAATAATGTATAACTTGGCGGTTCTGTGTCCTAAATGTATAATCCTGATTTCTTACACTGAAACCCCGTACATAATTTACCCTTTTCTTGAGGACTTAGAATTATTACCCCTCTCTGAGTTATGGTGACACCCCGGGAGCAGGCCATTTGTCCTGGCACCAAGTAGCCCCCTCTCCTGGCTTCTGAGATCTACTGGCCATGTTTTATAGTCTCCATTCTGTCTTTCCAGGTCCATGGCTCCTCCATACTGCGGTCAGTGTGCCTGCTTGCCACCGTCACCCCTACCCCCCAGGCCCTTCCAGACCGTGGGAATTAAGCTCCACATCTATGTATGTTAAATTCTTCTGTAAGGACGACGGTCTTTTCTCCCTCCTTTATGTATTTACTCACTGACGTATCTATGTCAGTATGGACTCATGTATACTTATTTTACACTTTGAGTTATAATCCAATACTCATTAGCTATTTCATTGCTCAAATTCTTCCAGCCTTGGCCACTGGGAGCTCTTTCAGGTTGGTTGCTGTGTCCTTGAGCATCTCCCCACCTTTTCGTTTGGGGCACTTCCTTACTCTCTGCTGTTACAGGATGCGCCAGGCTTAGCATGTTATTTTCCCCATCCCAGCCCCAGAATCAGAGTCCTTTTTATTTACACTCCGTTTGCCAACTGTTCAGCTCAGTCAGCAAACACCTACCATGAGTAGCAGGCACTCTGCTGGGCGCCAGTACAGCCAGTGATTGGCAGTCTTTCCATATAACAAGAAATACAGTACTCTTTCTTGTAAATTCTATATAGCCAGCTGAGTCTCACAGAATGCTTTCATTGACTTTAGCTGAACTCTTGTATCCATAGCCAATTTCTCATTGCAGTTGATGAATGAGAGAGTTCCCTACCTGAGCACTGGTGGATATTTTTGGATATTTTGGATTTATGAATAATACAAGTCAAAAAAGAAAGACGTTAGAAGAACTTCACATGTTCATCAGTGACATGAGTGACTTTTTTGCTGCATCAGATAATAATTTTCAAATACTGGAAGAACGTTTCCCCAATTTTTTGTTCTATTCATAACATAATGGCTAAGACACAACATGCTTTTGTATAGTCTGCATTGTTAAGATTTTCTCCATTACCGTCTTAAGTCTAGGCAATCAACAAAACAAACAAACAAACAAACAATCAGGCTCTACATGAACCACCATTATTAAACCTATTTGTAAAAGTTTTAAAAAATCAAGCCCTGATTTATAACATTTCCTGATTTCTATGGTGTAATACGCCCTCCACGGTCAATTTCAAGCTCCCAATGACACATCCCTGAATACAGAGATGGAAAGAGAGGTGTGGTAACACATCACTATGTAGCACTTCCAACAGACACATATAGTAGAGTGAAATAAACTCAAGAGCATAAGTAATAATAAAATAGAGTAAAATAATTAGGAAGGGGTGAGTTTTAAGTTTGTATCACCTTTGTTTCTGATATAATTTCATTGTAAATTTATGTAAGTTAATTCTTATTAATGGCTGTGTTTATCAACCAGTTGGCAAAATTCCTGGACATTTAACAATCGGTTCTCTGGGCGGGTACCAGCTGGCCCCAGCACTCCTCTGGTACAGCAGTGAACATACCACAGGTCTTCCCGGTTGGAGGCTGGGTTCCTCCGAGCTGCTTCCAGGGCGTGGCATGTACCAGATGAATAACACTTCCATAAGACAGTTGTCAGTGTTCCTAGAAAATCCCGTTTCTAAGTAGCCCACGCGATGTCTTGTGGTTTTTCACACCATCTAATGCTCATTTCCTTTTTTTAACTTGGAAAATATCCTATCATTCACTAACCAATCATCTAAGATCCGTTTGTGAGTATGGAAAGCAGGTAATAAATCATGACTTCGAGTAACCTAGAAGTCCTAAGAGCACAGGTATTGGAGTCAAATAGTGTCACCGCTTCCTGGCTGTGAGACCTTGGGCAAGTCATTTAACCTCTCTGAGCTTCAGTTTCTTAATCCACACAATGAGGAGTAAAATGCCTCCTCCAAGATTATTCTGGAGATCAGATGAGACCACATGCGTTAAGTGCCCAGCAGAGTCTGTGGCACATCTGTGGCTTCTCTACACAGTGGCTCATAGCCGTTGTATTGTCCACAATTACTTACAAATGGCAGAGCACATAACAGGCTCTCCAAGGGCAAGGTCTAAGTTTCCACCTTCTCTGCAGGCTCCAGGGCTTCCTGGCAGAATTCATGTGTACTGTAGGCACTCAATGTGCAAACTACCTTGAATTTCTTTTAGGGTCTCCCATTCAACCTACACTCTTTACAGGGTTAGAAGCAGATATTGGAGAAATAACACAAAGAACAAGTAGATAATTTGAAAAAAAATGGGTAGTGATTTCTTGAGTAAATCATTGACCCGTGTTTATTAAAGCTAATATAAATTCAGCCATGGATGTGGTCATGGTTAATCCAGGTGGTTGACAACCTGCTATTTTAAAGGTAGTATGGAAAAGAAATCAGGAGTATAACATATGCTACCTCAAAAACAAAACAAAAAACCCAACCATGGCAACATACCATATGGTCAGAGAACAGACACAAAGAAAGAGAAAAGGCATTAGCATGTATTTTTAAACTAAAGTCTCTAAAAACAGACTTGGGGACTTCCCCGGTGACACAGTGCATAAGAATCCACCTGCCAATGCAGGGGACACAGGTTCGAGCCCTGGTCCGGGAAGATCCCACATGTTGCGGACCAACTAAGCCCGTGCGCCACAACTACTGAGCCTGCGCTCTAGAGCCCACGAGCCACAGCTACTGAGCCTGCGTGCCCCAGCTACTGCAGCCCACGCGCCTAGAGCGCACACTCCGAAACAAGAGAAGCCACCGCAAGGAGAAGCCCGTGCACCACAATGAAGAGTAGCCCCCGCTCGCCGCAACTAAAGAATGCCTGCACGTAGCAACGAAAACCCAACACAGCCAAAAATAAATAAAATTAAATCTAAAATAAATAAATAATAAAAACAGACTTGTTGATAACTGACCTTGACCCCATGCTTCCTGTACAGCCCAGAGCTGGCTTTTAATGTGAGTCTTTTTCTTATGTTTGCTTTTCTCCCTTCCTGTTTCGTTGTAGTTACCAGCAGCAATTTCTGAGAAAACCTTGACCTTCCCTGTGATAGAGCAAGCCGGCAAACTAGAGAAAACCAACTTTAACCATCCAACTAAAGCTACCCTCAACCAACACGCTTCAGAGAAAAAAAAAAAACCCAAACTTTATTTTTTAATTTTTAAACCCGAAGAGCTTGGAGTCTCTGCTGCATTTACACATCTTTGGCTTCTTCCCCCTAGGGGCCCTACCGTTAGGGCTCTGTGTGCTGCAAGCGACAGAAACCAGCTCTAGCCGGCCTCAGGGATAGAGCACTTCAGGGTAGCACCCCAGCCAGGGCTCAAAACCAGCTTCCTTATCTTCCCCACCATGTTCACAGCAGTATAGTTACAATAGCCAAGAGGTAGAAACCACCCAAGTGCCCACGATGCTTAATGGATAAACAAAATACACTCTAAACTGTATGATGGAATATTATTTAGCCTTAAAAATGAAGGAAATTCTGACATGTTACAACATGGATGAACCTTGAGGACATTATGCTGAGTGAAATACGCCAGTCACAAAAAGACAAGTACCATGTGATTTCACTTATTTGAGGTACTTGGTACTTAGAGTAGTCAAATTCATAGAGACAGAATGTTGGTCACCGCGGGCTGGGTGGCGGAGGGAATGGGGAGTTGTTGTCTAACAGTAATAGAGTTTACGTTTTGCAAGACGAAAAAGTTCTGGAGATCCATCTCACAGTAATGTGAATATACTTAACACCACTGAACTATATACTTTAAAATGGCTAAGATGATAAATTTTATGTTGCAGGTTATTTACCATAATTTGAAAAATAAATAAACAGCTTCCCTCTCTCCATGTCTGGAGACATGCTGGCTGCATTCTGAAGTCCCACCAGGTCACTCCAGATCCTGGTGTCCAGCCAAGTCTTCTTGGGTCTCCTTGGCTCTGATTGGATGACTTGCCCCACCACTGAACCAATCAGTATGGCCAGGGAGTGTGATTGGCTGATTGCTTAGCCCCACCCACAGCAATGGGCCGACAGATTGGGAGGGAGATTCCTGGAATTTCCAGAAGAGCCGGGTGGGTTGTGGCCTGTCCACTACAGCAGTGAACCACTTGAGGCATGAGATATGACCACTCGCTTTAGCACCCTGGCAGTTAGTGGGCAGTGAGGCACATCTACCTGAGCATCCCAGCACAAAAGGGATTTCCTCGGGCTTCCCTGGTGGCGCAGTGGTTGAGAGTCCACCTGCCGATGCAGGGGGCACGGGTTCGTGCCCTGATCCGGGAAGATCCCACATGCTGCGGAGCAGCTGGGCCTGTGAGCCATGGCCGCTGAGCCTGCGCGTCTGGAGCCTGTGCTCCGCAACGGGAGAGGCCACGACAGTGAGAGGCCCGCGTACT
>NW_006786690.1:10546568-10550176 GCF_000442215.2 Lipotes vexillifer | reverse complement strand
AAAAAAAAAAAAAAAAAAAAAAAAAAAAAAAAAAAAAAAAAGGGAATTCCTCCACACTACCCGTGGTCTGTAGATTTGTTTTCTAGCAGGTGGGGGTAAAACATTCAAATTTCCCCCTTCCCACCTTCAGCCCTTTTATTCGATAAATCTTTATTAAATCGATGAGGAAAGGTTATTAGAATGATTGAGGCAAGACAGCCCCAGAGGAGAGGACGGGAAGGGATAGGATGGATGGAGAAGTCAGTGCAAGGCAGGAGCAGGACACCTCAGCTTCTGAAAAGAGAGAAAGGAAGAAAGCTTAGGTGGAGACCGAGGTGCCCACAGTGGAGAGAAATTCGAATCTTCACATAAGGTAACAGAGTTCTGGAACACTGCCAAATCCATTCCTGAAACAGGTTTCAACGGGGCCAGTGTCATCATAAATGCTGGGCCAGGTGTCACCAGGCAATTGGAGTTTGATTTTCCTGAACAGTATTCTCCCTGACTCCAAAAAAGTCTTCAGGGGAATTCACCGGATTCTTGACTTGGCTGGGAAAGACTGTAGCTAAAAGACTGGTTTGGGAACCTGAGTGAGTGGAGAACCTTCCTCTTGAATACAATCCAGCTGGAGCTCTAGGAAGTTCTGTCTGCCAGCACTCCTATTTCGGAAGCATTCTGTCCTGTTTCTCATTATGTGTCTCCGGTCTGCGGAAAGCAAAACGTGACCCACCACAGGCGGCAAACCTTTGAACTTAGCTTCTTACTTGAAAAGTGTGTTTTTTTTCTGCCAAGAGACCGGGGGCAGGAGGGGGGGCAGAGAAGGGAGAGAGAGACAGAGAGGGGAAGAGCTTTCCAGAACCCCAGTCCCACCACCCTCTCCACCACCACCTGAGCTTGGTGAATTCCTTAACCTCGCCATGCCTCATTTGTAAGCTAGGAATAAGGAGAGCTCCTCCCCTGCAGGGCTATTGTGAGAAATCGGTGAGTAATTACAATAAATGGTAGTATTCCCGATGTCACGGTTTAACCACTAGGCACGGGGAGGGATGGCCACAACAGCATTAACCAAGACAAAGCCAGGTGTCAGCACCTCTCAGCATTTGCTTCTCCGGGTTTAGATGGATTTTGATGTGCTCTCTGTTGAAAGTAGCTACAGACATCTTCCGCTGGGTCAGATGAAGAAAGGTTCCCTCGATAGATATTTATGGAGCGTCTGCCAAGAATCAGATGTGGCAGATGTTGAGGATCACAGGTTAATGAGCCAGTTGGGGTGCGAGCCAGTTGGGGTGCCGGCCACCCCAGAGCTCTCGGCTTCGGGGAACAGACGGAATGGGAGTGCCAGAGAGACACACAGTGTGGATGTGTGTGCCCTGGAGAGCTGGGCTTGAATCTCGGAGATGTGTTCATTCATTCTTTCAACCAGTATTTAAGGACCTACTCTGTAGGGGCCAAGGGTTTATTCTAGGAGCTGAGGGTACGGTGCTGAGCAAGGTAGACGAAAAGCTCTCACCCTCGAGCTCACAGGTGGCGTTCTACCAGCTCAGATGCTCGCTACCAAATCTGTGATCCTGGGAAAGTCACTAGGTCTTGCTCAGCCTTGGGCTTATCACAGAGCATCAGGGGTATTAAATGAGGTAATGCATGCGAATCTCTTGACTGGGTGCCTGGCACGAAGGCTGCACCCAATAAATGGTGGTGCGATAGTGTGCAAGGTGACCCATGGTGGGGACCACCATCCCAAATTTGGGGAGAGCCTGGGAGGGCTTCCTGGGAGAATTGACTTATACGCCGAAATCTAGGGCAGCAATTATGTCACCGGGACAGAAGGGTGATGACCACCCCAGCTGCTCGTAACCTCCCCTGACTCTCTTGTCTGCCCCTGCAGGTCTCCTTCCCATGGGTGAGGGGCCCAGCACCTTGGCCAAGGCCACAGCCACCTCGGGCCACCCAGCAACCGAACCAGTCACCCTCACCACCACAGACCCCCTTCTACCCAGGCATCTGGCCAGCGCCAGTGCAGAGGAGCTGGTCCCAGGGGTTCCCCGGGCCCGCCATGGTCCCACCTGCCTCCCACAAGCGGCCCGTGAGTACCAGAGGGAAGATGTTCTCCTTCGTGGTGGACAGAGCTGCCCACAGGGTTCCCATCGTCAAGCAAGGTACTCATGGGCGCTTCCATGGCGGCTTAGGGGATGGGCTTTTGGCTAGGAGGACGGGTCTCAGTTTCTGCTTTCCCTTTTTTTTTTTTTTTTTTAATTTTTATTGAGGTACAGTTGATTTACAGTGTTGTGTTAGTTTCAGGTATGCAGCAAACTGAATCTGTTAAACATATACATGTATCCACTCTTTTTTAGATTCTTTTCCCATATAGGCCATTACAGAGTATTGAGGAGAGTTCCCTGTGCTAGCCAGTAGGTCCTTCTTAGTTTTCTATTTTATATATAGTATTGTGTATGTCAATCCCTCTCTTCCAATTTATCCCTCCCCCCGCTTATTCCCGGTAACCATAAGTTTATTTTCTACATCTGCAACTCTGTCTCTGTTTCTTAGATAAGTTCATTTGTACCTTTTTTTAGATTCCACATATAAGCGATATCATATGATATTTGTCTTTCTCTGGCTTTTGCTTATGTTCTCTGATTCTGAAGTAGGACATAATCAATTGTGAAAAAATTGGGATAAGCAGAAAGTTAGAAAACAGTAAAAGATAAGCTGTCACCCTTATCACTGGAATCCCTGTTGACTTTTTGGCACAAACTCCTCCAAGACTGTGCTCTGCCCGTCTGCACACGTCAGTACCTCTGTGGTGAGTGTGTGTGTGTGTGTGTGTGTCTGTGTGTGTGTCTGTGTGTGTGTCTGTGTGTGTGTCTGTGCGTACGTATATATGAATATATATGAATGTGTATCAGAATCTAAATTTATATACTTCGACTCAGATGTACAGACATATTGGTAACTGAAATCCCTCTTGCCTTAGGAGGTTTTTAAATATTTTATTACCATTTTACAGGTTAGAGGAGACTGAGGCTTATGGAGAAAATTATTTCTCCGGAGGTGATATATTCAATCTAATCTAATGTAACACTTTTCAGTCACATTTAAGGCTGGTTATCTCAGTGACTGTCACTCACAGCCTGGTCACTTTGGGGACACACAGCCATCAGGGTTTCCTTCTCTCCGCGCCCCCCACAGAAGGGCCTCATGGCATTTGGGGAGAATTCCTGTCTGTCACCGTCCTCGCGGCCTTGCCAGCCTTACTGGCAGAGCAGCTGGGTTGACTGAGTCCCCGGCATGATTCCCAGGTTTCTTCTGTGGCCACTGGTGTGAAGGTCCCATTCTCTGTTTTCTGCGTCCCAGCCCCAGACCACTCTGAGTCCCCAGGTCTCTCGATGCCTCCACACCCCTCCCTGGTCTCACTCAGGACCACTCACCTAGTCACCTCCCTCAGCCATTCAAATAATAGTTATTATTCTGGGCTTCCCTGGTGGTGCAGCGCTTGAGAGTCCGCCTGCCGATGCGGGGGACACGGGTTCGTGCGCCGCGGAGCAGAGCCGTGGCCGCTGAGCCTGCGCGTCCGGAGCCTGTGCTCCGCAACGGGAGAGGCCACAGCAGTGAGAGGCCCCGCGTACCGC
>NW_006786690.1:10531350-10546454 GCF_000442215.2 Lipotes vexillifer | reverse complement strand
AAAAAAAAAAAAAAAAAAAAAGTTATTATTCTGAAATATACAGACTAAGGAGAAAATGAAAGGTATCTCTGCAGTTTACATCATCATCATCATCATCTAAGGAACGCTCATGTACCTCCCACCCAAGTTAAGAAATTACTCAGCCATTTCCCCCCAGCATTTGAATGTGAAAACTTTCAAACATACAGCAAAGCAAAAAGAATTTCACAGAGAACAGCTCTTCTCCGAATTCTACCACTAACACTTTGCTGTACTCTTTATTACGTTTCTGTCTACCCGTCCTTCTTGTCCTGCATTAATCCATCTTATTCTTTGATGCATTTCAAAATAAATAGCACACATCTGTAGTCCTCCCCCTAAATGTTTTAGCACATATACTATTAACTAGAATTCAACAATTTTTGTCTCCTTCGTGTAAAATTAACACACAATGTGTATTAGTTATCGTGATTGCATAACAAATTCTCCCCAAACTTAGCAGCCTAAAGCAAAAATCAAACGTGTTATCATCTATACGGTTGCTGTGGGTCAGGAATTTGGGAGCAGCTTAGCAGGACGGCTGTGGCTCAGGGTCCCTCGTAAGGCTGCAGTCATCTGAAGGCTTGCCCTGGGCCGAGGATCCACTTCCAAGATGGCGTGCTCACATAGCTGTCAGCAGGAGGCCCCAGTTCCTCACCACACGGGCCTCCCCAGAGAGTGGCTCGAGTGTTCTCACGACACGGCAGCTGCTCCTCCTGAGCAAGTGATCCTGGAGAGCAAGATGGAAATTGCAGCATCTCTTGTGACGAAGCCTCAGAAGTCATGCTCTGTCATTGCTGCAATGTCCTGCTGGTTAAACAGGGCGTCGTCACCCTCCAGTGTGGGAGAAGACTACACACGGGCCTGAAGACCAGGAGGCGGGGGTTATCGGCAGTCACCTTGGAGGCTGGCTACCACAGCCTGCCCTCGGGTCCTCAATGATTCACACTCCTCCTCCTCTCTCCCGAGGCCCCCCAGAATCTCACCCCATTAACAGCATCAGCTCAAATTCCAGAATCTCATCTAAATCGAGTCCAGGTACAGATGGGGCTCATGGGTGTAGCTCCTTAAGTTCAGCTCATCAAGTACTAACTAATTCCAGAAATTTGAAGACCTGTGAACAAAGTGTCTGACCCTCACACACCCAGCATATACCGGTGGGACAGACATAGCACAACTGCTACATACACTCCTCTTGTTCCAAAAGAAGAAAAGCAGGAAACACACAGGAGTCACTGGCCCAAAGCAGTTCTGAAATCCAGCCGGGAAAATATTGGCAGTTGCTTGATTGGGCTTCAGTCCAACTCTTGCCCAGAAATGACTTTCCAGGGCTCTTGGCTCTGCCCCCTGGTCCCTGAGTTCCGCCTTCTGAGTCGTCCTACCTTTCCTATGAAAGGTATCACATGTGTGTGGCTGCGTAGTTTTATAGCCTGCTTCCTGCCTGTATAAGCTTGGGGGTCCAGACGCTTCTTTTACTTTTGTGGGTCTCTGTCAGTCTGAGTTGGCAGTGCGTCTTATTGGGGTTCATCCTATTAGGCAAAACCCACACCCACAGATTTTTTTGACACAAGCCCTTCCACCATGGGCTTCTGCAAAGACTGACAAAGGACAGAAGCTTCTTAGAAGCCCAGTTCTTTGACCGAAGGGTTCTCTTGGACACTGCCCTGGATCTGTATTCTTACAGATAGATTTTTCTTACAGATAGATTTTACAACAAAGGATTTTACAACCACCCCCTCAGCTTCTTCTCTAGACTGTGTTTTCCTGAGAGCGCCCTTGATTTGATCTTTGCACAGAACCTGTTTCTTGCATTTCATTTGCCACCTGGAGAGGCAGGGAATTTTCAAGCCCAGAGCACTGCCCTGGTTTAACAGCCCTTCCTTTAACTGCCTCTCCCCCTCACATTTCACTATAAGTAGCAAGAAGTAACCAGAGGCAGCACCTTCCAAGACTCTGTCTGGGACTCTCTTTAGCTTTGGCCACTCAGCCTCATCACGAACATTTTCTACCTTCCTCACGACCACAGGCAACGTGTTATGAAACCCTCTGCCACCACCTAACAAGGATCCCTTAACCCCAGTAACATTTTCCTCACTTTCCTGGAAACCTTCCCTCACTGCCTCCTCAAAGGCCATCAGGCTTCTACTAAGACTATTCAGGCTTTCTCAAAGACTCTTGGCAAGAGTCCTCCAGCTTCTGCCCACTGTTCCATCCCACACCACTCCACATTTTAGGGCTTTTGTTAAATTTTGCATCACTCCTGGTGCCAAAACCTGTATATGCTTCTTATTGCTGCATAACAAATTACTGCAGGATGTAATGGCCTAAAACAACAGTAGACACTTATTATCTCATAGTTTCTCTGAGTCAGGAATTTGGGAATGGCTTAGCTGGGTGCTTCTTGCTCAGGATTTTTCATGAGGTTGCAGTAATGGTGTTGGCTGGGGCTGTGGTCATCTGGAGGCTTGTCTGGGGCTGGAGGACCCATCTCTAGGATGGTTCGCTCACATGGCTTTTGGTAGGAGGCCTCAGTTCTTCACTAAGTGGACCTCTCCATAAGTTGCTTGAGTATCCTCATGACATGGCTGCCGTCTCCTCCAGACAAGTGGTCCTAGAGGGTGAGGCAGAAGCTGCAATGTCTTTTATGATCTAACCTCAGGAATCAAGCTCTGTCATTTCTGCAATATCCTTGGTTACGTAGATAAGCTTTGTTATGGACTGAATTGCATTCCCCCAAAATTCATATGCTGAGGCCTCAATCCCAATATCGCAGAATGTGACTATATTTGGAGATAGTGTATTTAAATAGATGAGTAAGTTAAAATGAGATGATTGGGTGGGCCCTAATCCAAGGGCTGGTGTCCTTGTAAGAAGAGAGAGAGAGATGCCAGGGATGCACGTGCACAGAGAAAAGGCCATGTGAGGACACAGCAGGAAGGCGGCTGTCTGCAAGCCAAGGAGAGAGGCCTAACCCTGCCCACACCTTGATCTTGGACTCCCAGCCTCCAGAACTGTGAGAAAATGAATTTCTTTTGTTAAGACCGCCTGTGGTGTTTTGTTATGGCAGCCCAAGCTAACTAATATAAAGTCCATCCAGTATTGGAGAGGATGATGCAAGGGTCTGAATACCAGGAGACAAGAATCAGTGGGGCCATCTTGGAGACTGGCTACCACACCATGAAAGGTGTAGATCTTGAGTGTGTTCGTTGAGTTTTGATGGTCGTGTACACCTATGTAACCCGAATTCCTATCAAGATATAGAACATTACTATCACCCCAGAAAGTTCCCTCATGTCCCTCCCTAGTCAATTCCCAGCCCCAGGCCCCAGAGGCAACCACTCTTCTGAATTCTTTTCCCGCCATGGATTCGATATTCCTGTTCTAGAGTCTCAAGTACACAGAACCATGTAGTACATGTTCCCTTGTGGAAGGCTTTTTGCACTCAGCATATAGTATTTCTGAGATTCATTCATTTTGTTGTATGGATCATGTTCTGTTTTATGAACATATATACAGGGTTTTGTTTTTGTTTTTTTTAATGCATCCTTGGACACATGGCACATGGGCTGTTTCTTTTCTTTTCTGTTTTTCACTCCGCCATTTAAATTTTTCCACGGTAGTCACCGGTTTCTCCAGTGCCATGTTGAACTTGGGGCTTCTCTAAAGGACTTGCATTCCCCCTGGAGAAATGAAGGATGAGTCGTATGGCTTAGAGTCCCTCACATCTACCTGGGCTCTATCTCCTCAGCCTCTCAGCCAGGTCTCATGTTTCCAAACGTTTGCCCTCGTTCCCCTGACTCTCTCCCCATCCTCAGAAAAGGACTTTCATCTTCCCGTGTGATGGGGAGTTCCTTTCTGTCTGGGCCTCTCTACTCCACGCTTTAGAGAAAACTCTGTGCTCCAGTCCTCCATGCTGTCTCTTGACAGAAAACACCTATTTTTAAGGGTTCCGAGAAAGCTCTTTCCTCTCTTAGCAAAGCTTGGCTTTTCAAATTAAATTGGTTTACTGTTAGACTGTCACCTTGCTTTAGACTTGAAAAATTCTATTTGAAAACCCAAAGCCAAGGACTTATTTATTGCAGGTCAGGTCAGGGTTTCTCAATCTTGGCACAGTGACATGTGGAGCCAGATAACTCCTTGTTGTGGGATCTGTCCTGTCCACTGTAGAATGTTTAGCAGCATCCCTGACTCCTACCCACTAGATATACCAGTAGCAACACCACCACCACCACCCCCTAACTGTGGTACTCAAAAATATCTCCAGACATTGCCAAAAATCAAAACGTCATTTTGCCTGGGGGCAAAATCACCCCATCCTAGTTAATACTCATCCTTCCTTTTCCACAAAGCAATAAAACATCAGCTCCAAGGCCAAATCTTAATGGCAAGAGCTCATAGGAGGTGGGGAAGAATTACTGAGAAAATAAAATATGTGAGGTGATTTATTAAAATAGCATCTTGATTCATATATATATATTTTTTTCCCAATAATGGGATCATATGAACCTAACATAGGTAACCTTTTTTTTTTTTTTTTTTTTTTTTGGCCATGCCGCTCAGCTTGAGGGATCTTTGTTTCCCAGCTGGGGATGGAACCTGTGCCCCCTGCAGTGGAAGCACAGAATCCTAACCACTGGACTGCCAAGGAATTCCCTACCTGATTTTTAAAATTCAATAATATATCATAAACATCTTCCCACTTCAATACATTTACTGCATAGTGGTTAAAAGCATAGGCTCTGAATCCAACAAACTTAGGTTCATCCCTTGACTCTACCACTTGCCAGCTGTGTGTCCTTGATCAGGTGACTTGACATCTCTGTGCCTCATATCTCTCACATATAAAATGGAGATGGGAATAATAATGCCTATGTCACTGGGTTGTTATGAAGACAAAATCGTATCCTGCCTGTAAGTGCTGAGCACAGCGCCTGGTGCATAGCGAACATTCAGTAAATATTAAAATTTAAAAATTAAGTTATTACCTAACCATGATTGTTACTTAACTTTTATTTACAACTTACAATGTCTTAAAGACACAGTTAAGGTGCACACATACTGCCCTTGCTGCAGACTGGTGATTATTGGAGAGCACCGGGACAGCTGGGGGTTGTTAAAATATTAAAGTAACTCCCCTGCCGTTTGGCCAACAGCTCACGCCCCAAAATTCTTAAAGTGCCTGTGTCCCTGTATCTGCTGTCCCACTGCCCCAGCCCTCCCGACCCTCCCTGGGGCTTCTCCCCACTGGGACTTCCGAGGGATCCAGCAGCTAGAGTTAAGCCGGTTTGGTCATACATGGCCCTTAGGTTCTTTTTGATAAATAACAGTAGCCGGTAAAGAAGTTTGGGGAGGGTGAGGGGTAACTGCACCTCCCTGCCTGGGTGTAAGGAAAGCGAGTCTCAGAGCAAATTCTAGCCCCACAAAGACTTTCAGTAAACACACCTTCCCCAGTAGAGACCCCATCGATCAGCCTATTCTGTAGGTTTGAGGAAGTCTCCCCTCCGGCCATCATCTTGCAGGGAAGGGTCCCTCAAGACAGCCACTACAGGGTCGCAGAGGCAGCCAGAGTCACCCCCTAGAGATGGCATCAGACGCCAGAGCTCTAAGCTGAGACTGGACAGGGGCCCAGTTAGGGTCAGACCCCGGGGCCCTCCATGGGGACACAGGCCAGGCAGTACCTTCCTCCAGTGGGAGCCGATTTCTAGCATTCAGCATACCAGGTAAGAGGCCACCCTTTTACCAATAAGAACCCATTTCTGGCCTTCAGTTTGCTAACCAGGAAGACTTTAGGATTCACAGCTGCCTCTGGACGGTAGCCTGTCTGATGTAATACTGCCCGGCCCCACCAGGCCTGGGGACCGCAGATTCTGCCAACTGACTGCCCCAGCCTGAAAATTAAGTGACCGGCACATGTACAGCATCAAACAGACTATGCTGAATATTTAGAAACTAAGCCACAGGCCTGTGATAATCCTTGATGTGCCACAGGGACCCCCCCCCCAGAATTAGGCTGCATGTTATAGTCAAGCCTGCACCAGAAGAGGATTTTTTTTTAATCTCTTTTCTCTATTCCTTTTTTTTTCCTAACCCAGTTATAGATGTTGGCAGGAAAGGAGGTGTTTGTTAGGTCAGGAAGAAGGGAAACAAGGGGGAAATGTTCTGGTTCTGTACTTTCTGCTACGGCAGCACCAGCCCCAGTGGCTGCTGAGCATCTGAAACATGGCCCGTGCGACTGAGGAACCAAAAGTTTAATTTTAATTCATTTAAATTTAAAAACTGATATTTGATCCAGTTATTGAAAGGGTCGAAGTCTGTCTGGAACATTTTGAGTTGGCGAATCGACTTTTTCGACTCTTAAGTTTTTGTGGAATCTGAAAACAGATCAAGTCTTCCTCCTGAAAATTCAGTTTCCAATTTGAGATGTGCCATCAGTGTAAAATAAACCCCAGATTTCAAAGGCTTCATACCTTGAAGAAAAAGAATATAAAATATCTCCATATTTTTTGTCGATTACGTGTTGAAATGCTATTTTTTTAATGTATTGGGTTAAATAAAATTTATCGTTAAAAAATTCATCTCTTCTTTTTACCTTCTTAACACGACTGCTAGAAAATTGAAAATTGCATTCTGTAGCCCGCATTATTTCTCTGTCAGGCACTGCTGCTGTAGTCAGTTAGGACTTAGCTGCTCAGGACCCAAGAGGGTCAGATGGGGGCAGTGAGCTTCAAATAAAAGTCTTCTAATCATGGACCTAGTTGGGGAAGCGGAGGGAGAGAAAATGGGCAGCTGCTGAAGTTCCAGGCCCTTCTGTTCCTCGCGCCCCAGGAAACACTGCGGCCAGGGCTGCTCATTCAACACGCAGGGCTGTGCGTTCTCCGGGCACCACAGGCCATCAGCTATGTCCACTAGAGGTTCTGGGGTCCACAAACAGGTTTGAGAACTGGCTGGGGGGGGCAGGAATATTTGACTCTAAAATGCGTAAATAAAAAATGCAGAAGCAAAATGAATAAATGATTGAATGAATGTCCACAAACATGACGGTGCGTGCTTCATTCATCATTAATGTTAATACTCATTAAAGTTTCATCACCTTTGAAAACAATTTGTTCAGTTTCTCACTTCACAAGAAGATAAGATTGTGCAGTGACTGTCCAGAAACCATAGTCACTTGGAAATTTAAAATACGCTGCTTGGGCCCAAGTGATCTCACAAGTAGAATTATAGAAATCTTTACAAAAGTTTCTACACCAATTTAAAAAAAAAAATGTATTCAGTGTTGATGTGAGTGAATTGCGAGATGTCTGATGTGATACAGAGTGGGGCCCCCAAACATAATGCCATACTCCCCGAAAGTCATATAAACAGCCCTTGTAACATTGGGGTTAATAAGAAAAAAATTAGGAAAGCTTAAATGTCTATCAAGTGGGTCCTAGTTAAATACGTTTGGCACACTTGTACAGTGGACCACAATGCTACCATTGAAAAGAACCCAGTACAGCTACAAATACTGACATGGGAAGATGTTTTTGATATTGTTAGCTGAAAAGTAAGCTGGAGAAGAATCTCTGTCATGTAAATCCATTTTTGTTCTTTGAAAAGATATGACTGCAATAAAAAAATATATAGCTAACGTTTAGTGCTAAATGCTCTACATGAGGGGTCAGCAAACTTTTCCTGTAAAGAGCCAGATAGTAAATACTTTAGGGTTTGTGGGTCACATGGTCTCTGCTGCAACTACTCAGCTCTGCCTTTGTAGCTGGGAAGCAGCCATAAATAATATGTAAATGAATCACTGTGGCTGTGTTGCAATAAAACTTTATTTACAAAAATAGGCAGAAAGCCAGATTTGGCCACAGGGCCATAGTTTGCCAACCCCTGCTCTATATCATTATTCTATTTAACCTCCAGATAGCCCTTTATAGCAGAGACTATCAGTGATCCTAAATTATATATGTGGAAACTAAGGCTTAGAGAGAGTAAATGACTTTCCCAAGGTCATCAGCTCTTACGCGGCATAGAAAAAAGTCTGGAAAGAGACACATCACAGTGCATCAGTGCAGTTAATGCTGGGGAAGAGAAATGAGGCAGCTCTTACCCTTTCCAGTACTCCTGTAATGCTTTCATTGCATAAGTCTCATGAATGTGAAGGTTAATCTGAAAATATTCTTTAAGACTTTGGGGAAACTCACAGTCTCCTCTGCATTCTCTGTCGACCTTGTGTGTTAGTGTGGACCAACGCCGTGGAACTGTCAGAACAATCAGTGGCCGAGGAAATTCCTGGGGCAGGGTTCTCCAGAGAAATTTTTGTGGACCAGGACCTGGCCCAGCACGATAAGGTGAGGGGTCTCGGGGAAGGACGGAGCTACAGCAGCAAGAGGGACCATGGAGAGATTGCCTCTTGTTCTCTGTGTCTCAAGGACTGCCCCTTTTTCCTACTTCCAAGAAACCACCTCTTCCTCCCAAGACATGCAGCCAGGTTTGGCCACTGCTCATTTTATCCCAAATAACATCTACAACTACAAGGTACTGAGCACCTACTGTGTGCTGGGCCATGTCCTGTGCACCTGACATTTATTAGCTCGTTAGTCTTCACCATCTTCAAAATAGATTTTATCACCCTCACTTTGCAGATGAGGAAACTGAAGCTCAGAGAGGTTAAGTAATGTGTTCAAGGTTGCCCAGTGCAAGGAGCAGTGTTAGGATTCAAACCTAGGTCTGGTTAACATCTCAGCGGGTACTTCTAACTCGCACACAGTAATCACTCGGTCAACCTTGAGTGATGGAACAGTGATGCAAAAACACGTTCCTAGCAGGAGCAAGCGAGCACTGAAGTCAGGGAGGCCTGAGCAGAGAGACTCGTTAAAGAACCAGAGAGGTTTAAAGCAGGGATGCGAGCAGAACAGGTGGATTCAAGCCATCCTGGGAAGGGCCCAGGTCAATTTCTCCCCGCTTAGACACGACCTGAAAGTTACTCTAAAAGAAGCAGTCTTTTAGTAATATCTCGCTTTCCTTAAGGGCCAGGGCCTGCTCCCGCAGCAATTCTCGGAGTTTGTGAGGAGCAGACCTACCTGGGGTTCTTGTCAGAGACGGAAATCCAAAACTTCAGGAGGCAGGGGGTTCCAACTCAGGCATCCTGGGACCAGACTCTGAAAAATGTTGCAGAAGGCGAGAAGCCACGCTCAGATTCTGTATTTATCGCTGTGTAACAACCCACCCCAAAACTTAGTGGCTTAAAACAGCAATTCATTATTCCCCAGAATCTGTGGGTTGACCTGGAAGGTTCCTTTGCTCGTGTCCCCTGGCCTCACTCATGCAGCCTCAGTCAGCCGCTGGCTTGGCCAGGCTGGTGGTCTCCATTGGCCTCCTTCCCACATCTGGGGCCTCAGCCAGGATGCCTGGACTGGTGGGCCCCTTTCTGCATGTGGCTTTTCATCACAGCATGGTGGTCTCAGTGTTCCCAGGGGGCCAGAGCAGAAGCTGCACAGCCTTTAAGAACTTGCCTGGAGATCATGCAGCATCACTTCCACTCCATTCCGTTGGTTAAAGCAAGTCACAGGGCCAGCCCAGACTAGAGGGTGGAGAAATAGACTGGATGGCAAAGCTGCAAAGTATTTGTAGCCATTTTTCAACCTGCCTCAATTTTAACTTGGAAATATAGTGCAACCACTATAATTTTTTCTATTTATAGAAAAAATTTTATAAGCCATTAATAATTTTTTCTATTTATAAGCCACTTATACCCTGACTTGCCAGGACTCCTTCAAGTGACAATAAACAAATTAGCTGAGGGGGAGCATTTATTAGCTCATCATATTGGAAAATTTAAAGGGCCACTAGCTTCAGGTATGGCTAGATCCAGGAGCTTGAATGATGTCATCAGAACACCTCCCCACTACCAATCTCTCCCCTCTGTTTCCCTCAGAGTCTGGCTTTCTACATAAGGCTGGCTCTGTGTGTTAGAAAAGACAAACTCAGGCAAACAAGCCTACATATTTAAAGTTTATGATCCAAAAGAAGGCAAGATCCTCTCCCTCTGTAATCGATGTGTGAAATCTCTGATTGACCAGCTTGGGCCACATGCACACGGGGAGGTGGGACAGGAAGGAGCAGGGCACATGACTGACAGCCCTACCCAGACCACATGGAAGGAGGAACGCTCCCTCCAAGAAGGGCAAGGGGACCCTCACCAGGAAAGCAGAACCCACGGCTGTCCGCTGCCCTCTGCAAACTTCTTATATTCCAGCACTGGCACGGGGCCTGGCACTTAGTTGCTGCCCGATGAATGTTTGTTGCATGAAAAATGAATAAGCACCTGGCTGATCATAACAGGGTGAAACAGGGGAAACTGCCCAGGAGTAGGGAATATGTCTGATGCTCTCTCTTGAAGTTTTGCCACCAGCGTTCACAAGGACCCAAAGGAAGGCCCCTGGCAGCAGTTGGCAATGTCAGACATGCTTTCTCATGAGCGAGACCCTGTCCTTCCCCAGGTCACGGAGCTAGCAGGTCGTGAGACTGCCTGGACGGCTCCCCTGGGAATGAGCTGGCCTAGAAATTGCCCGTTTACCTCCTCCTGTGGCTGCTTTGGAAACGGCCTCTGGGGCATTTTTCTTCTTGTTTTTCTGACATTTTATTGATAACTTCTGGTGAGAAGTTTGGGGGATTTTTTTTTCCTCTTTTGGAAAACCTAACAAATTCTTTGGCTGCAGAGCTTTTTCACTGGAGAGACGGAGGACAGGGTTAATTATACCTGTGGGTAAAGTCTACCAGCAATTTTGTTTTTCCAGCCGAAAGTTTACATGAGCAAATAAATCACCATTCCTGTCTCATTTACTTTCCAGATTCAGTTACCTGGAAACAATTCATACATGAATAGCCAAAAGAGGCAGGAAGTAATAGCAGAGAGGAAAAAGGGAAAACAAATATCTCAGAATGTTTTAAGTTAAAAAAAAATAACCCTCATTATAGGCAGAATGTGGTCAAACAGAATGTTGTTTCCCTAATGACCTTTCCTAGGTCCCCAGTGTGCTAGGCTGAATATTATAAATGAAAATATTATAAGTAAACTTTCTAGCAACAAAAGTTCCCAAGTGGGATGGTTGTTCTTAATGTGAAAGTATAATTCTCGGGGAAAGGAAAGTTTCCGTACCTGTGAGGTATAGACGTCCATTACAGGAGTCTATATTCAAGTACATCGTTTTAACCAAATTCTTGTCTCTATGAGATTTTCCAAGCAACAGAGATAGCCTTGAAAGTCTACTTTTTTCCCTCCCTGCCTGCCCTCACCGTCCCAAAGAATGATACCATGTTTTTCCTGTATTTCTTTAAATGGGCTCAGCCTTACACCCAGACCCACACCTAGTAAACTTCCCATCTGGCCTCCACCCAGGATGAAATAATTCTGCTGCTTCGGAAAGAAGTCAGCCGTCTCTCGGACTTTGAACTTGAATCCAAATACAAAGACACGGTGATAGCAAGCCTGCACCACGAAGTGGTCAACCTGAGCCAGAAGCTGTTGGAAACAGCCGCCTCCGGGCAGAAGGAGAGGGTGATCCCGCCCAAGTTTCAGGTTCTGCATGAAGAGGACGATGCCCAACAGAGAGAGATCCAGAGCTTGAAAAGCCAGGTAGGGCTCAGAGACAAGTGGGTCGGGGCCTTGGGGTCACAACACAGGGTGACAGCTCTCAGGTAGAGCCTGTGGGGAGCCCCCCGGGTAGTTAGAAATGGGCAGTCAGCATAGCATGGTAGAGAAGAGTGCAGACCCAGGGAGTGTAGGGTTGGCAGGTTTCTAGCCTTGCAAGAACAATATTAGATTTGATTAAGTGCCTACCATGTTCAGGCCCCGGTGCAGGCGCTTTTGGTGCATTAGCTTATTTATTTATTTATTTATTTATTTATTTATTTATTTATTTATGGCTGCATTGGGTCTTCGTTGCTGTGCACGAGCTTTCTCTAGTTGCAGTGAGCAGGGGCTACCCTTCGCTGCGGTGCATGGGCTTCTCATTGCAGTGGCTTCTCTTGCTGCGGAGCATGGGCTCTAGACGCGCGGGCTTCAGTAGTTGCAGCATGAGAGCTTCAGTAGCTGTGGCTCGTGGGCTCTAGAGCGCAGGCTCAGTAGTTGTGGCCCACAGGCTTAGTTGCTGCACGGCATGTGGGATCTTCCTGGACCAGGGCTCGAACCCGTGTCCCCTGCATTGGCAGGCGGATTCTTAACCACTGCGCCACCAGAGAAGTCCCCGCATTAGCTATTTAAACCTCAGTCTTCTGACACATGCCATTCTACAGATGAGGAGACTGAGGCAGGCTCAGAGATGCCCAGGAGCTCATTACAGCTTTTTGCACAGCAAGTGAGAGGCAGTGATGTGATTTGGGCTTAGCTCTGCCACCTTGTACACCTCATGCTTTCACACCCACTTTGCATTTCCACCCAACTCCTGTCGCTTCAGTGACCACTTCTCACACCTACCCGGACCCAGCCAGAAAGAGCTGGAGATGGGGAGAAGGAACCCCACAGTGTTCCAAACACTGAGGCCTTTATCAAACCCTGAAGGCAGCTGCTGGTTCATTTATAGGGAATTTCACCAAAAATTCTCCACCCAGAATGTCTGGATTTACCAGTCAACTTCCTTTCTCCTGAAACTAAGTCCAAAAAAAAAAAAAAAAAAAAAATTTTTTTTAAGTTTTAAACAACTACTTTAAAATTGGCCATTGATCTTGTACATAAATTATATCTCAACAAAGTTAATAAAAAAGCAATTGGTCATTAATGAATTTTGGCCTCAGTGCATAATTCTGCTTAAAACCGTAGTCAGATTTGGTTCAAGATGGCGGAGTAGAAGGACATGCTCCCACTCCCTCTTTCGAGAACACCAGAATCACAACTAACTGCTGAACAATCATCAACAGGAAGACACTGGAACTCACCAAAAAAGATACCCCACATCCAGAGAAAAAGGAGAAGACATAATGAGACGGTAGGAGGGGCACAAACACAATAAAATCAAATCCCATAACTGCTGCGTGGTGACTCACAAACTGGAGAACACTTATACCACGGAAGTCCACCCACTGGAGTGAAGATTCTGAGCCCCACGTCAGGCTTCCCAACCTGGGGGTCTGGCAACGGGAGGAGGAATTCCCAGAGAATCAGACTTTGAAGGCTAGCGGGATTTGATTGTAGGACTTCGGCAGGACTGGGGGAAACAGAGACTCCACTCTTGGAGGGCACACACAAAGTAGTGTCTGCATCAGGACCCAGAGGAAGGAGCAGTGACCCCATAGGAGACTGAACCAGACCTGCCTGATAGTGTTGGAGGGTCTCCTGCAGAGGCGGGGGGTGGCTGTGGCTCACCAAGGGACAAGGACACTGGCAGCAGAAGTTCTGGGAAGTACTCCTTGGCGTGAGCCCTCCCAGAGTCCGTCATTAGCCCCACCAAAGAGCCCAGGTAGGTTCCAGTGTTGGGTTGCCTCAGGCCAAACAACCAACAGGGAGGGAACCCAGCTCCACCCATCAGCAGACAAGCAGATTAAAGTTTTACTGAGCTCTGCCCACCAGTGCAACAGCCAGCTCTACCCACCACCAGTCCCTCCCATCACGAAACTTCTACAAGCCTCTTAGATAGCCTCATCCACCAGAGGGCAGACAGCAGAAGCAAGAAGAACTACAATCCTGCAGCCTGTGGAACAAAAACCACATTCACAGAAAGATAGACAAGATGAAAAGGCAGAGGGCTAGGTACCAGATGAAGGAACAAGATAAAACCCCAGAAGAACAACTAAATGAAATGGAGATAGGCAATCTTCCAGAAAAAGAATTCAGAATAATGATAGTGAAGATGATCCTGGACCTCGAAAAAAGAATGGAGGCAAGGATCGAGAAGATGCAAGAAATGTTTAACAAAGATCTAGAAGAATTAAAGAACAAACAAACAGAGATGAAAAATACAACACCCGAAATGAAAAATACACTAGAAGGAATCAATAGAATAACTGAGGCAAAAGAATGGGTAAGTGACCTGGAAGACAGAATGGTGGAATTCACTTCTGTGGAACAGAATAAAGAAAAAAGAATGAAAAGAAATGAAGACAGCCTAAGACACGTCTGGGACAACATTAAATGCAACAACATTCACATTATAGGGGTCCCAGAAGGAGAAGAGAGAGAGAAAGGACCCGAGAAGATATTTGAAGAGATTATAGTCAAAAACTTCCCTAACATGGGAAAGGCAATAACCACCCAAGTCCTGGAAGCACAGAGAGTCCCATACAGGAGAAACCCAAGGAGAAACACACCGAGACACATCGTAATCAAATTGGCAAAAATTAAAGACAAAGAAAAATTATTGACAGCAGCAAGGGAAAAATGACAAATAACATACAAGGAAACTCCCATAAGGTTAACAGCTGATTTCTCAGCAGAAACTCTACAAGCCAGAAGGGAGTGGCATGATACACTTAAAGTGATGAAAGGGAAGAACCTACAACCAAGATTACTCTACCCTGCAAGGATCTCATTCAGATTCGGCGGAGAAATCAAAAGCGTTACAGACAAGCAAAAGCTAAGAGAATTCAGCACCACCGAACCAGCTCTACAACAAATGCTAAAGGAACTTCTCTAAGTGGGAAACACAAGAGAAGAAAAGGACCTACAAAAACAAACCCAAAACAATTAAGAAAATGGTCATAGGAACATACATATTGATAATTACCTTAAACGTAAATGGATTAAATGCTCCAACCAAAAGACACAGGCTTGCTGAATGGATACAAAAACAAGACCCATATATATGCTGTCAACAGGAGACCCGCTTCAGACCTAGGGACACATACAGACTGAAAGTGAGGGGACGGAAAAAGATATTCCATGCAAATGGAAATCAAAAGAAAACTGGAGTAGCTATACTCATATCAGATCAAATAGACTTTAAAATAAAGAATGTTACAAGAGACAAGGAAGGACACTACATAATGATCAAGGGATCAATCCAAGAAGAAGATATAACAATTATAAATATATATGCACCCAACATAGGAGCACCTCAATACACAAGGCAACTGCTAACAGCTATAAAAGAGGAAATCGACAGTAA
>NW_006786690.1:10522143-10530435 GCF_000442215.2 Lipotes vexillifer | reverse complement strand
ACTGAACCAGGAAGAAATAGAAAATATGAACAGACCAATCACAAGTAATGAAATTGAAACTGTGATTAAAAATCTTCCAACAAACAAAAGTCCAGGACCAGAAGGCTTCACAGGTGAATTCTATCAAACATTTAGAGAAGAGCTAACACCCATCCTTCTCAAACTCTTCCAAAAAATTGCAGAGGAAGGAACACTCCCAAACTCATTCTCTGAGGCCACCATCACCCTGATACCAAAACCAGACAAAGATACTGCAAAAAAAGAAAATTACAGATCAATATCACTGATGAATATAGATGCAAAAATCCTCAATGAAATACTAGCAAACAGAATCCAACAACACATTAAAAGGATCATACACCATGATCAAGTGGGATTTATCCCAGAGATGCAAAGATTCTTCAATATATACAAATCAATCAATGTGATACACCATATTAACAAATTCAAAAAGAAAAACCATATGACCATCTCAATGGATACAGAAAAAAGCTTTTGACAAAATTCAACACTGATTTATGGTAAAAACTCTCCAGAAAATGGGCATAGAGGGAACCTACTTCAACATAATAAAGGCCATATACGACAAACCCACAGCAAACATCATTCCCAATGGTGAAAAACTGAAAGCATTTCCTCTAAGACCAGGAATGAGACAAGGATGTCCACTCTCACCACTGTTATTCAACATAGTTCTGGAAGTCCGAGCCACAGCAATCAGAGAAGAAAAAAGCAATAAAAGGAATACAAATTGGAAAAGAAGAAGTAAACCTGTCACTGTCTGCAGATGACATGATACTATACAGAGAGAATCCTAAAGATGCCACCAGAAAACTACTAGAGCTACTCAATGAACTTGGTAAAGTTGCAGGATACAAAATTAATGCACAGAAATCTCTTGCATTCCTATACACTAATGATGAAAAATCTGAAAGAGAAATTAAGGAAACACTCCCATTTACCATTGCAACAAAAAAATAAAATACCTAGGAATAAACCTACCTAGGGAGACAAAAGACCTGTATGCAGAAAACTGTAAGACACTGATGAAAGAAATTAAAGATGATACCAACAGATGGAGAGATATACCATGTTCTTGGATTGGAAGAATCAATATTGTGAAAATGACTATACTACCCAAAGCAATCTACAGATTCAATGCAATCCCTATCAAATTACCAATGGTATTTTTTTACAGAACTAGAACAAAAAATCTTAAAATTTGTGTGGAAACACAAAAGACCCCAAATAGCCAAAGCAGTATGAGGGAAAAAAACGGAGCTGGAGGAATCAGACTCCCTGACTTCAGCCTATACTTCAAAGCTACAGTAATCAAGACAATACGGTACTGGCACAAAAACAGAAATGTAGATCAATGGAACAGGATAGAAAGCCCAGAGATAAACCCACTCATCTATGGTCAACTAATCTATGACAAAGGAGGCAAGGATATACAGTGGAGAAAAGACAGTCTCTTCAATAAGTGGTGCTCGGAAAACTGGACAGCTACATGTAAAAGAATGAAATTAGAACACTCCCTAACACCATACACAAAAATAAACTCAAAATGGATTAGAGACCTAAATGTAAGACCAGGCACTATAAAACTCTCAGAGGAAAACATAAGAAGAACAGTCTTTGACATAAATCACAGCAAGATAGTTTTTGATCCACCTCCTAGAGTAATGGAAATAAATACAAAAATAAACAAATGGGACCTAATGAAACTTCAAGGTTTTTGCACAGCAAACAAGATGAAAAGACAAGCCTCAGAATGGGAGAAAATATTTGCAAAGGAAGCAACTGACAAAGGATTAATTTCCAAAATATAGAAACAGCTCATGCAACTCAATATTAAAAAAACAAACAACCCAATCCAAAAATGGGCAGAAGACCTAAATAGACATTTCTCTAAAGAAGACATACCGATGGCCCAGAAGCACATGAAAAGCTGCTCAACATCATTAATTATTAGAGAAATGCAAATCAAAACTACAATGAGGTATCACCTAACACCAGTTAGAACGAGCATCATCAGAAAATCTACAAACAACAAATGCTGGAGAGGGTGTGGAGAAAAGGGAACTCTCTTGCACTGTTGTTGGGAATGTAAATTGATAACAGCCACTATGGAGAACAGTATGGAGGTTCCTTAAAAAACTAAAAATAGAATTACTATATGACCCAGCAATCCCACTACTGGGCATATACCCAGAGAAAACCATAGTTCAAAAAGCTACATGCACCCCAATGTTCATTGCAGCACTATTTACAATAGCCAGGTCATGGAAGCAACCTAAATGCCCATCGACAGACGAATGGATGAAGATGTGGCACATATATACAATGGAATGTTACTCAGCCATAAAAAGGAACAAAATTGGGTCATTTGTAGAGACGTGGATGCATCTAGAGACTGTCATACAGAGTGAAGTAAGTCAGAAAGAGAAGTACAAGTATCGTATATTAACGCGTGTATGTGGAACCTAGAAAAATGGTACAGATGAACCAGTTTGCAGAGCAGAAATTGAGACACAGATGCAGAGAACAAACGTATAGACACCAAGGGGGGAAAGCGGCAGGGGGTGGGGTTGGTGGTGTGATGAATTGGGAGATTGGGATTTACATGTATACACTGATGTGTATAAAATGGGTGACTAATAAGAAATACATAAATAAATAAACATTTTTTTAAAAGAGAGAGAAAAAAAAAACGTAGTCAATGCTTGGGGGCCTTGGTTCTCTTGTTCTCTGTTTACTGTCTTTCCCTTCTGTAACCGATTCTAGGTACACAGTCTCAGTCCTAGAAATGATGCTCTAGAAAGGACACAGATTGTGTATGGTGAACGTAGGAGATTCTAGCAGGAAACTGTAAGCTCCATGAAGGCAAAGGTTGGGCCCAGTAATCTTCTAGAACTCTGTTAGGACCGTGTCTGTTTGTTTGTTCTTTATTCATCCATCCATCCATCCGTCCATTCATTCAAATAAATATTTTGGGGGGCCTATCCCATGCCGTGCCCTCTTCCAGGCTCTGAGAATTCAGCAGAGAACAAGACAGACATGATCCTTCCCCCTGTTATGCTCTAGTGAGGGAGACAGAATAAACAAGTAAACAAATACATGCTCTAATATTTAAACGAACTAATGACTCTCCTTCGAGCCTGGTTTTGAAAAAACAATGAAAGTAACAGGTCCTATAGGAATTATTAGTGCAAACAGCTACCTTGACATGTAGCTGACACATTAATGAGTATCTTTTTCTTGAACTGAGCCCAGTTTTGCTGAAATATTCCTTTCAGTTATTCTCCCATTTCAGAGCTTTCCTGAGAAAATGACATCTTTTTCAGGTACATGGACGAGGCTGAATTATTCCCACATACCTTCTTTTTTTGGCCATACCACGCGGCTTGCAGGATCTTAGTTCCCCGACCAGGGATCAAACCCAGGTCTCCAGCAGTGGAAGCACGGAGTCCTAACCACTGGACCACCAGGGAATTCCCCACATACCTTTTTTTTTATAATTGAAATATATTTGACATATAATATTATATAATTTCCACCTATCTTTGAACATCAGCAAGTCACAATTTGAGTATGGTTTAAAGTGGCTGCCAATATCTGGGGGAAAAAAATGTTTTTTTACAAAGAAATTATCTAGAAATAATTACACTGATGCATCATGCTGTTGCCTCCCCTACCACTGGAGCTTCACTTATAACTGAAGGAGAATATTTTGTAACAAGGCATATATGAACCAGAGGCTCCATCGGTTTGAACTCAAATCGAGTTTCATCCACTGACATTTTAGTTTCTTAACTATTCTACTGCCTGCAGAGCATTCCACCAGAAGTGTAAACCACATGGCAGCTTGATTTATCGTTCTAATTACTTTATGTGTTTTCCCTGGTCCCCGAAGGTGTGTCAGCATAATGATTTGCTCTCAAAGATCTTCGATCCACTACAAAATCACTAGAAAATTCTTACCTCCATGTGCTCTTATCTGCTTGTGCTAATCAGAAGCCAAATTATTATCTTGAAACAATCACTCCTCCTAGCACTATTAACTTTCTTATGATTCAGTGCCCATTTTACTACACAGCTTAACAGACATTAAACATCTTGGGATTTATGCCAATTACAAACAATATGGATATTTATTTTGGTAGTAAAAGTATCAAAGAGGTTTGAAGACTCTTTGGAGTTTTCTAGCAATCTGAAATCCTAAAACTCTGACACTTAGATTGAAATATTTTAAATCTGTCAAAAGCACTGGAGTCTTAGAGGGGAACGTATGTTTTCCCTCCTGGAAGTTTGTCTCTGTGTGTTCTATCTCTGGTATCATGCAAATAAAAGCGTTACGCTGAGAAGAGCTTACAAACCACTTTCAGTGTTCCAAGGACCTTTTATGGAAAAGTTGTATTTCCCCCCAACAGAGAAAAGTAAGATGTGAAAGAATTTTTTTACTCAAAGTTTCCAAAGCACAAACATGCAAAAGTATAGCCTTGGGGAGAGTGGGGGGCAGAGTGGCCTGTGTCCCCACAACTTCTAGCATAGAACCCCCCAATAATGTCTCAGGTGCCCCAGGGAAAAAGTAAGTGTAACTGCCCCAAATGTCACAGACTCTGAACCATGATGGTGCATGAAACGAGTCAGAAAACTTGTGAGACCTTGACGCTTCTGTTAATTCTACCAGAGTAATAATGACAAGATTTCCAAGGACACAAACCAAGACCAAAGGCTGTGAGCGCCATCTGGTGGCCATGTCACCACACCTGAACCCCATTACCTGGCCATGCCCACCCCCTCCCCCCAATTTTTTTTTTTTTTTTTTTTTTAATGTGATGCCCGCAACCTGGTCTGATGGTAAACAGGGAAATTCCTGTATTTCTTCTTTTGGAGGGATTATTTTTATTTAAGATACTGAGTCTCTATTTACTCTTATAACAGTTATTTCTAATTTAATGCACGTTTTTAAGTTTAAAAAGGGAATTGCTTCTACGAAAAATGCTAAGAAATTACAGTGGGGCTAGCCAAGAGACATGGGAAAAATAGTGAAAGTGGTATATGAATGACTGAAGTTTAGGAACTCCCTTAGGGTGGGGTTGCCAGATAAAGTAAGGACACCCAGTTAAATTTGAATTTTAGAATTTCATTTTAGTGTGTGTCCCAAATATTGCATGGACACATTTGCACTAAAATATTATTCATTATCTGAAATCCTATTTTAAGTGAACACCCTTTTTTCCTCCCCTAAATCTGGCAAACTTACCTTAGGAGAACAAAGAAATTGCACCCAGGACTTCCCTGGTGACGCAGTGGTTAGGAATCCGCCTGCCAGTGCAGGGGACATGGGCTAGAGCCCTGGTCCGGGAAGATCCCACGTGCCGCGGAGCAACTAAGCCCATGTGCCACAACTACTGAGCCCTCGTGCCACAACTACTGAAGCCCGTGCGCCTAGAGCCCATGCTCTGCAACAAGAGAAGACACTGCAGTGAGAAGCCTGTGCACCGCAACAAAGACCCAATGCAGCCAAAAATAAATAAATAAAATAAATAAATTTATTTTTAAAAAAAGAAAAGAAATTGCACCCTTCTCCTTGTCACTTCCATTTTGATATCAAAATGGAAGCTAGCTCTTGTCCTGTCTACGGATTGCGTGGCATTTATGCCCCAATAGACGTGTCCCTGTGGGAGTACTGAGGCCTGACATCTGAAAAATCACAGGGCAAAGGCCCACAGTGCACCCTGAGGTGAGAAAGGCCTGGCCACTCAGAACAAGCAGTCTGGCCGCATCAGACTGAGAGGGAGGGGGTTCCGGGCCCAGCTCTCTTTCCCGGCCTCTCGGGTACCTGCTCTGCGGAGGCTGAGGCCTGGCAGCTACTTTCGGGCTCTTACCAGCGTTGCCTTTGATGGAGAGCCTTCCACGCTCCGCGTGTAGACCTAGACCCTTGGAGGGGGGCCCGCCCTCGAGGGGGCTCTGAGCCATGGACTTGGAGGGTGCTCACAGCAGCCTTAGACAGAGCCGGCCTGTGGTCCTCCCACCCACGATTCCTGTATTTCCTCTTAATAACAACCACACTGGTGTTTAAGTGAGCCTGGCAAGGCTTACAAATGCACACACAAAGATTACCAACCACCTTCCCCAGAGCCAGACGAGGGAAGCTGAAGCTAAAACACCCCGTGGGTAGTCAGAGGAGAGGATCATCCCAGCTCATCCCCTGTGCCGTGTGCCAGGCATGAGCACTTGTACACATGCCAACTTATTAAAATACTTCTAACAATGCTATCAGGTTGGGACTACCATCACCCCACGTACAGACTGAAAAAAAGGAAACAATATGGTGTCCTCCTTATGTTCACAAAGCCCGTAAGTGGCAGAGACAGGACTTGAAGGCCACAGTCCGGCTCCCGAGTCCATGCCACGCTTTACAGCCTCCGACTTCTCATGCTCATTCCTAGAGCCACCTGGGAAGGAGGAACCAGGCAACTAAAGACTGGGTTTGAATCACACTCCCCCTCTGACCAGCCGTGTGATCCTGAGCAAGGGACCTCGCCTCTCTGAGTCTCAACCTGCTCCCTTGCAAACTGGGAACATTAATGGGAACATCAGCCTTCGGCAATGCTGTGAGGAGTATCAATGTAGCATGTGTGAATGCGCTTTGTAAACTCTGGAGCGTTCTGTGAGGTATAAACTATCCACTATTATCATTAGAGGGAGTTCATTTTATAACCTGCTCCCGCCTCTTGAACTTCGCTGTGCATCCAGTCAGTGCTGGATGATCTGGAACCAACAGCTGGTCTATTTATGGCTGAAAATCCACAGGTCATAGGAAGACAGCGGCACCTGAGCCCCTGGGTGGCCACAGAGATAAGGTTCGCGTCTCGATGACCTATGACGTGGTGGTCACCGAAGGAACAGGCCCCCTCCCGCCCCTTCCACTAGTTACAACTGAAAAGCTTGGTTTCCCCAACACCCCTACCCAAGAGCAACCCGACTCTTTGCCCAACGCTGGAGAAGTGCCGGCGTGTCCTGCAGGCCTGGCTGGCCCCCCTCTGACTGTGTGTTGCCTCCTTCCACAGATCAGTGCCCTACAGCAAGGCTACAGCCAGGTGCTGTGCCAGACCCTGTCTGAGAGAAACTTAGAAATTACATCCCTGAAGAACGAGGCCGAGAACTTAAGGAGGGAAACCGCCATCACATCAGGTGAGGCCCTTCTGCATTCAGGCCCCAGAGCTTATGCCCTCCCCCTGCAGACATCACCAGTCAACCACCACACCTGTGCCCGTGACCTGGGTGCAACCTCAGGGATCACCCGTGTCGGTGCATTAGAGTTCTCCCTCAGTGGAGGTTTCTTGCCACCCAGTTCCAAGGGCAGGGCCTGACAAATATTTGAGAGAACCTTATCTCTTGGCTACAAGGTCTCCTGAGCACTGGCCCCACCAGGGAGAACACAGGTCGCCTTGTGGCTTGGGTGGTTCCACAAACCAGCCTGAGTGCAAACTAGAGTGTGGACAAAATGGGGTCACTCTTTTAAGGCACCCATTGTCTCAGCCATTTCAGCCGAGTGCACCTGGGCCCAAGTGAAAACATTTTCTAATTTTATCAGAGGTGGTTCCCTGATAAAGGGCTTGGGTGGGGAGAGGGGCAGCCAACGCACAGCTGTGGCTGGCCTTCGATTCCCTGGATTCCTTCATTCCTTCAACATGTTTATTGAGCACCTACTAGGTGTCAGACCCCGTTCCAGGCTCTGGGGAGGGAGAGCCAAGCAAGACAGTCAGATTCCTGTACTCACAGATTTGGGAGGGGGTGACAGACAATAAAAGTAAGCGGATGAATAAACAAGCCCACTTCAGATAGCAGTGGTGCTGTGGTGAAAATAAACTGTGTGTCGTGGTGGCCAGTGCTTCAAGGCGGGAGGCCAAGGGAGAACAGCTTAGTGGGTGTGCAACCATGGAACTCAGGTGGGACTTGAACCCGTGGGCTGGGACTCGAACCCAGTCAGAACCCACTATCTTTTCATCGAGATCTCACATCTGGTCTCGGCACTTAATAAAGCTCAGGTTCTTTATGTCTCATCACAGAAAGAATTCAGTGAGAGACAAAGTTAAGAAGTGGATTTATTTAGAGAGAAACACTCCACAGACAGAGCGTGGGCCATCTCAGAAGGCTAGAGGCCCCCAAATACGGGGCGGTTAGTTTTTATGGGCTGGGTAATTTCATAGGCTAATGAGTGGGGGAAGGGGCGGGGATTTCCAGGAATTGAGCCACCGCCCACTTTTTTTTTTTTCTTTT
>NW_006786690.1:10509814-10521925 GCF_000442215.2 Lipotes vexillifer | reverse complement strand
CCAGCCGCTCCGCGGCATGTGGGATCTTCCCGGACCGGGGCACGAACCCGTGTCCCCTGCATCGGCAGACGGACTCTCAACCACTGCGCCACCAGGGAAGCCCCACCACCCAGTTTTTGACCTTTATGGTCAGCCTCGGAACTGTCCTGGTGCTGGTGGGTGTGTCATTTCGCTAATGTATTACAATGAGCCTGTAATGAGGTTCAAGTTCCACTGGAAGTCGAATCTTACGCCCCCTTGGACCTAGCTGATTCTAACCAGTTTATGTTGTATCCTCAACGGCTACGTCCTTCTTTTAGAGAGGACCTGTTTCAGGTGGGCAAGGACAAACCAAGTGAGGCTGCGTGGAGTGAACAAGGGATTGTGGGGCTGGGCAGGATCGGGGAGTCTGGGTTTTTATTCTAAGGGTGTGGGGAATCCAGTGGAGTTTTTTAAGCAGAAACTGACATGTCTAGAGACCTGAAGAGGATGGGGCCACTCACATACGAGGGGAGGGAGAGAAGCAGGTGACAGGGAGGAGGCAGTGAGCCTCGGAGGGGCACATCACTCTTAAAGCAGCCAGGGCGTGGCAGGAAACATGCCCACAGCTGTAAAAGCCAGGCATAGCACTGAGTCGCACGTGAATCACCATCTCTATGAATCTGCGCTTTTCTTCTGCCTCACTCTGCAACTTAATCACTCCCCCCCCACCCCCTGCTGCCCGCAGGTCTCTGCTTATGCTCCCCCCTAACTTGGGATGTCCTCAGATATTTTCTGAGCACCTCCCCCAGGCTAGGTGCTGTTCTGGGCACCAGGAATGTTAAGGATGAACTCTCTGGTCCTCGCCTTCCTCCTGTATGTCGGCCAGTCAAACCTCATCCAAGCATCAAGCCTGTCTCAGATCCCACTTTCTCCAGTCAGGGAGTCGGGACAGACGTGGGTTGGGATAACGCTTGAGATGAGCTGGACCCACTCAAAGTGTGGCAAGCCCGCTTGAGATGAGCTGGACCCACTCAAAGTGTGGCAAGCCCCAGAGGGATTTCCAAGTAACTTAACCGTGTCCTGGAGGCAAAGCTCATTTTTAAAATGAAATTCTGGAACATTTTGTTCTTTATTTCATATACATTCTTGATTGATACCTACCAATGAAACTGGGCCTAATGTTCTTCCAAGAAAAGAACCATATGAGATAACCCAATACCACTGCATTTATGCACGCTTCTTCCCACTTTTATTCAAAATGATACTACAATGCCAGAGGGAAGAGATATGGGGACATATGTATATGCATAACTGATTCACTTTGTTATAAAGCAGAAACTAACACACCCTTGTAAAGCAGTTATACTCCAATAAAGATGTTTTAAAAAAAATGATACTACAGTAATGGAGTAATTATCTATTGCTGCATAACAAGTTACCCCAAAATGTAATGGATAAAACCCCAACCAATATTTATTATCTCACCCAGTTTCTGTAGTTCAGGAATTTGAGGTGGGGGGTGATTTTTAGTTCTCATGAGTTGCAGTCAAGATGTCGGCTGGGGCATCAGTCATGTCATCTAAAGCCTCGTGGGGAGCCAGAGGATCCCCCTTCAGAATGGCTGCTCATGTGGCTATTGGCTGGAGGCCTTAGTCCCTCAGCACACATGCTTCTCTCTAGGGCTGCTTGAGTGTCCTCACAACACGGCAGTTGGCTTCCCCCAGAGTGAGTGATTCAAGAGAGAGCAAAGAGGAGGCCACAGTGTCTTTTATGACCCAGCCTGGGAGGAAACATTCCGTCATTTCCACAGTATCATATTGGTTACCCATGTCAGCCCTATTCAGGGTGGGAGGGGCTACACAGGGCATCAATCCTAGGCGGCAGGGATCATTGGGGCCATTTTGGAAGCTGGCTGCCAAGAAAAATAATAGGCGCCATGTAACAAACATAATTTAGCCACTTTATGTTCTTGGGACATACCGTCTCATTTGACCCTTACAATAACTCTGTGCGGGACAGACAGTGGGAGGTGAAATATCTTGTCCAAGACCACCAAGCTAATAAGTGGTAGAGAGGGGTCCAAACTCAGAGGACCCCATCAATAGTGTCCAGAAGTGCCCTCTGCCACAAGCCCGTCTCCTGGCCTCTGGAGAAGAATTCTTGGACCTTCCCTGTGCTGGGCCTTTGTTCCCCAGGCCCATGGTGTGGCCTCTCCTGGCTTTGCCTGGCCTGTGCCCACAAGAGGCCCCCAAAGGTTTCTCCTCTCACTGGTACTGACTGCCCCTCATTCTCACTGAAGCCTCAAACCATGTTCCGTGGACTTTGCTCTCATTCCTATTCCTGCTCTGGGACCCTTGGAAAAAGCCTCCCCAGTTCTAGGCGGGCACCGGTGGTGGCCCGGGCTTGGAAGGTCTCGTCCGAACGTTGGCTGACAGCCATGGTGTTGCCAATAATCCTTCCTGCCTCTTTGACCTCCATGAGTTTTTTGTTTTGGTTTGGTTTGGTTTTTTTACAGAGATGGTGTCATCTTTGCAAAGAGATGTGTCAGTAAAGGACGATCAAGTTCAACAACTAAAACAGGAGGTGAATCAACTGAAGAGTGAGAACAAAGAAAAGGATCACCAGCTCCAAGCCCTCAGCTCCAGAGTGAGTGTCGGGTCATCAGCAAATTGTAGCTGCGAAAAGCAGACACAGTGGAGTCACGTGACACACGGTGGTGAGATGAGGCCAGTGCCCAGGGGCACAGGGAGGGTAGCTGCTGGGCAGGTGGCCAACTTCTCTGCAGCTTTTCAAAGTACAGCGTGTATGTGGCTCAGAATAAGCATAATATATATTCAAATCCAGCAAACATTTTCTAACCCCTATTATAAATTAGTTTGTTTAATCCCAGCAACAAACACACCTATTAGCATATACTGCCATTACAAAGTTTAATATTGAACAGAACACGATCTCTCTGTGAGCAAGGATGACCACACGGCTGCATCATGGTCCCAGCACCAGTGGTTCTCATAACTGCCTTCAAAGCAGAATGCTTGAAGATCCAGATGCAAACACGCAGACTCTCATTTCTTCCTTAGACTTTAGTGTGTAGAATTTCTCTATGGAAAATGAACGTGGTAGGCAAGCAAAGAGCTTTTTACATGTAACTTTGACTATTTGCAAATCTTGCCTTCAATGCTAACTTTAGAATCCTGGCTCTATAGGATAAGATTTCTCAGTATTTGTATGATGTGTCTGTTTCTGTGAGTCAAGGTAAAACCTCAAAGCTTTCATCTCAGGTGGCAACTCAGACATTCCCAGCAGCTACCCGATAGCTAAGTCTGCATGGGGGTGGGGTGAGAACAGATCTTGAGGTTCCAAGGAAAAGGCACAATAAGTAATACCTGGTACATAGTACCATACCCAGTTTGGAGCTGGTGAAAGACACTGCATGAGCTTTGGGATCAGACAGACCAGGGTCCAATCCCAGAGCTTTCTTTGATTGTAACTTATTTGGCCTCCATTTCCCCATCTGTGAAATGGGGATGACAAAATTGTTTTCTGAGAAGTGGGAGGCTGGTTTTAGTTGTGCTCCTCTGCCTCTGCCCCGGGTCAGCTGCTTGGCCAAGCCCTCTGCATTCGTTTCTCCCAAGCAGAGTGTCTTCCCAGGCATGTGCTATAGCTGTTTATGTGGGGTGTGTGTGTGTGTGTGTGTGTGTGTGTGTGTGTGTGTGTGTGTTGGGGACGGGAAGGGGAGGCAGAACTGGTGCTAAGTAGAGGGAATTCACAAAGACAGCACCTGCTTGGCTCTTCTACCTCCTGAAGTGCATTTGGATGATTTATGTCCCCGTTTCCCCTTCCTCGTTCACCTTGGAATGAGGTCCCTTCTCCTCTAGACTGTGCTGGCCAATAGCACAAGGGCTCGTCACCACCAAGGGTACTGCTCTTGTGAACATTTGAGATGCCTTTTTTTTTTAATGACATACATCATGTGTGTTAATTTTAGAAAAATAAGTAGATGACATTGAAAAAAAATAAAAGGAGAGGAAATGCTACCTTGAGAAATCAGTGTTAAGATTTTCATGTATGTTCTTCCAGTCTTGTTTCTATATATTGCCTAGAAATCAATCAATCAGTCATTTTATAGTGAATTTATACAATGCACATTTGTTAAATTTTTAAATACTTACTATTTTCCCGTGCTAATAAATCAACGCTCTTATCATTGGTCTTAAAAGCTACATACTTTCTCCTGGATGTACCCAGTGTTATAAAGTGGTCTGCTGTTATAAACAACACTTGGGTTGCTTCCTCTTTTTTTTTTTTTTTTTTCTTCCACTGTTACTGACAGTTCTGTGAAGAGCATCCTTGAAACTACAGATTTACTTATTTCTCCAGCCATTGTCCTTAAGGTACATTCCTAAAGTGGGAGTTGCTGGGTCAAAAGAAGGCACATCCATCCTTATGCCCTTAATGCCTGTTGCCGAGCCGCCCTCGGGAAAGACAGCTCCGTTTACCCCTCCACACCAGCCGGGGCAGTTGTGTCTTTGAGATGCAACCTGCACAAAAGCCCTAAGATGGACCCGAGCTAACTGGTTCTACCCCCTCCACCCTCACCGGTCACAGCGTGAAAACATCCCAATTCCTGCACCCTAAGTACCCAGACTCTACAAAGCTGGATTTCCCCTGCGGTGAAGTTTGCTGGCTTTTGAAGAGGAATTTAGATGCTCTATTTCTCAGACTCATGAGAGGGGTGAACTGGGAACGACTGCAGGATCCCGTGCTCCCATCACACAAATGGTCTCGCCTCTCAGGATTCAGAGGTGTGATTGGGTTATACAGCAGGAAACACTCCTGGGCGTGAACACAGGGACTTGGGACCCCCAGCCAAGCCCCCGTGGCCTTGTCCTTTTTCTCCACAGTGCTCAGTGCTGAAAGAAGAGTTACAGAAGGAAGATGCCCGGAATGAGCACTGGGAAGCCCAGGAGAAAGAGTTAAAACTCTGCAGAACCGTGCGTTGAACCACCTCACCCCTAGGTGTCCGCTGGAAGCCTAGATTGTGACCTTCAGGGTTTTGGAGGGGTTCCTTGGCCCCTTAGCTAGCACAAGCTCTGGGGCTTTCCGGGTGTTTGTCTGTTAATGTAGTCTCATAATTCTTTGATTTGCTAGCCTCAAAGAGATGGGAGAAAAGACCATGGAAAACACACTCTCCCCAGATTTTCTGGACAGTTGGCTCAAGGCCCCTCATCAGGTTTCCCCTGGGGAAAGGGACGGAAGGTGGCCACCACATGCTGCTAGAAATTCACCGTGGTCCCTACCCCTGGACTTGTGATGCCCAGACTTTCATGATCTACTGTCACAAGTTTTATCACAGCCCTGAGCACTGTTATTAACACAACTATTCTTTAAGTATTTTTACTTAAATACATTCAATTTTACACCAATTCATAAAAACAAAATAAAAAGCAAATGTATCACTGTCCTTGTATGGAAGGTGAACATAAAAATTAATACAATGAAAAGATGACCACTAAATGTAAATGTTCACCCCCTGTACCAACCGAACCCTCGTGCACATCACCAGGCATACGTTTTCCATCCGTTGGGAAGGACGGTGCCTGGGACAGGGGCAGGAGACGTGTGCTCTTCTCTATGTCAGGAGCACACTTCCCTGCCTCAAATGAGAAAAAAGAAAAATTTCATTGTTCTCTTCTTCCAAACTGTGCCCATTGTGTCTTCCAAACAGCCCTTATTTAGAATGAACTCAAAAATATCCCCCAAGGAAAGAGATTCTAATGAGTGGATAGGTATCTTGTACTGTTTAATCCAGGATCCATGCTAATCTTCAAAAGAAACTCAAATTTTCCCTCACCCAGCACTTTCATTGCATCCGTTGAAAGAAAGTCTACTTTGCCTTAAAGATGTAGAGTTGTCCCCCAAGGGAAGGAATTAAGCGAATCCCAGACTAGGTTTCTGCCTTAATGAACCGGACGAAATGAGTTATGAAGTTGACTTCCCTGTTGTTGGAACTCTTTCAGCAAATCCATGACATGGAGAAAGAAATGAGGAAGCTCAGGGAGGAGCTGAAAAGGAGCAGTACCGAGCAGAGCCTGATCTCTAAGACGCTGTGGGGAAAGAGCAAGGTATGGCGGGGACAGGTGGGCCTGGCAACCACTCTGGGGCAAGCACTCCACCTGCATCATCTCTGTTAATCTTCACAATGACCCCATGCGGTCTCTTACTGGTATTGAGCCCACTTTACAGTCAGGAAAACTGAGGCTCACAGAGGTGAAGGAAGTTAACCAAGTTCACTTGCATAAAGTAGTTGTGGCAGAACTTGAATCCAGGTCTGCCTGACTCCAAAGCTCCTGTGTGTAACCACTGCCCTAGACTGCCTTCAAATCTTAATTGTGAAATTATCTAAGAAAGAATTGATCCATTCAATCAAGTTTGCCAATGATGTTGTTCCAACTTTAAATTCTCATATTGATTTTTTTTGTGTCTTTTTGTTCCATCAGTCATTGAGAATGTTTTTTAAAATCTCAACATGTTTGTAATTTGTGTGTTTCTTCTTTTAATATTAACGATTTTTGCTTTATATATTTTGAGGCTGTGTTACTAGGTGCATATAAATTTAGAATCCTAATACTTCCTGTAGAACAAAACTTTTGATCATCATGAAATATCCCTTTTCATCTCTAGTAGTGTTTCTCCCTTAACGTCTTCTTTGTCATTTAGCTTCATCACTGGCTTTCTGTTGGTTAGAGCTTTCACAGCATATCTTTTTCATACTTTCTCTGTCAATTTTTGTCTTAAGTTTTAGACATATGCCTTCCAAATAGCGTATCATTTTTACAAAATCCAGTTTGACAATCTTTGACTTTTAGTCCATTTATATTATGTAATTACCCATGTGCTGGCGTTTAAATCTACCTTAATGCTCAGTACCAGTTGTACCATCTGTGCTTTATTCCTTTTTCTCTCCTTTCTTGCCTCCTTCTGAGCGGATGGTTTTCTCTCATTCCACTTTCCCCCTCTATTAGCTTGGAAATATTTCACTTTTTTACTATTCTTTTAGTAATAGTAAGACAATAGCATTCATCCTTGACTCACCAAAATGACACATTAATTAAGTTTTTCACTAAAGACTGCAATATGCATTCTTAACTTACCAACAGGCAATAGTAGTTGATAATTATGCCCTTCTCCTTGACAGTGCAATGAGTTTCAAACACCTTAACTTCACTTACCCACTCCAGATTTATAAGCCATTGCTGTCATTTTCTAAACTCCTCTTGATAGTTAAAACCCCAAAGGACATTATTCGTGTTTTTATATAGTCAGTATCATATCCACACATTACCCTTACCGTTGCTTGTCTTTTCTGCATCTCTGATCATCCACCTGGGTTCATTTTTCTTGTGTCTGAAGAATACCCTTTAGTGTTTCCCTCATTGTGGCTCTGCTGATGACAAATTCTCAGATGTGCCTGTGTGTCTGTCTGGAGATGTATATTTAACCTTCATTCTTAAAACACGTTTGACTGTGTATTGAATTCTACAATGGCAATTCTTTTCTTTCAGCACATTAGAGATAGCATTATTGTCTCGTGGCTCCTATTATTTCTATTTAGAAGTCATCTGTAAGCCTAACTGTTGTACCTTTGCATACTCTGTCTTTTTCTCCGGTTGCTTTGAAGATTGTCTTTTCCCTTGATTTCCAGGAGTTTTATTATGGTTTATCTAGGTGTGGATTCATTTTTGTTTACCTCGTTCAGAGTTCGTAGGGGCTTCTTGAATCCCTGGCTTGATGTTTTGCCTTCGTTCAGGTGCTTGGGCTCTGTACCCCATAGGCAGTGGGGAGCTACTAAGGCTTCTGAACAAGGGACTGATGCAATGACATTCGTGGACAGTAATAAGGGTGAAAATGATAGTTACAATTTCTCATGTACTAGGCATTACCCCGAACATTTCATCTCTTCATCTTCACAACAACGCTGTGATCTAGAAATCATCCTCTCCATTTTACAGATGAAAAAGTCAAGGCTACTAGTTACTAGTAAAGGAACTAACCCAATTGCACAGTCGGTTTTGTCTGACTCCGGGTTCGTCTGACTTCAGTTACCCTGGCGTAGCAAACAGCCACATGCTACTGTTTACACTGAAATTGATCAAAATTCAATAAAATTTTAAATTCAGCTCCTCCGTCACACCAGCCACATTTCGAGTGCTCGATACGCAGATGTGGCTGGTGGCTGCCGTATCAGACAGCACAGCCTCGCTCAGAGTACCTGTATTGTTGCAGAAAGTTCTGTTGGACAGAGCTGCCTTATAGCTGGGTAACTCTCACAGAACCGTTAAGATTGCACTGGAAGAAACTAAAGTAAAGGCGAGGAGGCCAGTTGTCACAGGCCAGCTTGCATGTGAGAGGGATTGGAGGACAGGCGTGAGACCACCGAGTGTGAGAGAGGGAGCAGGGCGGCCACTGACGGTGACTCTGAGGCTTGGAGATGGGAATGGGGACTGTTCATGGAGAACACAGATAAGGGCAGAGTCCAAGGTTGGACTTGGCTTTTGCAGCATATGAAAAAGGCTGCTGAAATAGAAGTCAGAGCATGTTTAGACCTGGGAGAAAACTAAGGCCCAGAGAGGTTAGATGACTTTTCCAAGGTAACGGAGCTGGGCAGAGGCTCTTCCACTGCACCACACTACTCAGAAGAAAGCTCTTAAGGGCTTTTCTGGGCCTTTTATTACATCCGTGTGATTCCCCCTCTTCAGATCCCTAATAAACAGCCTGTGAATTGGTTTCAGCACAAAATCTTTCCATTTATTTACGAGAGTTTGCCTCATTTCCTGTTAGCGCCAGAGCCCAGGGCTCAGCAGGTGCGTCCAAGAATTGAGCAGCTGCGAGGCCTACACTGGCCAGCAAAGGGTAGCTTGGAGCATTCCCAAGCTTACCACGCGTTGACTGTTATCCAAACAAGGGGGGAAAAATAGGCAAGCTTCTCCAATTTAAACGCCTTCCTTTGCAGGCTGCAATTCTTAATAGACATTGCTTTAGCAAGCCTCCAGAGAGGTTTCCACCAGTGAGTGTGCTCAAAGTGGTAACGACAAATAGTTATGATAATAAACCCAATAATAACATCTCCAAGTACCCATCACGAGTTATTAGAACGAGACTGTTCGGCGGACATTCCCATCCACCTTTCATAGGTTACAACAGTACTTAACACACTCACAGAGCCCTTAAGCACTATTCCAAACATTGAATCCCCACAATAAGTCTATGCAGTGGTACTGGTATCATCATCCCCATTTGACAGATGAGGCCACCGAGTCACGGAGCAGTGAAATAAGTTTCCCAGGGCCGTACAGCTTGTTAGGGACCAAGCTGGGATTGGAGTCTGCAGTAGAACATAGTTGAGCCCAGGGTGCAGAGCTCGGCCCTTTACCGTAGTGGGCAACTCCCTGTGAGTTTGCCTCCACCCCATGCGTGCCTGTGACCCCTGCCACTGGGCTGCAGCTGTCCCTACCCCTCAGGGACTCCCCCACTGCCATTAGCCCCCCCCAGAAGAGTTTCCCCAGAGGGCATGATGGTCACATTAGCAGCAAAGCCCACGCTTTCATCATCCTTTCAGGTTGAAGAGAAGCTTCAGGAGGATTCCAGAAGGAAATTGCTTCAGCTGCAAGAAATGGGGAACAGAGAAAACCTCATTAAAGCCAATTTGGAAAGGGCAGTAGGTCAGGTAGGAGTGCTGCAGAGCCCCTTCACGGGCCCGTGCCCTCCACGGAATCCCGCACCCAAGCGGCCGGCAGGGATGAGAGAGGAGGAAGACGGCCCGGTTCAGTTCACCCGCTTATCTCAGGGGCAGAGCTTTGTGCGGCTTCCGCGTCCCCAGTGGACGTCACTAAAGAGGCTTTTCCTTCTGGGAAGCTGCCCACTCCAGAGTCTGCTGTTGCCTGAGACCCTGACCAAGCAGCCGGTCCCAGCTCAAGGCCCGCCCCAGTGAACCAGCTGTGCGCTTCCCTCTTGAGAAGGGTTTGAGCTCTTGAGCTCAGTGGTGCTTCTAGCACTTTCTCCTTCACATTTTTTGTCCTGACATTTACAGCGATCTTTCTTCCTCTGGGCCCCCAAACAGATGCTACAGTCAGTGTCCCCAGGGAAATGCCACATTTCTTTTTTGTTTGTTTGTTTGTTTTGTTTTGTTTTGTTTTGTTTGGCCGAACTGCGTGGCTTGCAGGATTTTAGTTCCCCGACCAGGGATGGAACCCGTGCCCCCTGCAGTGGAAGCACGCAGTCTTAACCCCTGGAGCGCCAGGGAAGTCCTGCCACTTTTCTTAATAAATTAAAACCCAGAATACCATGGCTTATGCCAGATGGAGATGGGCAGGGTAGGGAGAGGGCCATTTCCCAGGGCTCTGACCCAAGATGGCCCAGTGGCCCTTCCTCTTACACGTGGCACAGACATGAGGGCCAGAACATGCAAACGAGCCTTCACCAAAGGCTAAGGGAGAGCAAACGAGAACCCAAGATGGGGCACTGGCCCTCCAGAACACGGCCCACTGAGGGCAGCCCATCTTGGACCCCTCCACAAGGCATCCTCTCCTGGCAGCCACGGCTCCAGGGGGACCAAGAACGTTTTGCGTGTATGTGTTTGTGCTTTTCTTTTTCTGGGAGAGTGAGTCCACCTGGTCACTCATTGGATTCTCAGAAGGATCTGTAAACCACCAAAAAAGGTTAAGAACCACAATCCTTAAAGGAGCCCCCCATCCCACCCAGCCCAGCTCCCAAAGCCCTTCCGTTTGGTAGCATCCAAGCCTGAACCATCAGCGTGACCGGAATTTGTCCCACGCACTGAACTTCAGAGGCCCCCACAAGTTAAATGACGATGCTGACCCTCAGGCAGGTTTTACAGCCTCTTCAACCAACTTCCACACCATCACCCCCAGTGTCCATTCTCCTTCAGGGTGCCGACCCCTTAGCAAGTCAGAGAGCCTGCCAGCCTGGGCTTCCCTCTGTGCACCTGGGCTACCTCTCACCTTGCTGGCACTCTGCACCCACGGCACACACCCGCTTTGAGGGCATGATCTGCGCCACTTGCCGAGGGCCTGGTCATGGCTCTGGCCAGGGGTCATCCAGGAAGACCCTCAGAGACACTGAGATTCCTCCAGGTCTAGACTCGAGAGAGAAAGGACGAACGAGGCTTCTCTGCGCTGCCTGGGCCTTCCTGCTTCACCCCCTTGTCTCCACAGCCCGCTCCCAGCCTGAGGTCCTGCCCTTCCCCAGGCCAGTGACCAGAGGACTCAGCCCTTCGTCCAGCAGGACCTGTCCCTCCCTACCCCCACCCCCACCCCTGCCAAGCAGTCCCGTAGGGCGCCTCTGGTGCTAATGCAGGCCATCGCCCACAGGGCACTCTCTACATAACCTCTTCCTTGGGCGAGCTAGGACCCTCCCTTGGCCATGAAACCAGCAGATGACCCAGAGTCCCTCCAATCACCCAGCTGGCTTCCGGCAGGATGACTGCAGAGGTGTCCTTAGAGTCACAATTCCTCTGCTTGGCTTCCCAGAGCTCCCTGGTGTGCAGCAGACTCTTGTGTCTTGGGACCTGTTGACGTTCTCATTGATTCAGTGGCCCTTATGGTCCTTCAGGGCTCTGTTTTAGAGCCTTTCATGACCACATTTTGCCAGTGAGCCAAAAACCCAGGCCAAGGGCCATCGTGTTGGTAAATTTCCAGAGAAACTTGGGCTTCTTTGCCGTTCAGGTCTCATGAGCCTGGGGCATCTTGAACTCGTCATTCTCGAAGCCCTGATTTAATTCAACTGCGTTGTTTCATCATCCGTAATATGAAGACACCAGCACCAGGGAGGCACTCAGTAAAAACTGGCTGAACTAAAGTAGAGGACTCTGAACATCTGACTTGACAGATGTTTCTGTTATAAGCATTCGATGAACATTTATTGAGTGCCTGCTGTGTGCCAGGCACTGCACCAGGCTCCGGGGACCTGGAGAGGAATACAGGAGACGTCGTCTTCAGGCCACAAGGTCTAAGGCACAAAACGGCAGCAGGCAGCACCTCCTTCTCTCCCCAGGCGCCCTTGCTGAGTACACGTTACTCGGGCGCTGACAGCCTCAATATTTATCTCACAGCCTGCTGCCAACGTAGCAAT
>NW_006786690.1:10507660-10509767 GCF_000442215.2 Lipotes vexillifer | reverse complement strand
TCTTCCGAGAGCCCGAGACGTGTGTGTGCTGACCATGTGCGTCGGCTAGGTTAGGCGGGCACACCTGAAAAGTCATTAAAGCCTGCTGTCCCCCTCTCTTGTGTGGGCACTGCCCCTTCCGGTGAGAGGTGAAGGTGTTAATTACCCATAATGACCACTAAAGGCGTGCAGAGCCTTATCACCGATTTCTCCCAGACCCAGCGATGGAGGCGCCTCCCCCAGCCTTGCGGCTGCAGCTGCACCACTCACCTCATCCCCTTCCCTTTCTTTGTGCTGCAGCTGGAGCTTTTCAGAAGTCAGGTCATCAAGGCCACCTACGGACGCGTGAAACCGTTCCAGGACAAACCCGTCTCTGATCGGCAGGTTCGTCTCTCTTCCCCGCTTTCTCCTTCAGGGACCCGGGACTCCAGACACTGGGAGCATATGTTTCTGTTTTTTGTTGGTGGCATATATTTTTCACACTGTTGCTACACCATAAAGATTTGTTTTGATTTTCTGGGATTTCCTGGCTTTTAAGTTAAGAGCCAGTTAAACTCCCTTGCAGTGTTCCTGTGAAAATCAAATTAAACCACCCAGGACTGTGTCTGGTCGCCAGACCCGCACGGTTAACCTCCGTTAGCCCCGCAAGGAAAGGGGCGGCCTCAGCATGGACGGTGCATCCTCGCTCGCTCGTTCCTTCTGAAGAGGCATATGGCAGTGAGGATGGGCCTCTGGCTGTAACGATTGCCTTATTACTCTTCCGTTTATCCTCTCCAACCCTGGGTGTCAGCGCGCGGGTCAAAAAATCACACCACGGGCTTCTCTTGGAGAGCCTCCTTTTTAGGGGCCCACAGCATCAGGCTCAGCGTCATGAATCACTCCCAGAATGCAGAAGAATCTAGAACACACTCATGGCCACATGACAGGCCTTTGGCTCTTAAAAACCATCTCTGATCCTGGGAAACATGCCCTGGTGACAGAGCCGACATCCACCCTCCAGAGCCATCGCCAAAACACGCCAGGACCTCCCTCCTCTGAACTTAAGCTGAAGCCCTCCAGATCCCCTCCCCGCAGAGCCACCCTGCATTTTTTTTAATTTATTTATTTATTTTTGGCTGTGTTGGGTCTTCGTTTCTGTGCGAGGGGTCTCTCCAGCTGCGGCGAGCAGGGGCCGCTCTTCATCGCAGTACGCGGGCCTCTCACTGTCGTGGCCTCTCCCGTTGCGGAGCACAGGCTCCGGATGCACAGGCTCAGCAGCCATGGCTCACGGGCCCAGTTGCTCTGCGGCACGTGGGATCTTCCCGAACCGGGGCACGAACCCGTGTCCCCTGCATCGGCAGACAGACTCCCAACCACTGCGCCACCAGGGAAGCCCCACCCTGCATTTTAAATCTTTTTTTTGTTTTCTTTTTCTCACCAGTTAATAGAGAAGATCACCAGGGTCACAGAGGACAATATCAACTTTCGGCAGAAAAAGCGGACCCTGCAGAAGGAGACCCAGCTCAGCAGCTGCAAACAGGAGGAAATGGCAGAGAACATCGAGAAGCTGAAGACATCCTTAGACAGTTGCCAGGTGCCCCCTTCTCCATTTCTCAGATGTCCCCTGTGTCTCATTTGTGTGCTCCTTGTTCAGGAAATTGTCCAGCTCTGCTTTTAGTCCACCTTTTCTCTTGCTGGAGAAATCTGTTTGAGATCAGAAAACAAAGGACCTCCAGAAATGCCTCCCAGGTGAACTTGGTGTGGCCAAGGAGAAGCTGCCCGACACACTCCAAGTATTGCCTTTGGGAGGCCCCAGACCCCAGGGAAAAAAACAGCCCCGTGTTATTTCCAGAGAAACCAAAGAAACATTCTGCTCTTTATTTGCATTTTTCTTTTCTGTCCCAGCAGTGGAAGGCTGCTCTTAGCCTTGTTGCCTTTGACTTTGGAGGAGATGGGACCAGAGGGTCTGGCAGAGCCCCCACTTCGTGGCCCCCACGCAGGGATCCAGCTTATCACATCAGGCAGCTGCTTCTGCTGTCTCTGGAAATACGCAGCTACTATTTGGGGAGTCTGTGCAAATGTTGACTTGTCAGCACTCTTTCAAATCAGGAAACCGCACTTTATGACCAGCTTGTGTGTTGATCTCAGC
>NW_006786690.1:10483383-10507650 GCF_000442215.2 Lipotes vexillifer | reverse complement strand
AGCAGGAATTCTGTAGCCAGATTTGGTTCTCGTTTCAGCCAAATCGTCCTTGGCAATTTGGCTTTGGAATTGCCTATACCTAAACAAAGGGTCTCTTTGACCATCCAGAGTTCAAATTAGAGTGCACATGAAATAAAAGCTGCCTCCTTCCTTCCGCCCCCCCAAAAAGGGGAGTAGAACTGGGCCGTCACAGGGCAGCCAACATACGGCGCTGCCTGCTTCACGGGCACGTCAGGAACAGTGCTCTTCGCGGGTCACAACCGTCAGGTGCTATTTCTGGCAATGGTGCCCGGGCTCCTCACGACCTCATCTCTTTCCAGGCGTGCATGAAAATGTCTTGCTGTAGCAATGACCTGAGGAAGGAGGTCGACCTCCTGCAGCACCTGCAGGTGAGCCCACCTGTCTCAGGGCTCCAGAAGGTGGCGCTGGACATCTTGCGCCTGTCACTGTCCTGGCTGGAGGAAACGGAGCATCTCCTCCACGAGGTGGGGATCCAGTTCTCCAGCTCCGACAAAGGTGATTGCAACTCTTTTCTCACATAGTTGCATGACTGAAATATTGCGTTGAATCTGATCACGATGGGACATCTGTTGAGGGAGGCTTCTTAGGTATGTGGCCAAGTGTTCCCTTCCCCAGACTTCACTTTGCTTCACCACTTGAGAACCAGTGTTCCTGGAAAAACGTACACAAGTGAGACGTGATTACTGGAGAAAAATGAGACGTGACAGAGGCAAAAGGAAAAATCGAAATTATGCTAAATCTTCTCTCTCCGAAGTAACCATATATATACATATATATAGTAGAGACTTTTTTAGAGCAGTTTTATGTTCATGGCAAAATTGAGAGGATGATACAGAGATTTCCCAGGTAGCCCCTGTCCCCACTCATACACAGCCTCCCCCATTATCAGCATCAGCACCAGAGAGGTACAGTTGTTAGAACTGATGAACTTACATTGACGCATCATAATCACCCAAAGTCCATCGTTTACATTAGGGTTCACTCTTTTTTTTTAATTTTAATTTTATTGGAGTGTAGTTGATTTACAATGCTGTGTAGGGTTCACTCTTGGTGTTGTATGTACATCCTATGGGTTTGGGTTTGGACAAATGTGTGATGACATGTATCCACCATTATAATGTCATACAGAATCGTTTCACTGCCCTGGCCTTTCTCGCCTTCTGAGGTGGCCCACGCTCTGTCTGTGGAGTGTGTTTCTCTCTAAATAAATCCACGTCTTACCTATCACTTTGGCTCTCACTGAATTCTTTCTGCGATGAGACATCAACAACCTGAGCTTCATTAAGTCCTGAAACCAGCAGGTCCACCAATAATGAGGCCAACCCCGGAGAGGACCCAGAGGCCTTGTAAATCACGGTGATCCACCGGGAAGATGGTCCAGTCCTGAAGGTGCCTTTGACCCCCAAATCTACTGCCATAAGCAGGAGCCAGGGAGCACGGTGGGGGATGTGGTTCAGATCAGGCCATCTCTGAGCCGATTGGTGGATTCTGTGCACAAAGCCCTGGTATTAGGTCAACTCGATTTATGAGTTTCACTTCTCAGGTCACTCTATAACTACATAGTAACAGAAAGTACAGAGAATTCATTAAAAGCCACCGTGGAGTCCATAGAGGGGAAGAGGGGTGGGTGAAGTTACAGATCAGGGACATGGTAATAAAGCAAAATGATGATAACCCATAGACCAGAATATCTAGAAACTGATATTCTAGAAATTGAGGAAAGTAAAGCTACAAGTTTAACAAAATAAAAAGAAGCAAAGGAGAAGCCAACTTCAAAGCCAGCCTATGCAATTCCTCCACGGCAGCACACGTCTGTCTGACTGAAGCCTGGCCCTGCTGTTCCTCAGTGCCTTCCTATTAGTGTCTTAAGTGATCAACATCTCCAGTAATCCCTCTGCAGTGTTCAGGAATTCACCTCGTCATGGGGAAACTTGTGGTTTGAGGACTTATGTTTTTTAGAAAATTTTTCTTTTCAAAACTGGACATTTTTATTCCAAATAAAAGAAACTTATCCAAAAAAAAAAGAATAGTTTCACTGCCCTGAAAATCCTCTGTGCTCCCTCCCCGCGCCTCCCCAGCCCCTGGCAACCACAGATCTTTTTACCGTCACCATAGTTTTTGCCTTTTCCAGGATATCACGTAGTTGGAATCATACAACTTTTCAGATTAGTTTCTTTTATTTAGTAATATGCATTTTCGTTTTGTCCAAGTCTTTTCATGGCTCTTTTTTTTTTTTTAAGTGCCAAATAATAGTCCATTATCCATTCACCTACTGAAGGACATCCTGGTGGCTTCCAAGTTTTTGGCAGTTATGAATAAAGCTGCCATAAACGTCCGTGTGCAGGGTTTTGTGTGGACATGTTTTCAATTCCTTTGAGTAAATACCAAGGGCGCGGTTGCTGAATCGTGTGGTTAGAGTACATTCAGGTTTTTTTTTTAATTCATTAATTTTACTTTATTTATTTTTGGCTGCGTTGGGTCTTCATTGCTGCGTGCGGGCTTTCTCTAGTTGCCGTGAGCAGGCGCTGCTCTTCCTTGCGGTGCGTGGGCTTCTCATTGCAGTGGCTTCTCTTGTTGCGTTGCATGGGCTCTAGGTGCGCAGGCTTCAGTAGTTGTAGCACATGGGCTCAGTAGTTGTGGCACGCAGGCTTAGTTGCTTCGCGGCATGTGGGATCTTCCCAGACCAGGGCTTGAACCCATGTCCCTTGCATTGGCAGGCGGATTCTTAACCACTACGCCACCAGGGAAGTCCCTAGAGTACGTTTAGTTTTTAAGAAAACCACAAAACTCTTTTCCAAAGTGGCTGTTTTGCGTTCCCACCAACAATGAATGAGAGTTCCTGTTGCTTCACATCCACACTAGCGTTTGGTATTGTCACTACTATCGTATTTTGTGTGTAACTTCCAAGGCATTTTCCCATGGAAAGAGCTGTGTGATTCTAGGCAAGTTACTTCCCCTCTCTTTGCCTGTTTCTTTACCTGTAAAATGGGGATAATGGGGAATACTCACCCCTTAGGATTGTTGTGAGGTTTAAAATGCATTGATATATGTAAAGTATTTAGAATAGTACCTGGCATAAAATAGGCACTACCTATATACATGTATTGATTTTTTAACTTTACAAAAGAGTAATGTCCTATTATACCCAATTTCCTTTAGTTTTGTTCCTAACAGTACATAAGGAACACCCTTCCATGTCAATACACACAGACCTACATCATCGCTGTCACTGATGGCAAGGAATCCCATTCTGTAGGATGTACCATAATTTATTTAGCCAGTCCTCTATCATGGGCATTTAAGTTGTTTCCACTTTCTCACGCTTAATAGATGAGGCTGACATAAATATTATTCACACATCCCTGTTCATCTTATCTTTATCATCCTACATGTGGAAGGATATGAACCACTTTCATTCAACAAAGATTTATCACAGGCCTCCTAGATACCAGGCACAGTGCAGGATGGAGATATAATGGGGTCAGAAACAGGTAGAATCCAGGCCATGGGGTATATGGATTTTGGCTGTAAAATTCCTCCCTCTTCGCTCTACATTTGAAATCTTTCATAATAAAATATTGAGGAGCTAACAGGCACTATCCCTGCACTTGTAGATCTTACGGTCTCAGGGAGGAATAGGTTGGGGCATTAAGTGAAAAATCACTCACATGTAAAACTTTAATCGTGACAGTTGCTTTGAAGGAGAAGTGCAGGGCTCTGACCTGGTCAGGGACGGCAGGGCACCTGCAGGATGCATAGGAGTTATTTGCCAAAGAGGGGAGGGGAGGGCATTCTGGGTGGAGGGAGCAGCGTGGTGGGATCGCAGGAAGCATGGAGAACTCAAGGGGCTAAAAGAAATGGAGGCGGAGGGCGGGGACTGGTGAAGGAGGTCCGCAGGGGCTGTATCATGGCGGGGCCGGGGGCTAGCAGAGCCCTGGTAAGAAGCTCTGCTTTAACCTGAGAGCAGAGAGAAGCCCATGAAAGGTTTTAAGTAAGGAACTGATGGAACAGGCTTGCATTTGGAGACAGTCATCTTGGCCACGAGTGGAAAATGTACAGGAAGGTGGCCAGCACAGAACCCCGGGAGAGCAGTTAGGAGGCTGTCACAAGACACGATGGTGGCCCTCACTGTGGCAATGGATGGGATGGAGCAAGAGAGAAGATTCCAGGGGCATTTAAGAGGTGAATCAACAGGCCTCAGTGATGGAGTTAGATATGGCTAGAAGGGAAGTGATGGAGAGAAAGGGGGCTACAGATATCCACGTTTCTGGCTTGTGTTAAAAGTACAGATGTGGTTCCTTCACTAAAATCCAGAGTAAGGAATGCCTCAGAAGGACCAGGTTTGAGGGGGAAGATGAGTGTGAGGTGCCTGTAGGCATCCAAAGTGAGGTGCCAAGAACCCAGAAGAACATATGCCACATAGCGGGTGCTTAGTCAGATGGGATGGATGGATGGGTGGATGGATGGTTGATGATTAAAGCCATACGTGTGAATGGTATCACTAGGAAGAAAGTATTGAATGAGAAGGGAGAGCCCAGGGCCACACCTGGGAAACTCCAACATTTATTGTTGATCCTTCTTGCAAAATCGCTCTCCAGAGAGGCTGCACAAATTTGACACTCTTACAATAATGAATAGAGGAGTGATTTTCAACTCAGGTGATTAAACAACCCCAGCCAGGATATCTCTAAGGTAATCCAGAAGGTGGTGTGAATTTCTTTTAAACGTCTTTTAAAAGAAAGGCAAAATCAAGATTAACTTTTCTGTAAGTGCCTGCCCCTCACAGATAGCACAGAGAAAAGGGGGACTGGATTTCTCCCAGCAACCCAGCCCCTCCCCAACCCCAGTATTACTGTTGTTGTAATCATGGCAGAGTCTGAGTGTGCATGAAACCAGGAGAGACGTGGCCCACAGTTCTAGCTGTTCTTCAACATCAGAACTAAAACAAGGAAAGACCACGATCTCTATCCTAGTAATAGCGGGGCCAAGCAATGTGTGCACTGTCCCCTCCCCAGGCTTCAGGAGTCACTGAAGCCTCTGTCTCTAAATCTAGTCATACGTTACCATAAAGAAACATGGGTTGCTAAATTAAGCCATCAGGGGCTTCCCTGGTGGCACAGTGGTTGAGAGTCTGCCTGCCGATGCAGGGGACACGGGTTCGTGCCCCGGTCCGGGAAGATCCCACATGCCGCGGAGTGGCTGGGCCCCTGAGCCATGGCCGCGGAGACTGCGCGTCCGGAGCCTGTGCTCCACGACGGGAGAGGCCACAACAGTGAGAGGCCCGCGTACCGCAAAAAAAAAAAAAAAAACAGGTCTCTGCAGAATCCCTCCTGCACTGATACGCACTATGGATCCACAAGGAGGGGATAAAGAATGCGATGTTCCCAAAATACGTTTCTCCTTTCTTGCTGCCCTTACCCCCAGCTAACAACTCTTGGAAAATGTTCTACAGAGCACCTGTTGGGGAAACACAGGCTGTGTTCTGTGATTACAACTACTTGGTTCTAAGAAGTCAAGAGGAAGGCTAGAGGGCACTAGAGAAGTTAGTGAGGATGGCCCATTCTTTATTCATTCATTAGGAGAGGAAGTTGGTGGTAAAAGGCATTTTATCTTCCAGAACTAGCAATATTATGGCAAAGCCCCAAACGACTAAAAGAATGGGATGAGCTAGAGTATCCCCTATATTCTCTGTATTAGGTACTGCTGTACCTAGTTCCTAGAGGCATCTACACAAGGATGGTGGTGGTGAGGATGATGGTGAGGATGGTGAGGATAATTAAGGTGATGAGGATGATGGTGATGATGATGGCGATGGTCATGGTGGTGAGAATAATGATTAGATGGTGGTGGTGACAACGGTGGCCATCGTTCATTATTGAGCACTTATATTCTAGACAATGTTCTAAGTATTTTCCATACGTAACCTCGGTTCATCATCACAATAAGGCAGGTAACATTATCCTCATTTTAGAAATGAAGAAACTGGCTCAAAACCTTTTTATGTGTTAGTCCACCATGATAAGTGATTCAAGGTACTTCCCATTACTGAGGCCAGCAGGGGATCCCCAGTCACTCATCACCATACACAAACAGTCCTAAGAGCCTTCTGTGTTCACAGTTCCTAAGAGGAGGGTAGGAACCATGGTTTGTTTAACTCCTCCTGGGCACTTGTCACTGTGCTAGTTGTTTTACAGGTACTGTGTACTTTCATCTTCCAACAACCCAATGAGCCAGGTACTATTGTTGTCTTTATTTTGCAAGTAAGGAAACTGAGTATCCATAACATTAAGAAACTTGCTCAGAGTCACACAGCTGGTACATGGTATGGTCAGGACTCAAACTGAGGTCGGTGTGATCCTAGCACGTGTGTTTTTTCTGTGACCCCACATGCCCTCCGAAGATCCAGAGGGGTACCAGGTACATGCCCAATTCCTAGAGGACAGGTTCTGTCATTAACTTGAACAGAGACAAACCTGAGAGTTTCATTCCCTGGAGTGAAGGGCGTCTGATGCACACCGCGGGCCTTGCCCCAGCAAAAGCCCCATTTGCATTATAGCGAATAATTCTGAGTTCAGGCTTTGGAGACCGCCTGCTAAGGTTTGACTCTCAAGTGTGCACTTACTCATTGTGTGAGCAAGTCTCGACTTCTGTGTGCCTCTGTTTACTTGGTTATAAAAGGGGGTTAAGATCTCACCAGGTAGTTGTGAGGATTAAATGATGTGGTACCCAAATCAGGGGGTCACACGTAAGCCTTAGTAAATGGTGGCTGCCATGAGCATCAGCCTTGAATACTTGTTGACTTAATGTGAACTAAATGTGGATGGCAGGCAGATGGATATGCGCACAGGCAGGGCAGATTGATTTACTCACACCGAGGTGCCTTTACCTGTGACCCCTGCCGCATCTCTATCTGACAGCAAGTCAGATTTTCTTAGCTGTGAGCACTCAGTTCTCTTCCCAGGTCTTCTTCCTCGGCTCTTGACAACGGGCTGCATTTCCTAGCTGCCGAGTGGTAAAGCTGGGACTCCATCCAGGTCCCTCTGACCTCAAAGCCCCTGGTCTGAACCACCATACTACCTGCCTTTTAAAATATTGTCGTAAGGGATAAAATGCACGTAATGAGCTAGGTCTGTAAAATCCTGGAATAAATCCCTCAGGGAAATCCAGGTTGAGTAAGTATTGTTGGATCATGTCATGAGTAGCCCAGGAGATTGGGGTCACTACTAAAGATCTGATTGGTTAAGATATCACCTAACACCTGTCAGAATGGCTGTCACCAAAAAGAACACAAATAACAAGTGTTGGCGAGGATATGGAGAAAAGGGAACCCTTGTACACTGTTGGTGGGAATGTAACTTGGTGTGGCCACTATGGAAGACAGTTTGAAGGTTTCTCAAAACACTAAAAATTGAACTACCATATGATCCAGCAATTCCACTCCTGGGTATTTATTCCCCCGAAATGAAAAACACTAATTCAAAAAGATACATGCACCCCAATGTTCATAGCAGCATTATTTATGATAGCCAAGATATGAAAGCAACCTAAGTGCCCATCAACAGATGAGTGGATAAAGAAGATGCAGTAGGGAATTCCCTGGCGGTCCAGTGGATAGGAGTCGACCCTTTCACTGCTATGGCCCAGGTTCAGTCCCTGGTTGGGGAACTAAGATCCCACAAGCTGCATGGCGTGCCCCCCCCCAAAAAAATAGATGTGATATAGATATATCTATGTATATCTCTATGCAATGGAATACTACTCAGCCATAAAAAAGAATGAAATTTTGCCATTTGCAGCAGCACGGATGGACTTGGAGGGTATTATGATTAGTGAAATAAGTCAGACAGAGAAAGACAAATACTGTATGATATCACTTTTATGTGGAATCTAAAAAATAAAACTAGTGAATATAACAAAAACGAAATAGACTCACAGATACAGAGAACAAAATAGTGGTTACCAGTGGGGAGCGGGAAAGGGGGAGGGGCAAGTTAGAGGTAGGGAAATAAGAGGAACAAACTACTGTGCTCACTTCAGCAGCCCATATACTAAAATTGGAACAATACAGAGAAGATTAACATGGCCCCTGTGCAACGATGACATGGAAATTCATGAAGCGTTCCATATTTTTGTGACCTGAACGGGAAGGAAATTCAAAAAAGAGGGGATATATGAATACATACAGCTGATTCACTTTGCTGTACAGCAGAAACTAACACAACATCGTAAAGCAACTATACTCCAATTTTAAAAAAGAGGTACAAACTACTACTATGTATAAAATAAATAAGCTACAACGATATACTTTACAGCACAGGGAATATAGTCAATATTTTATAATAACTATAAATGGAATATAACCTTTAAAAATTGTGAATCACTATGTTGTACACCTGAAACATACAATATTGTACATCGACTATATCTCAATTAAAAAATAAAAAAGCTGTGACCTAAGGAAAAAAAATCTGATTGCTGAGGGATTACTGTGTGGTCCCACTGGAAGATAGGAAACATCTAAGGAGGACCTTAAAAGTTAGCTCCTCTCTCCTCCTGCCTGGTTTCTCAGCTTCTTTTGATAAGGGAAAGAAAGGACTTTTTACATTTTTCTTTGCAAGCTCAGTTGACTGTGTCTATTTCTGCAAGACTTTGTTGCAAATAAAAGGCTTCCCTGCATACATAGAAAATCGCTCTTTCTCAGATATCCAAGATACACAGTACTTTTATGTGAAAAAAAAAGAAAAGCAAGTTGTAATACAATATGCACAGTGTTCTCCCCCGGCCCGTTTTTTTTTTCAAATGCCAATATCCGACCACAGCAGAAATCTGGAGGAAAAGACATAAAAGTGTTGAGAGTATTATCCCAGCATGATGAGACTGCGTGAGCCTTGACTTTCACTCAGTCGTTCAACAACAATTTATTGCAAGCCTACTGTGTGCCAGCCACTGAGGATACAGCGGGGGGACACTTTCCACTTTATGGGTTTCTGCCCTGTTTGGATTTGTGTAACAGGCATGTGTAACTTTTGTAACTAGAACTATAATCAAGAATTGCTTCTTCTCCCAAAGAAGAAAATCCCTCTTTCCAACAGCCCAAGTCAGCATCACCCATCTCTGCCATCTCGGGGTCCTCCGAGTGCCCCTCTCCTCACGCACCCTTCACATCAGCCAGCCCAGCCCTTCACTCTCCAGCCTCTAGTCTCTCTGAAAAGAGAATGACAGACCTAGAGCTGAATTCTGATCCTACTACTTACCAGCTCCATAGATTAACCTTGCTGAGCGTCTGTGTCTCACCTATAAATGCAAACACATTGCCTTGCTGGGCTGTTTGTGATGATCAGAATATATCACGTGTTAAACTCCTGGCATGGTGCCTGGCACACAGCAAGTGGTTAATACTGAATAGCTATTATTATAATATTATTATTCTCACTCTTCCAAGCTGGAAAATCTCAGCAAGTGGCATTGTCAGAGGTCAAGGGCCCAGGCACGAGCCTGTTCAGCTCCCCTCCTGTCTCTCTCCGCACCCATCTTTTCTCCTTTCCCTCTATCTTCCCTCACTACGTTCTCTTTCCAAATGCAGCTCTTCCCTCCCTGAGTCTCCCCTTCTCTCTCCCTCCCAGACCAGCTTGTGCACAAGCTCCTGAATCATGACCCCCTTCTTCAGCGTATACAGCCTCTCACTCCATCTTTCTCCTTTGTCATCAAACATGCGCTTCAAGCTGGTGCATCTTCACTGGGACCACTGCTTCTTTAGCTCCTTTTCTACCACTCGTACTCCTGTCCCACTAAGACCTTGAAGTGCATTACACCCTGTGTGCTCACCACCAACTTCCTACTTTGCCTCTTTGGCAACTGACGTGGCCCCCCTTCACTGAAGCCCCACCTTCCTCCCCCCCGCCGTGTTCTCTCTGGCCTACCCAACCCTCTCGGTTTGCTTTCTTAAAACCCTCTCATCTTTGATAATTACAACTTGGGTGGGTGATGCTCCTGGCAGCCAGTAGGTAGAGGCCAGGGATGCTGCTAAACGTCCTACAGTGCCCAGGACGGCTCCCACAATGAGGACTGTCCAGCCCAACACGTCGAGAATGCTGCAGTATAGAAATGCTGCTGGCTCCTTTGTCTCTAATACATCCCGGTTATTTTTCTGAAAAAAACAAACAAACAAACAAAAACACCCTTCATTAAGCCAACTCACTGCTCCATTAGAAGCTGAAATAGCAGTGACTCAGACCCTGGAGTCACACCACTGTGAGCCCAAGCCCTGGCTCAGCCATTTGCCAGCTGTGTGGCGTCCAGCAGCCACATATCTCAGAGCCCGACTGTCTCACGTGTAAGAGGAGGCGATGGCGGGACGATACAGTGGGGTGATGCGCTGATTGCTTGGCAGAGGGCCGGGCACACAGGTCGCACTCATGACATTTCAGTGATGTTTAAATCAAGTTTATACTCTTTAGGCTACTGTTCTAGGCTGGCCACAAATTGAACTCAGCTTTTCCATCCCAGCTCTTCCCTCTACTCCTCCCCTCCCCCACCATCTGCTCTGCCCCAATGAAGCTCCACCCTCTTCCAGAACATGCACTGCATTTCCCCACCTCTCATCCTGCCTCGTGCCTTCACCGCCCCCCCACCGCCCCCCTGCCGTATTAGTTTCCTATGGCTGTTCTAACAAATTACCACAAACTTAGGAGCTTAACACAACTCATATTTATTCTTTTACAGTTCTGGAGGCCAAAGGTCCAAAATCAGTTTCGCTAAGGTAAAGGCAAGGGGCTGGTTCCTTCTGGAGGCTCTAGGAAAGAATCCGTCTCCTCACCTTTTCCAGTCTCTAGACTGGAAAAGGAGAGGAAATAAAAATTCCCCGCTTTCCTTGGCTCATGGCAGAGGAGCATCTTCAACTCTCTGCTTCTGTCACATCACTGGCTCTGTCTGTCTGTAGTCAGACTCCCTGTGTCTGCTTCTTGTAAGAACCCATGCGAATATATCGGGTCCACCCAGCTGATCCAGGATAAGCCCCCCATCTCAAGATCCTTAACTTCACCACATCTGCAAAGGTCCTTCTGCCCTGTTAGGTAATGTTCATAGGCTCTAAGGATTAGGACCCAGACATCTTTGGGGGGGAGGCATCATTCACCCAACCATATCTTCCATTCTGAAACGCCATCCCCTCCAACTCTGCATACCCACCAATGCCCACGCCCAGTGGGTCCTCAGCCAAGCAGTGATCACTCCAGGTGAATGATGGCGCCTCCTCTGGGACCCTCACACTTCCCCACTCCTTCAGCCATCATTTCCACGCCACCTGGAGTCCCTGCCTGTTTCCTCCCAGGCACTTAGACCTTGTCTCTCACACTGAATGGCTTCATATCATCCCCTGCTCAGCTCACAGTGCTGCACACGGTAGACAGTCGATAGGAGCTCTGCAGATGGTTTTTATTGTCCGCCCACAAAAACAAACTTGGATTTGAGCCCAACCAAAGCTGATCAACAATTTAAAAAACACAAGGCGGGGCTTCCCTGGTGGTGCAGTGGTTGAGAGTCCGCCTGCCGATGCAGGGGACGTGGGTTCGTGCCCCGGTCCGAGAAGATCCCACATGCCGCGGAGCGGCTGGGCCCGTGAGCCATGGCCGCTGAGCCTGCACGTCTGGAGCCTGTGCTCCGCAACGGGAGAGGCCACAACAGTGAGAGGCCCATGTACCGCAAAAAACAAAACAAAACAAAACAAACAAACAAACAAAACACAAGGTGGATGGCAACTCACGTTTCCTTGATGGGAGGGCAGCGTTGCCCTCACCCACCTGTCGGCAAGCTCTGTGAAGACAATATTCAGAAAGCAAAGGAAGTGAATTGAATTGATACTTACCTTCTTCTTGCTTCTCTCTTTAAGGATTGTCTTTGTATCTGAAATACCTTCTGGAACATTATAAAAAAATTACAAGCTGGACCCAGGAACTTCAGGTAATCGTTGAACTTCAAAAGTTCATTTAAGCTCCTCCTTAGAATTTACCTAGCCCTGAGCATTTTAACTCTGTTTCTCCTCTGTTAGGTAGTCAGCACACATCCTCCAAAAGGTGAAATGATACCTCCATTTCACACGAAATGCTTCAGACAGGGGGGCTGAGATCTCCCAGGAGGGCAAGGAGGCTTGTTTTCCTCTGTCAAAAACCAGAAAAATTTAAATGCCATCAGATCTTTACAATTGTTTATTAAATGCAGCAGAAGAAATACAGCTAGCCACAGTATAGGCAGCAGAATTACCAAAAGTTACATAATGTCAACATTTTAGAGGCAAAATTATCCTTAGGGATTGTATCTCTCTGGTAGCTATTGCCATAATAATACTGTGTAATAAACAACCATAACACTTTTAGCAGTGTTCCACAGTTATTGTCTACTGATCACACATCTGGGGCCAGCCGCTAGGTGGGTCCGCTGGTCTTGGATGGGCTTGCTTATGTGTCTGGGTGTTGGCTGGACCTTGGTCTATATAGGTTGGCCTCAGCTGGAGCAGCTGTGCTCTGTTCCACGTGTTCCACGTGTCTCTGATCCTCCAGCAGGCTGGCCTGGGCACGTTCTCATGGCGCTAGCAGAGGAAGCAGAAATCGGGAAGAGAAAGCAGGCCCAATCATGGAGTGCTTTTCAATCCTCTGCTTGTGTTGTGTCTGCCAACATCCCATTGGCCAGAGCAAGTCACATGACTGAGTTCAGTGTCAGGGGGCAGGATATGGGTGGGCACTGCAAGTTACAGAGCCAAAGATATGAACAGAGGAAGGGTGAAATATTGGGACCACCATTACGATCAACCCCAAAGACCATCTGGTCCAGGGGTCAGCAAACTACTTCTGTAAAGGGCCAGATGGTAAATATTTTAGGCTTTGCAGGACATACACCCTCTGCCACACTTATCTGACCAGCTGTTGTAGAGCAAAGGCAGCCATAGACATAAGTAAATGAATGGGCGTGACGGGCATGCTCTGCTCCAATAAAAGTTGATTTATAAAAATGGGCAGTGGTCCATATTTGGCCTGCAGACAGTAGTTTGCCACCCCCTGATCTAGTCCATTCTCCTTATTTTACAGAGATGGACAGTGCCATTCAGAGGCTAGGTGACTGTTTCAACGTCACACAGCTAGTTGGTGGAAGAATCAAGACAAAAGCTCAGGCCTTCTGGCCCTAGCTCACTGCTTTTTCTCTTACACTCAGCAAATAATAACAAATAAGTCTACCTACCATTTACTGAGCACCTACTATGTGCTAAACACTGTGCTAAAATCTTTCCATCATTATCTCATTCTTACAACTCTAAGAGGTAGATACTAGTATTAACATCATTTTCTATACAAAGAAGTGTCTAGAAAGAACTAGAGCTGAGATTCTATCTAGACCTAGAGTCTGAGCTCTTAACCACGATGCTCTACTACCTTCCCTATTAGTTACTAAGCTAAGCATCATTTTTCTGTGTTTGGAAGAAAGTTTCGTGAACCTTTGTCTCGCCCCCAAAGGTAGTGGAAATGACTCCTGCGTTAGCCCTGTCCCCCATCAGCCGCAGTTTCCCTTCACCTCATTTCAGATCAAGATCAACAGTTCTCAGGAAACTCAGCAGTATTTGCTGCAAGAAAAGTTACGGCAGCATCTGGCAGAGAAGGAGAAGCTGACCGAGGAAAGGCTACAGCAAGAGGAGAAGCTGAAAGCCAGAGTCAAGCGTCTAACAGAAGAGAAATCGGTAAGGTGGCCCCCGTCCTTCTCTTTACTACTGGAAACTGATGAAATGGGCTTTCCTATGAGAAACAGAGGGCGCGTACTCAGATGGAGGAACCTCAGCAACTCCCTGTCGGGAACTAAATTAATTACAGAGGGTGAGTGATGTAGGAGGAATTAACGTGAAGCTTGTGTCCTAAAACTCAGAGGTCAACTTGAAGAGGCAAAGGCTATTGAAATGTCTGGAAATGGTACTTTGTTTATATACTGCAGCTGATTTTATTGATACAAATCCCAGTCGTTACTGCAGGTCCTGGTTTGCGTCTAAGTGTGTGCAAGACCAACCAATAGTATTTCAGTCTTCTGCTTTCTCTCCATGCATATCAGGGGGAACACATGGGGCTTCCCTGGTGGCGCAGTGGTTGAGAGTCCGCCTGCAGATGCAGGGGACACAGGTTCGTGCCCTGGTCCGGGAAGATCCCACATGCCGCGGAGCGGCGCTAGGCCCGTGAGCCACGGCCGCTGAGCCTGGGCATCCGGATCCTGTGCTCCGCAACGGGAGAGGCCACAACAGTCAGAGGTCCGCGGACAGCAAAAAAAAAAAAAAAAAAAAAAAAAAAAAAAAAAAAAAGACCAAAAACCCCCAAAACTCACACCTAGGCGTACGTACGTTTGGCAACTAGGTATCACTAGCGCTGGTACAACATTAGAAAACCAACTATAGGGAAAATCATTTCATAGCTTGTTCTTCAGTGTACTCATCTAGCAAAGAGGATAAAACAACCCATGTGCTTATATCCCTCTCTAGAATATAAGAACTTCCCTAAAGCACTAAAAAACATATAAGCTTATAAGGTATGATAAAGAATACCCAAATCCTTTGCTCCTGAGAGACAAAACTCAGCATCTTCTATGAAGCCTAAAACCACAGCCACCTTAGGACTGTAAGCATCTAGCCCCCCTGGTCCACCTGGCCCATTCCATGTCCTTAAAAAGATTCAAGCTCATTTCTGTCTCAGGCGCATGCATTGTTCTGCAAGTGCAAGTTCTCAACTTGACACTGAGCTGTCACTTCAGAAGTCAACTCCTCAGAGAAGCATTGCCTGACCTTCTCAGCAAGCATCCATTCAGACACTCCAATCTGTACTTTGTTTCCTGTTTCACTGTCTAAATTTGTTTACTGACTCGTCGTTTATGTCTTACTTTCCTCTCGCCTCTCTTCAGCATTTAAGGTCAGAGGAAAAAAAAAAAAAACCTCATCTGCCTTAGTTATCTCTCATCCTCAGTACCCAGAGTTTATATTATGTAGTAAGACTCAATAAAGGTGAGATAAATGTAGCATAAATAAAACAACCTAAGTTCACGGCCTAGGCCTTTCACTTACCAGTTGTTTGATCTCTGGCAAATATTCCTGGTTCTATTTATTAAAATAAAGATCAGGAATCATAAAAAAAAAAAAAAAAAAAAAAAAAAAAAAAAAAAAGAAACACATGGCCAAAACTGCTACTTACTTTTCCAGAAACCAGCCAATTAGAGGATACTTTACAGCAGCACCTCTCAACTCAAAGGTGTCCACAGATCACATGGGGATGTTGTTAAAATGCAGATTCTGACTCAGCAGGTCTAGGGTGGGGGGAGCCTGGGATTCTGCATTTCTGACCAGCTCCCAGCTGGTACTGATGGCACAGCTCTGCAGACTACATTTTCAGCCACAAAGTCTTAGAAGAAGGTTTTCCCCAAGTTGGCCAATAAGAACCACCTGGACGCTGGTGAAAATACAGCTTCTTGGGCCCCACCCCAGACCCACTGAATCAGAATCTCAGAAGAAAGCCAGGAAACTGCACATAATGGGCTGATTCTCATCCTTGTCCTTGAGTTGGCCCTTTCTGATATTCAGGGACCCGCCATGAATTTAACTACCTCGGTCGCCATCATCCTAGATCAGTGGCTCATGACTTTGGCTGCACTTTTGTCACCTAAGAGATTTAAAAGTACTAATGCCTTGTACCCCTCCCCCCACCCCACCCCCAGGTTCTGACCTAACTGGGGTGAGGGTGTGGCTCAGGCACTGGGATTGGTAAGCTCTCCCTGGTGGTTCCAATGTGCAGCCACAGTGGAGGGCCACTGCGTGCTGCCCCTCCTCCACCCGCCTCAAGACAGCAGCACCAGATCCGCTGGGCCCCAACTCCCCCCCAGCACCTGCTTTCTTCCCCTGAGAAGGACTGGACCTGCCGTTGCCTCCGCCTTCACCGGGAGAAGCTTAGTGACTTCCTGCTTGGACCGTCCTTCTCTGTCACACACCCTCACTCTCCAGACCTCTCCAAGAGGCAAGGACCTCTGCCTGTTTGTTCCCTTTCATCGTCTAGTTCATGCCCCGCTCTCTCTTCTCCTGTTTGCCTCTTTCTCTGCCTTTCTGCCGTTTGTGAAATAAAAGATTAAAAAGGAAGAACCACCTGACCAAAATCACCTGTGAGCCACATAAAGGTACTATTAACAACAGCCTCAAATCAAGGCAGCTCCCTCCAGAAGGGCAATTAGACATAAAAAAGCCAGTGCCATTCCACAGAGAGGGAAATAAAACCAGAAAGAACCTAGAAATCTTCAAAATCTTCACCAGACTCTCCACCTGTTTCCTCCCTCCTCTCTGATTAACTTCTCCCTTGCCAAATGTCTTATTTTAGTTTTAACTTTGGTTTGACTTGTTCCCACTGTGGATGTACAGTATTGCAGCCCCAGAATGTTCAACATCACCTTGGGCACCGGCCTGGGCCGCCCAGACGCCCATTTGTAACATCGATTCCAACAGATACAGGGTTTCAAGGGCTGACATCGACCCCCCTTTAATCACAACAAACCTCAGCGCTCACACCAGCCCATGCAGAGGGGGACGCAATGCCGGGGACCCACCAAGACAGAGCGCCACTGCTCATGTCCACTGCTGTCCCGTCGAGGGTCATCCTTCCCCAGACACGCACATTGATCAGCTTGACACCAGGGACTCATCCGAAAGTACTGTTCCAGGCTCGAGTGCCAGGTGCCCCGATTTTATTTTTTTTTATTTATTTATTTTTTTTTCTTGCGTTATGCGGGCCTCTCACTGTTGTGGCCTCTCCCATTTGCGGAGCACAGGCTCCGGACGCGCAGGCTCAGCGGCCATGGCTCACCGGCCCAGCCGCTCCGCGGCATGTGGGATCTTCCCGACACGGGGCACGAACCCGCGTCTCCTGCATCGGCAGGCGGACTCTCAACCACTGCGCCACCAGGGAAGCCCGGTGCCCCGATTTTAAATGAACCTCCCTCATACCACATGACACCATCACCCCCACCCTTTCTAAAAATATGTTTGTCCGAATTCATTAATTAAACTCCTCACGAGTCCTAACTTGTCTGAGGACTCTGTTTCAATGGTAAGAAATTCTAGGTTCCCTTACGGAGCGAACATTCTTTTTTTTATTATGATCTGTTAGCAGCAGTCCTCTGATTTGCGCACACACTAATGGTTTAAATCAGGGAGCAGCAAACTTTTTCCATGAAGAGCCAGATAGTATCTATTTTCAGTTCTGCGGGTCGTATGGTCTCTGTTGTGGCTTCTCAGCTCTGTTGTTGCAGTGCAGAGGCAGTTGTAGGCAACCCACGATGAGCATGGAGGGATGCCAATAAAACTTTATTTACAAAAAAAGCAGGCAGCGGGCCAGATTTGGCCCAGATGCCATAGCTTGCCAATTCCTGTCTCTAGGGTCAAAGGGACCAGGGTTCAAACTCCTGTTGATGTGATTTACTAGTAAACTGAACAGATTCCTTGATCTCCCTAAGCCTGTTTCCTCCTTTGCAAAGTCGAAATGACAGAAGAAATGATTGATCTTTACTAGTGAATAGTTATCATGTGACAAGTATTTCATGTTCATCATCTCATCTGCTCCTCACATCAACCCAATGCAGGAAGCACTATTACTGTCCCCATTGTACAGATAGGGAAACTGAGGCTTCTAAAGCTTCTCACTTGCCCAAGACTATACATCTAGTCTTAGCCCCTAAGTATACTGCCCACAGTTTTCTGTGGCAGTGAGAAGTGAAAGAGTTTTCTTGTTGTGAGAAGTGAAAGAGTTAATCCGTGCAGTGCCTGGCACAGAGTCCAGATCCCTACTATGGTAACCATGTCTATTAAACAACAATCATGACTTTCAGGCTTTGGAGGAAAGCATTTCTCAGGAGAAAAGCAGAGCAAAGGAAGCATTAGAAGAAGGGCAGAGCAAAGTCCAAGAGCTGGAGAATCGCTTAACCCGCCAGGAGGAGGTACGCAGCTCGGGGAGATAGTTGGCTCCAGCCCAAATCCTGCTTGAGGGCCAAATGGAAGAGGTTTAGAGCCACAGATGATGGGGAGAAGCGTGTGGCGGAGTTTCCTAGAGTGATTTGTCCTTGGGAGGGCTCAGCTAGTCTGGGAAGAAGCAAGGGGGACTCTAGGAGAGAACCCTAGAGCTGTAGCCTTCACAATTAGTTGGAAAACTTGTAAACAGCGTCAAATACAGCCTTAGATAGGGGACAAGTTGGGATTGGTGACATAAGCATTTTCTGCGCAGAGATTGTATCCCAAATCCCCAAAATGGAGGAATTACAGAATCGTGGGACTTCAGGGCTGCGTGTATCCTCCAACAACATCCTAAAATCATCCAGCCTTCAGCTCCACCACCAAGGAATTTTCTGCAGCCCAGGGCAGTCCATCCCAGCGTTGATGCCTTGGGCTGGCAGAACATTCTTCCTTTAGGTTGAATTGACTCAGACTTTCTCCCAGAAGGGTTTCAATCCTCCACCCGCACCCCCCCGGGCTCCTGCAAGACCCGTCTATCGAATACTTTCCCTTCCACAGAATAACCTTTTATAGATGCTTGAAAATCGAGGCACCCGCTCCTCTCCAGACCCAAATGCCATTCACAGTCCTGGAGCGTGGCCTTGTTTCACTCCTCCGAGCTGCTCTGTGCTCCGGAAGTCACAGATGGGCAGCTCACTGGCTGAAAAGGTCCTGCAGACACGTTATGTTTGGTCCTAGAGTGTTTTATCTTGAATTCATAAAATATACTGAAAAATCCAGATTTCCACCCTCTCTTGAAAAATTCAGAAATCTGGCCCTCCTTTCCACTTGGCAAAAACGGGCCGGAGTGGAACCAAGTAGCAGAAGTTTGCCACAGTCCTCGCCATTCCCTATTGCATTACACACAACCCACTTCACTTTGGGTAACTGTCGAGCCCCTGTAGGCATCTGAGTTTGCAACCCATCATCTGTTTTCTTCCTGAAGTTTTTGTAGGCAAAACTGGACACAGTTCTCCAGCATTTAGTGGCCTAGAGCAGGACTCTTCTCTCCCTCATTGAAGATGTTCTACTTCTATTGATGTGTCCAAAATGGCTTTTGGAAAAGCCCTATTACAGTGTTCGCTCATACTTACCTCGTGGTCACCCTCAGATCCCTGAGCCTTTCTTACAAAACGTTTTCATTAGCGCTTCAGTCCTGGGGCAACACAGAGGAGTGAGGAGTGCAGGCTTTGCAGCCTGGCTGGGCTACTTACTGGCTCAATACCTACCTTCTGTAAAGGATGGCTGTGAAGATTAGAGATAATGTACACTAAAGTGTTTGACCCAGAATCATCACTCAAAGAAGGGTAGCTATTAATACTATCAATCACTGTATTTCCACTTCTGTTTAGGCACTTGCCTCCTACCAATCCCCCACTGCATCCCTACTCCTCAGAGGGAAACCCTGGCCCACCCACCAGTGAGGGAGAAATAATGAGCCTGGTGGGCAGGGCCCATGTCATTTGATCCGATCCAGAGAGGGAAAGTGTTTATGTGTTGGGTCTCACTCAGGTCTCCAGCGCAGCTGTGCTCTGCAGGCCTGTGTAAACAGTGTCAGTACCTGGTCCTGAGTTATTTCTCCAGGGGTGGCAAGGAGGAGGAGGGTGTCACAAGGGTTCATGGCGGCCAAGTGCCACTGAGAGGTCTTCAGCACAAAGATGGGGAAGCCCCTTGATTTTAGAGATCTCGAGGTCACGGGGTACATCAGGAGGGAGATTTAAGGAAAGCCTGGTGGTGGGCAGCCCCATGGCAGGGAGGAGCCGTGGCCAGGTCACCCAGGCCTAGGACAGTGCCAGCCCACTTCTCCCGGCAGGACCTCTCCATGCCTTCTTGTCAGGGGAACCTGAGATTAAAATCCCAGACACAGACTTTGATCAACCTCAAACAGTCATTTGATTTTTCTTTCTATTAGACCTTCCTCCACACTGTCAGCTTCATCTTTAAGGACGACACAATCACTAGGTCATAATGCGGGTTTGGAGGTAACGTTAACGGTTAATTCCCACGACCTGCCCAGGAGCGTGGGAGCAAAGTGGCCCAGGGGGACGGGACCTGGGCATGAGTCGCACGAGGACAGCCTTCCCTGTAGTGCGTAGCGCCCGTCTCGGCTGCAGAGGAGCTGCCGAGAGCAAAGTCCCGCTTGTAGACGTGAGATCAGGTGCAGTGGGGGAGGAAAATGCCTTAACCCGAAACCCTCCTCAGACCTTCGGCTCCCTCACGTCTCATGGGAGACACCAGGCTCCCGCAATGTTACTGCTCTTCTGCTTCGTTGGGGGCTGGTATTGGAACAGCTGAGTGTTGGCGTTTTTTAAACTGCTTTTCACTGCAAAATATATTAAAATGTGTAGTATTTCCTCCATATTATGGATTAGATATTTTTGCAGGCTAATCTCGGACCCTAACCACCAGCTATAATGGAAACCGTGTTCCAAATTCCAGACCTCTGCCAAACTGGTGTTTAAAACACAACCCGTTTGAGAGTTGAGGTGCCTTTTCTTTTTTTTTTTTCTTTTTTTAACATAATGATGATGAATCTGAGGTGCGCTTTCTTGCAGTGACTAGAAACAGGGGCCTTACCGGCAACTTCTAGCCTGCAATTTGCATAAACCATTTAACTGAACGGCTTATCAGCAAGCTGCTTCCTAGATGAAATTCCCTGACTGCGGGCACTAAATACCAATCACAGCCCTCGCATCCTCTCAGAGCTTCCCTTGTGAGCTTGGCCCCCACCCCTCCTAGAGATTGTTATGTGTGGCTCATTAATTCAATACACTGCCCTCCTCTAGAAACCTGATTGTCTTTCAGAGACTTATTTCAACAATGGGAGATTCCACTATTAATGAGATTCTTCTTATCACAGAGGCTGCCTGGCACAGTGATAAGAGCTCAGACTCTGAAATAAGACAGGCTTGGTCGCCTCTGCTGGCTTGCTCCCTGCCAGGGCCTCCACCCACAGGCAACGTGAGGGGTTCAATCCTGGCCTCACCACTAACAAAATTCATGGTCCCCGCACCCTCACCGACTTTCCATTCTTTAGTTTCCTCATCTGTTAAATGGTGACGCTAACTTCTCTGATGAGGTTGCCGTGAGAATGACGTGGGTGAGAAGCGCTGGCCTTGGGCCCTGGCACGGAAGACCAACCCTCAACGTTTGAGCTACTGTCATTATAATTAGTATCATCGTTATTAGCAATTTTCCCCCTAAATGTGCAGGCAACCAAAAAGACTGGTCATTGATTTTCAGATTTTGGAGAGCAGCATTGCCCATGAGAAAAGAAAAGCAAAGGAAGCCTTAGAGACAGAAAAGAGAAAAGTGCGAGATCTGGAGAACCACTTAACCCAGCAGAAGGAGGTCTGAAGAGCAGAGAGAGAGAAATTGGGTGGTGGCAGCCAAAAGCCCTTTGGAAGGAGCTCCAGAACCAGATGTGAGGCTGTGTTTCGGTGCCCTGATGTAGAGCAGGTGGTAAAGCGGGCAGGTGGGGAGCGGTGCCTCCGTTCAGAGTGGCCAATATCACAACATAGGACTCACCAGCTGTATGACCCTAGGGCAGATCACCTAACCTCCTGTGCGTCAGTTTCCTCATCTGTAACATGGGGAGGGATACAGTCCCTGCCTCGCGGGATTAAATGAGTTAGTGTATATTAAGTACTTAGAACTGCACTCGCACACGGAGGGCCGTCTTCAAAAGCACTGCTGGCCAACTACCTAGGGGAGGGAGATGCACTCCAGGGGAGACCCCCTGGGTTGGAGTCTGGGTCAGTCCCTCAGCCAGCATCCTCCTCGTCGTCGAAAGATATTTATGATGCACCCAGCGTGGGCACAGTGGGAAAACACCCTCTTGGCACCAGCCTCCTAGTTTCATAGACTCCAAAATAGACCCTCCCTGGGCCGATGGACAGATAGAGACACAAACATTGCAGAGTAAGATGGAGTAGACGGTACACAGCCAGCTCACACGGTGGTCACATCAAATAAGCGCCAGGGGTCAGTATCTTCTGGAACAGATGAGAAGTGCACCCTCAAGGACAGGGTGATGTGGGAGGGGGAAGGGGTGTCCAAGTGCCAGGCCCAGGCCGAGCCAGTGACATCCACTGCCACCAGCCTAGGGACTGGGCTTACCATCCGGAGCCGCCATGAAAGGCAGGCCCCAAGGCTTAGAGGAGGGATGAACACCCGAGTCATGCCCTGAAAGTCAAAGAAGGGCTCTCTGAGCCAGGAGGCCAGGTGGCCGTGCCCTCAGTGACCTGTGATGGCATCTCCAGGAGCCGGACTCTAGGGACAGAGGGGGCACACACAGACATGTGCCGGTCCTCGTGGAACTTCCAGAAACAAAGCTGGTGACTCAATGAATTGTTTAATTCAGTTTTATTCATCCATCTGCAAATATTTACTGAGTACCTACCACGTGCCAGACCTTATTGGGTGTCAGGGATACTGCAGAGCACTAGACGGACTACGGCCATGCCCCCCACTCTAGGGCGGAGGACAGACAACCATGTAAACAAACACAGGTGACTCCAGAGCCACAGGCTGTGGGGTAGACAAAACCAGGGTGGGTTAGAGTGGCCCACCAGCAGGGAGGGCGTCTCCAAGGAGGTGACCTTGCAAAAGAACTGGAGGGCAGAGGGAATACCACGGGAATATCTGCGGGAAGAGAATGCCACTAGGTCAGGGGTCCCAAGCGCAAAGGAGGGGGACCGGAGTTTGCCAGAGGGACAGGGGCAGAACGGGAAGAATGAAATCAAGCTGGAATAAGACGGAAGCCAAATGGGTCAGAAGAAGAAAGCCGGAGGGAGACACAGAGTAGGCGAAGTGAGGCGTGTCAGCAGAGCCGGGTGGGCTAAAAGTGTCGATTCTGGTCCCAATTCCAGCTCTGCCCTGACATGCTGTGTGACTCTGGGCAAGCCCCTTGCCCTCTCTGTGCCCCCATCTCTAATACGGGTGTAGTGACAGAGGTTTGTTTCGAGGAGTCCGTGCATTCATTGTGAAGCACCTCCACAGATGAGGTCAGAGTCCCGGTCAGGTGGGGAGGATGGAGTTCATGGCGGGATATGGGGCTTGGACAGTCAAGCAAAGACCTTGGGAGTGAGACTGTGCCAGCCCCTGCAGGAAAGTGAGGTCAGAGTCCACACAGGGCGAGGGAGCTCTGACACAGAGCGAGCCTTGTTAAGGGGTAGAACCCAAACTGTGGTCACAGTTGTCCCCAGATCAGCCCTTATACAGATGGGCCAGGGGTGGGGCTTTAGAGTGTGGGCTCCTGCTGAGCAGGGTGGCAGACTCTGTGCCAGTCTACGTTTGCATACACAAGCATGTCTCCTGCCTCCAGGTAGGGTGGGGTTGGAATCAGGAGGACAGCTCAGGCAAGGTCCAGAAGCCAGGTGGCAGGGTGGCTAGGGCAGGGCACTGGCATCTGAACTGGCACCACCACTTCCTGATGGTGTGACCTTGACGCATTACTCATCCTCTCACTGCCTCACTTACAGCCTCTGTGTCCTCACCTGCAAAATGGGGGGCAGACGCCACCTGGGGGCTCGCGTTCAGTGCACGGTGCAGGCGCTCGTGTTGCAGGATTTAGAGCGTGGGCGGTATCATCATCATCATTTTCATTTGTAATTTGCCACGCGGCGCAGAATAAGAGAAGGGAGGGCGCCCTCTCGTGGGGCATGTGGCCTCTTACGTCAGGCAGGACACAGACTCGCAGGGTGGGGTCTGGACAGTCTTAGGCAGACTTGGCAGTGGGAAAATGCCAAGCCCATGCAGGGAAGAGAATCAGAGCCCAGGTGGGGCGGGGAGGCCCGTGTGCAGAGCCGGGCAGGGTGGATGGAGGCCCAGGGCGCAATGCTAGAACAGCAAGGCTATCGGGAAGATCCTCTTTTCTCCAGGGCCACCCACCCCCAAAGTATAGCAATGTCAGTAGTTTTTCTTTTTACCCAATAATGCATGTTCACTAAAGAAAATTTAGAAGATACAGACCAGTGAAAAGAAGAAAATATAAATTACCATAATCTCAATTCGCCCCAAGTAGCCATTATTTATATTTTGGTACATAGCCTTCCAGTCTTTTGTTTATGCACATATAAATTACTTATTTCATTAATAAGTAATTGTTATTCTTGGGCTTCCCTGGTGGCGCAGTGGTTGAGAGTCCGCCTGCCGATGCAGGGGACACGGGTTCGTGCCCCGGTCCGGGAAGATCCCACGTG
>NW_006786690.1:10456709-10483359 GCF_000442215.2 Lipotes vexillifer | reverse complement strand
CTTCCTGCCGATGCAGGGGACACGGGTTCGTGCCCTGGTCCGGGAAGATCCCACATGCCACGGAGCGGCTGGGCCCGCGAGCCACGGCCGCTGCGCCTGTGCTCCGCAATGGGAGGGGCCGCGGCGGTGAGAGGCCCGCGTAGCGCAAAAACAATAAAATGTTATTCTTGTGAACTCTTATATTTGTACGGGAGGCATAACTACAAGAGTTTCAACAACCGCAAATAGAGTTTCTCGACCCTATTCTGGCTGTTTCCCTCCTGGGGCTTGTGTAGTTGAGGCTGGGCTCCAATCCCCTCTCCATCACCGTATCTGTGGGGTATATGTTCTCAGTCCCAAACTGTCCTGGCCTTCAGTTTCTGGACCCAAGCCTTGGTAGGCTGGAGAGAGACCGCCAGTGTCCTTTGAAGCCACAGGCGTCAGGCCCGCTCACACAGGATCCTCCTGCCCCACCTCCCAAGAAGCCAGGTACTTCCCAACAAGGGACCACACTGGTGCCATCACCTGTCCGTTTAGTAGTTTAGTTCGTGGCTCAGCGCCGAATGCCTTGACCTGAACACTCACCAGCCTGTCACTTCCTGAACACCAGCCCAGAAATCCTGAAAGACGAATAACTCTCTCTTTTAAGGACACAACTAACCAAGACGTGACTTGCAGGTTCTCACCGTGCTGGGCACGCCACCCTTCTCACCTCTCTCTCCAGCGAGCATCCTGTCCCTTGAGCTCTCGCTCCCAAACCCTGACTCACTGGTGTCAACGATTACTAATCCTGGCTTCCCCTTGCCGTTGTCACCTCCCCTCCTTTCTCGTGCACACACCCTCAAACCGCTTGTTGTTGACTTCCAGATTTCAGAGAGCAGCATCGCCTACGAGAAACAGAAAGCGAAGGAGGCCGTAGAGAAGGAAAAGAAAAAGGTGCAAGATCTGGAGAACCGCATAACCAAGCAGAAGGAGGTATGAGTCTCAAAGAGGAAAAGACATGGAGGAGCCAGCATGGCTGAGCACCAGGCTCTGGGGGCAGGCGGTCTGGGTTTAAGTCCTACCTCTGCCACCCCCTGGCTGTGGGACATTAGGCAGGAGTTGCCACCTCTGTGCCTTGGTTCCCCCACTTATGAAATACAGATGATCCGATAGATCAACCTCATGGAGTTGTGAGGCTTGATTGCTAACATACACAGAGACAAGCACCTGGCACTCAGTGAATGCTGCATGTTTTATTATTGTTGTTGTTGTTGTTATTATTATCTCACAGCCAGGAAGTGGAGGGGCAGAATCTGAACCCAGGACTATCTGACTCTAGGACTTCTCATCATCACCCCTCCTCTCTCTATCCTTGAGCTTGGTGTAGGCTCAGCTGCCCGGGGTCACAGAGGGGGCGGCAGGATATAGATGCCTGAATGTCTGATCGCCTTGGTGCTATTTCTCCACCAGACTCTGTCATCATCGCTATCATCACCTTCATAATCAAACTACGTTTACGATTATTACTGAGAGTAGGAGATGCAGGAGAAGGAGAAGTTGTTGCACAGGACCCTGTCTTAGGCACCTCCAAGCTGGAGGACTGAATTCACCCCTCCTGGGTCCCCACAGTACAAGACCACACACACACACACACACACACACACGCACGCAAGCCGATATCTCAAAAGTCAAGGCACGTGATAAACACACAACCTGACCATAGTGGGTTAAATTTAAATACAGGTAAATACAATTTCAAAGGATTTTCAAGACCAGATGGGGCTGGGACTTCCATGGTGGTCCAATGGTTAAGAATCTGCCTTCCAATGCAGGGAACGCGGGTTCGATCCCTGGCCGGGAAACTAAGATCCCACATGCCGCAGGGCAACTAGGCCCGCACGCGCTACAGCCCACGTGCCACAACTAGAGAGGAGCTCGCACGCCGTCACGAAGAGCCCTCTCACTGCAGCGGAAGATCCCGCATGCCGCAACAAAGGTCCGATGCAGCCAAATAAATAAATAAATAGACCAGATGGGACTAAACAGATCTTCAAGTCTCTTCACATCGATCTTAGATCGTTTTCTTCAAAGAAAGGTTCCCAAATATTAGCATAGAATCACTGAGGGGCTATTTTTTTTCTTCTTCTTTTTCTTTCTTTTTTCTTTTTCTTTACTTGGCTGCGCCGCACAGCACGCGGGATCTTAGTTCCCCAACCAGGGATCAAACCCATGCTCCTTGCAGTGGAAGCGTGGAGTCTTAACCACCAGACCGCCAGAGAAGTCCCCTGAGGGGGGGGTTGCTTTGGATTAAATAATGTTCATGAAAAGCCTACATGCAGTATGATTCCGACTATATGACATTCTGGAAAAGGCACAACTATGGCGATAGTTAAAAGATCAGGGATTAGGGGCTTCCCTGGTGGCGCAGTGGTTGAGAGTCCGTCTGCCAATGCAGGGGACACGGGTTCGTGCCCCGGTCTGGGAAGATCCCACGTGCCGCGGAGCGGCTGGGCCCGCGCGTCCAGAGCCTGTGCTCCACAACAGGAGAGGCCACAACAGTGAGAGGCCCGCGTACTGCAAAAAAAAATAAAAAATAAAAAAAAGATCAGGGATTGGTCAGGGGAGTGGTGGTGAACAGAAGGAATACGTAGGGTTTTCAGGGCAGTAAAACTGTTCTGTATGTTACTATGATGGTGGACACATGTCATTGTACATTTGTCCAAACCCACAGAATGTGCAATACCAGGAATGAACCCTAACGTAAACTATGGACTTTGGGTGATAATGATGTGTGGAGGCAAGTTCATCAGTGTAAGAAATGTACCAGTCCGGTGAGGATGTTGACCGTGGAGGGGTCTGTGCATGTGATGGGGGCAGGAGTTCCATGGAAACTCTGTACTTTCTGCTCAGTTTTACTGTGAACCTAAAACTGCTCTAAAAACTGAAGTCAAATAAATAAATAAAGTCCATCCAGCCCCAGCACAGTGCCTGTCACGAAGCCCACATTCCACAGTGTTGGAGCATGAACCCAAGGAGGACAGTAGACTTTTGACGAAGGTCAGAAGAATGGGTCCCGGGAGGAGGGAGAAGGTGTTGAGGACATGGCGACCAGAGTCCAATCTTGCCGGGGCCCCACGGGACGAGGGGAGGTCATCCCAGGGCCAAAGCCACAGAGGAAGATGGAGGAGTGTCCCGAAGGCCAGTCCTGTGACGAAGGGTGAGGGAACTTGGAAAATAGGTTTAGGGAGAGACACGACAGCCCTCCTCAAATATTTAAAGGGCTGTCTCATAAAAGAGAAATAAAACTTGTTTGATGAGCTCCAGGTGACAGAACTGAGCTCAGAGACCAGGAATCACAAGTAGACAGATCTCAGCTGCATAAAAAAAAAAAGAGTTCTGTAATCACTGGAACCTTCCAGAGAAAACATGGACTTTGGACTTTAAAAGGATCAACAGAACAATACCAGAACAGAGGTCACCTCCTCTCTGAAAACAGGGGAGGGAGAGGCTAGGGTAAATATTTATACCTGAATTTCTGTTAATTTGATGTTTGCTGTTTGTCTAGGAAATAGATTTAAAAATGCAAAAAGAAGACATTTTAAATGATAAATTAAATGATGCATTGGCCATGTTAGAAAGGACTCAGAAAACAAAGACGGCTGAAAGTCTAAAAGCAGAGAGACTCACCATGAAATTAAGCGAAACATTAGCTGAACTGGAAACTGCCAAGACGAAAATGGTAAGTCAGTGCCTTCTGGGGATGGGAGAATCTTCCCTTCAATGCAAGATCACGATGCCAAGAGGATGCGTGGTTTAGACCAGGGGTTCTCAGCCTCCGCGCTGTTGATGTTCTGGGTGGGGTAACTCTTTCTCATGTCCTGTGCGTTATAGGATGTGTAGCAGCATCCCTGGTCTGTACCCACGAGATGCCAGTGGCACCCTTCCCCCAGTTGTGACAACCAAAAATGTCTTCCAACTTTGCCAAATGTCTCTGGCAGGGTAAAATCATCCTCTGCTGAGAAGCATTAGTTTAGAATAAAAAGTAAACAGAAGCTATGATGACGCCCTCTGTCCAGGGTCTTCTAAGATGTAATTCGGGGTCCTCACAGGATCAGGCTGAAGCACTGAGCAGCCCCAGAATTTAGGGACCAGTGACTATTCCTCAGACGTTAAGATAATGTTTTTCAATTTCATCTCAGCATTCAAGGCCCTCCACCATCAGGGCTCAATATTGCACCCACCTGTCCTTCATACATTGAACAGGTCTGTGGACAAGGAGTTGATGAGGATTGACCTGGCAGAAGTGCACAGAGTAAATCTGAGTGGGACTGGACTTGGAGACCAGCTCAGGGCGTGGCATGTTGTTGCTGTAGTCCTGAATCATAGGACCTGGACACTCGGGACAGCAGAGGAGGGGAAGGAAGGAGTCGCTCTGGCGAGAGTGAGCAGAGAAATGGCAGGACTCGACAACTGATTGACAGGACAGGAGCACTGAGAAGAGGGAGGAACCAAGGGAGGCGGGCGAGCTTGGAGCCATGGCACCGGGCGGGCTGATGGCACACGGTGGAGGTGCTGGGAAGATGGGGGTCGGGGTTTCTGTGGGGGGGGGGGTCTCTTGTGGGAGAGGGGCTGTCTTCTGGAGAAGGTGAAGAATTCAGACTGAGGCGAGGGTGGAGTACCAAGTTCAAAAGTTGCCCAGACTTTTGGCGGGGCAAAAAAATAGATTTGGGGCAGGAAGCAAGACATGGGAACAAAATTTGGAAGATAGCCTTGGGGGAGTGACTGTTGAGAGAGCAGGCACGTGTGAGCGTCTCGGGCAGAGAATTTACGCATCTGGAGAAGATCAGAGGCTCAACGTGTTAAAGGGAATCAGGAGGAGGAGGATGACGTCATCCAGGTAGCAGGAGAATGACGTCATCCCGAGAGGGGAGGAAAGTGGGGGGCGGTCAAGGGAAAAGTTCTGACTCACCATCAGGGGCCCACTGATCATTTTTGGGTCTTTTGTTTGTTTGTTTGTTTGTTTGTTTTTGCGGTACGCGAGCCTCTCACCGTTGTGGCCTCTCCCGTTGCGGAGCACAGGCTCCGGACGCGCAGGCTCAGCGGCCATGGCTCACGGGCCCAGCCGCTCCGCGGCACGAACCCGTGTCCCCTGCATCGGCAGGCGGACTCCCAACCACTGCGCCACCAGGGAAGCCCCATTTTTGTTTTAAGAACTACAAATTCATTCACTTTTCTCTTATAAAATTGTTCGCTCATTAATTCAACCCATGCTGTGGCAGGGATCTAGACACTGATGCTGTGGGCATATTGGTAAATAAGAAAGGGTAAGTTTCTGCTCTCATGGAGCTTACATTCCAGTGGGAGCAAGAAATAAAGACATGAGATCATTCAGATGGTGATAAGTGCCTCAGGGGAAATAAAACAGGATGATGTCTCCTTCAGATAGGCAGTCAGGGAGGGCCTCCCTGAGGAGGTGACATTGGAGCTGATGCCTGTCACATGAGGCGTCAGCCATGCGAGGAGCTGGGGGAGGATTGTACCGTGCAGAGGGAACAGCACATGCAAAGGTCCTGGGGCGGGGCAGAGCTTGGTGCTGGTGGGTGCAGGGGGCCCGTGTTGTTATTGCTCTTATCGTCCTCTTATCCGGCTCCCAAGATCATGTTAACCACGTCTGTTTTCCCAGATCATGATGGAGGAGCGGATGCAGCTGCAACAGCTCACAGTAAGGGCCCTCCAAGAAGAACAGGAATCCCAGAAGCACGGATTTGAAAAACAGATCATGGAATACAAGGAGCAAATCAAACAGCACTCCCAGACGATTGTGAGTCTTGAAGAAAGACTCCAGAAAGCGACCGAACACCATAAAAAAATAGGAGAGATTGCAACGTTGAAGGACAATGACCCAGGTTGGTCCAGAGAGACGCCGAGGAAATCTTAGTGTTCAGGGCAGGTTCTGATGACCCTGTGGGTCCCCCTAGGCTGATGCAGAAGAAAAGTCTGCGCCTCATTTAAAAGCTCCTCTATTGTCTGGAGGCCTTTTCTTCTTGTTACACAGCAAGGTTAGGCGCCCTCAAGGCCCAGGTTCAACAGAAGTAACAGCAACGAGCAGGGACAGCCTTTGTGCCGAGCCGGTCAGCCAGCGAGGGGCACAGGCTGCCGGGGCTGTTAGGGGTGTCAGGGAAGCACAACGGGAATCATCTTTTCCACATGGAAACATCCCGTGCAGGGGCCTTTCAAAGGCAACTCTCTGCCATCAGCAATTTGCGACTTTGTCTAATGCACTTTCGTAACCAGCTGGGGTTTATCTCTTTAAAAAAAAAAAAAAGAGGCTGAAGAAAGATCTCAAGAGTTCTGAGCACTTATTCGCCCTGAATGAACAAGGTGACGCATAAACTAAAGACAGTGAGCTCTTGGGAAAGAGCTCTGAAAGTAGAGGCCTAGGGCCAGGCTTTCTCATCCTTGGCACTGGTGTTGCCATTTGGGCTGGAGGGCTCTTGGTTGGGGGCCGTCCTGTGCACTTAGGGTGCTGAGCAGCCTCCCCGGCCTCTGCCCACCGGATGCCAGTAGCCCCCACCTCCACGCCAGTGCGACAACCAAAAACGTCTCCAGACGTGGCCAAACGTCCCCTTCAGGGTAAACTCCCCACTGGTTGAGAACCGTGGTCCTAGTCTCAAGCCAGCTGACAAGCTGTCAGGGCTCACCTCATGGATTCATTCACTCAACATGCATAACTGATCATCTATTATGTCCCAAGCTCATTCTAGGCACTGGGGGCTCAGCGATGGACAGGCCAGGCAGCTAGCCAAATAACTGCCCTGACAGGGGACCCAGGATGGACAGGGCACCATGGCACGGGCACGGGACGGGACTCAGTCTCCCAGCCCAAGTCCAGGTCGGAGGGAGGATGTTTCAGCTGGGACCCGAGAGCGACTACATCTTTGTCACCCCACTCTTAGATCCATGCCTGCCATCAAGCAGATGCTCCCTAAGCATCTGTCGAACGAATAAATGAGTGGGTGAACTGAGGGTGAGGGTGGAAACTGGAAGGCGTGGGCTGAGGAGTAAGTGGGAGGTGAGGACAGGACGAGACTCTTGTCTGAGCGGAGAGCAGGAAATAGGGCAGGAGGTGCGACCCAGGGGTTAAGGCTCCACCTCTCACCGCTTAGCTGAGTGGTCACCGGCAGGTCCCGCCCTTCCTGTGCCCAATTCCTCGTCTGTCAATGGAGTCAGTGATCCCTGCCTTAGAGAGCAGCTGGGAAGATTTCATGAGCTCATATGTGGTGCGGCGGGAGATGGCAGCCTGTGACACAGAACACACGTTGGTTCCCATTAGGTGGAGAGGGCTGGGGGCATAGGGAAGCTTTGTAAGTTGAGAAAGCCATAGGTGTGTTGATAAGCAAAGGGGACAGAAGACATCCGTTGTGTAAGGACTGTGGTGACGCTGGCCTGTCCCTCTGATTCAGCCCAGGAGGGGGAAACACAGCAAGACACTGTGGCAGCATCTCTGGTGGAGAGCACCGCCAAAGACCCAGTGTGTGACCACCTGATGTGAGTACCCGACCGGACCCCTGCTTCTGGCCACGTTGTCAGAGTCTGCAAAAAGGAGTTGAGTCTGGGCTGTTCTTGCTGCTATTTGAGTTTTTCGATCCCTTTAGTTTCTTGATCATGTTCAAATTCCAACTCAACACTCTCCAGGAGTGTGGTCCCGGGCAGGTCACGTCACCTCCTGTGCCTCGGCTTCCCTGCTGGTGAGATGAGGTACATGAATGCCAGCTAATGCTATGATTGGCTACTTTTCCCAAGTACCTGCTCGAGGCAAGTGCATTCCTGGGTATTATAAGCGGGTTTCAAACACCACTTGGTGGAGTGGGTCCTGCAGATGGTTAAAAGTTAAGAGGTTGGACTAAACGACCTTGAAGCTCCCTCCCAACCCAAAAGTCCATAACTGGAGCCACAAAGAGCTGAGTTTCCAGAGAAACAAAATCCATGAATGGGAAAGATCCTGAAAGCCACTGACAAGCAGTGTACAAACCAGTAGGCAGGAATGTGATGCAGAGAAAGGATTCAGAAAGTTTCTCGAAAAAGACAAGCCACCAGCCTGAACCCTGCTCCACATACCAGTTACCAAAGTCTAATGTCACAGGGGTTTTACCCCAAGAAGGCAAAGATGCTCAGATACTCAGCCTCCCTGTTCTGAAAAGTTCCTAACTGACTCCTCCTGGTAGAAAGAGCTCTCTTTAAAGACAGCAGTAGCCACGACCTAGAGAATCAGCATCACGTTACTCTGGTCCATTTCCTTAGCTGTGGACACGCTTGAGGCAGAGTTTCATCCTCAAGTTGGAAGAGTTATAGCCAAGGAGTAGAGAGAGAGACAGATAGACAGACACGCACACACAGCACGCGTCTCTCGGCTAGGGTGTCTCACCCTTGCTCATAAGCCCCCTCAAGGCACCTCTCCTGCTGTCACGCTGGGCCCCTTCCCATGGAACACCGACCGCTTCCCTGTCAGCCACCCTGATCGTCACGGTGCCGAAGACGTCCTGCCCTCTGGGGCATGGGGCCAAAGAGCTGCCCTCATCCCACCCTCCCTGTGCCCCCTTGATTTTCTGGGCCCCAGGGCCCACACTTCTGCAAAGGGTCCCATGAGCACCACTCACTCACGTGGCACCACGTCTCTCCATCAGGAATTAAAAGAAGCTGGTGAGAGAACGGAAGCCATACTGTCCTCTTCTCTCTCCTCTTCCTCGTCCTCAAAGAATCCCTGAACCCACAAAAATATAGTCTTCCTTCCTCTTTGCACCAAAGATCAAAAGTCCACAAGAGCATTGGTTCACGCTGACAGACGCCTGAGCAGCGAGAGGTTTCATTTTCATATTAGTCGTATTTCAACCTCAGAGCAAACCCGGCCGGGATCCTTTGTTCTGTCTCCATGTATTTCTTTGTAATGAAGGTGGATCAAAATGGATTTTTGTTTTGAGAATTTTTAAAGAGCGTGCTTATTGCCCTTGCTGGGACTGGCATCACATGGACCATCATTGACTGGGGATCACTTTGCCTTTATACTTGGCCCCTTCCAGGCACTCAAGACACCAGGGAGATTGAGTTGAACTGACTTGGTCTGTTTCTGTGAATTTCAGAGAGGATTTATTGACTGCTCAGAAGGAAATCCTGTCTCAGCAGGAGATCATCATGAGGTTAAGGAAGAACCTCACTGAAGCCCATAGCCGAATGTCAGATTTGAGAGGTTTGTACAGTTGCCCATGTCACTTGATTTCCTGACCCACTTCAAGAAAGGAAAGAAACGTGTCTGAAGGGTTGGAAAGCTGGGCATTCAAAATCCCACTCAACCTGATTTCCTGGGCTGTCACAGTACTTTTAGCTCAGGGTCAGCAAGAGCTGTATCCTGGGTATTGAACTGATTCCAGTTGACATGGGGCTACAGGGAACATTCTCAGATGGCTCTGGATCTCTGTGTGGAAACGCAACTTTCTTTTTCGGAGAGAATCTCTGGTGACCACAGAGGATTTGTCTCTGGGGGCAAAGGCTTGGGGGTCAACCACGGGCGCCCCTGGGCAGGCCAGCCGGCACAAGTCCTAGCACCCAACAGCTTAGGGACCTCAAGTAAGGTGTCCCCCGGGCCTCTCCTTCCTCTGATGCAAAAACACCTGCAGCACGTCTGCCTCCCGGGGTTGATTTGGACGTCAGAGACCACTAGAGCAGGGGCGAAATAGCTCTGAGGCCTGCTCCCTTCTGGACAGACACAAGTCTGACTCTATATTCCTACTTGACCCTTCTCCCCAGACTTTTATTTTTGCCTCTCTTCTTCTTGCTCCTTAGAGCTGTCTTCTTTTCCCATCCCTAGCCTCCATCCAGCCAAAGGGCAGGAGTCGCAGGGTGTAACTAGGTTTGGGGAGGTGGAGGGAGGGTGAGGAACACTCCTGTCATCCCCATCTCAAATCCTGTGCACCCCAGACCTTCAGTGGTGTTTGCTCCCTGCGTCTGGACCAGCTGATGCCCCCAAGGCTTTTATGGCAGGATTTCTCAAAGAGTGATTTTTCCATACTAAGTTATGAGAACATGTAGGAGAGAGGCTACAGTGTCCAGTTCTAGAATGGGGAGGCGCTGGACCCGGATCTGGATCTGCTCTTTATTAGTTGAGTGACTTTAGGCAAGTCCCCTGACCTCTGTGAACCTCAGTTTCTGCACCTGTGACATGGGGGTATTACTAGGAACTGCCTTGTAGTGTTGTTTTGAAGACTCAAGGCAGTGTTGGTGTCTTTTTTCTGGCCCTGCAGCATGTGGGATCTTAGTTCCCCGACCAGGGATCAGACCCTCGCCCCCTGCGCTGGAAGCACAGAGTCTTAATGGCTGGACTGCCAGGGAAGTCCCAGTGTAGGTGTCTTACTTTGGGTTTTCCCACAAGCAGACCCCCGAGACCAGAATTCCACTGCAGGTGGTTTATTTAAGAGACGATCCCAGGGAAAACAGCAGTGGAAGTGAAGTAAGACAGGAGGGGGAAGAAAGCAGATAATGGCTGTGCCGGTCGGTCAGTGGGCACAGTGGGGGGACTGAGGTTACTACTGCAGTGTGGTTGCAGGGGTGCCACCTGGGGTGGGAGGGAGCTGGGCTGTGTACCCCAGCCTGTCTCCACCGGTCCATGGTTGGAGGCTGTTGCCTCTGGCAGGCTCATGAGCAGAGCAGTCTCCAGAGGCCTTAGAACGCCGTAGGCAAACTTGCAGAGCAGGCAGCCGAAGGTGCCCTAGAATGCCACAGGCTCACAGGTCCTGACGGCTGGGGCCGGGCAGGCGCCTCACGGGCTGCCTCATGGCGCCAGCACTCACTGAAAGGTAATGCCGTTTTGCTGTTTTGGGGGGGAAGACGCACACAGACCTCCTGGCCGTTACTGAAGCCCCCAGAGCATCCCTGGAGGGTGGACCGCCTCGTGGTCCTTAGAGGCCTCACAGAGACCTGGGGCGGGAGACCCCCTCACCAGCTTCCACATCACTCCCAGGGGAGCTTAATGAGAAGCAGAAGATGGAGCTGGAGCGGAATGTGGCGCTGGTCCAGCAACAAAGCAGCGAGCTGAGTGCGCTCAAGGGAGAGATGGCACAGATGACCAGCCTGCTGGAGGAGAAGGGCAAGGAGCTAGAGGCCCTCAAGCAGACACTCAGGTGGGTAGGAAGGTCTGCACGGCGGGTGTGCGGAGCCCAGGCACACCCAAGTGCCCAGGAAGCCTGGCACAGAGAGGCAGAGCGGGGGGCGGGGGGGGCGGTGCTCAGTCAATGCTGGTTGAAGAGTTGATGAATGAATGACATACATTTCATTGCTTTACAACCTCATCATGTAAAACAAAGCTTTGCTCAGTTCTGTGCATCTAGACATTCCTGCCCAATATTCCAGATGAGTCTCAGCTTAAATGCCACTTCCTCCAGGAAGCCCTCCATCATTTGCCCTCACCAAACATAGCCAAGGGCTCCTGCTCTGCCTGGGGTCCATCAGCTCCTTCATGCCACTTGAGCGAACCCTTCTCACACAGCCAGGCTGCTCCCACCTGCTGATTGTCTGCCTCCCCCGTGAGAACCCCTGTGTAGACTCTATTGACTCCCCAGCATTCACACGGTGCCTGGCACATAAAGGAATGTAGTAAATATTGACTGTACAAAGGTATAGACTGGAGGTGTCAGAGGTCAGCTTAAACTAAATATATTGTTGTTGTCCCACGGATTCGTCTCAAAAATACATGTGAGTTTGCATTTCCATCTATAGTGTATCCATATTTTGACATAAGATTAATGTTTTTCCCAAGAAAGTTTGCGTAGAATTGATATCTCATGTATACCCTGTAGCTTCAAGTGCTCTTGTGGTTCATGGCCAAGGCAGATTCACATAGTGGTTAAAAGCATAGGCTCCAGACCCAGGCTGCATGGATTCGAGGCCAGGCGCCTTCACCTACAAGCTCCATGACCACAGGCAAAAATTGCTGTATGTCTCTCTCCTTGTCTGTAAAGCGGGGCAAGCAGAGTCCCCACCTCATGGGACTTCTATGAGAAATAGAAGGGTTGACACATAATAAGTGTTAGAAACAGCAGACACACAGTAAATACCCCCCATGAATGTCACAGCAGGTGTCCCGCAGACCCAATGCAGGAAGCAAGGATGGGTAGGGTCACTATAGCCTTAAGTCCCCCAAAGCTCATTTCCCTAGAAATCTTCGGGCAGTAGACTTGAAGGCTCAAAGATTTTGGTTCCCTGTAAAAATGGGAGTCCCTTTTCCACTTCTGTTCGTGGGTACAAAGGTAATTCACGGTTCCCGGAATTCATGCTGCCAACCACTCTGCTGCCCAGTGTCTCATCTTCTCTGCCCTAGGGCCTCCCAAGAGAAACACAGACTCCAGCTGCACAAGGAGAAGGAACAGAAGCCCAGGAACACAACCCAGATGTGTGACATCTCGGTGCAGATAGAACCAATCCACACTGATAGTTTCTTGAGCAGCCAGGAGGTGAGTGCCTGCCCTGTCCCTGGGCAGCTAGAAAGACAAGCTAAGAAAGAGCCCAGCAGTGGCTTTCTTTGCGCTTTTTTTTTTTTTTTTTTAACAGGGTGATGTGAGGTTCCAGTTTGTATGAGAAGGCACAGCTGGGGAAGGGCGGTCCAGGCAGGGTAATGGCCACTACAAAGGCCCTGAGGCAGAAATATGTTTCAGGAGGAATATATGTGGGAAGGAGGGCAGTTTGGGATCTAGGAGAACTTTTATTTTTATTATTATTTGTGTGTGTGTGTGTGTGTGTGTGTGTGTGTGTGTGTGTGTGTGTGTGTGGCTATGTTGGGTCTTCGCTGCCGCGCGCGGGCTTTGTCTAGTTGCGGCGAATGGGGGCTACTCTTCGTTGTGGTGCACAGGCTTCTCATTGCTGTAGCTTCTCTTGTCGCGGAGCACAGGCTCTAGGCGCATGGGTTTCAGTAGTTGCGGCACGCAGGCTCAGTAGTTGTGGCTCGCAGGCTCTAGACTGCAGGCCCAGTAGTTGTGGTGCACGGGCTTAGTTGCTCCACGGCATGTGGGATCTTCCCGGACCAGGGATCAAACCGGTGTCCTCTGCAGTGGCAGGCGGATTCTTAACCACTGAGCCACCAGGGAAGCCCCTTTCTTTGCTTTTGTAAACATCTTCATTTTAAGTTTCAAAAATATTACTTGCTTATGTGAAATGTATGTTATCAACAGCTTGGCACGTGTGCCATCAGACCTTTTCCTCACAGAAACCACCACGTGCTCATACAGTCAGGATTGTGCAGTGGTTGAAGGTCAGGCTTGGATTTGATTCCAATCTTGACTCCTCCACTCAGAAACCCTGTGACCTCAAGGATGCACCTGAGTACCAATTCCCTCATCTGGGAAGTGGGAGTAATACCAGTCACCACCCCACCATGGGGTTGTTGAGAAATGAATTTATACACACAAACACGTGCAAACTTACATATACATATATTTATTTAATAGGGTTTTTTTCAAAACATGGTATCAAGCCGCATATATTCTGCAACTATTTTTTTCTCACATAAGACTATTTAATGGGCATATTGTCAAGTAAGCATGTAAAGATCTACCTCATTCTTTTAAATGGCAGCAATGAATTCCATCATGTCCCTTTTATCCAACCAGTCCCGTATCGATGGACATTTGTTTCTACTGCCACACATTGCTGTAGTTAATATCCTTGTAAGTATGTAGGACAAATTCCTAGATGTGATTCCGAGATGCCCAGAGGACAGCCTAAACCGTGCTTGGTATGGCCAAACCGCCTTCCCAAAGAGCCATGCCACTTACACTCCATGGCTGACTCTTGGCAACCTCTGCCCAGAGGCCTTTGCGTGCCTGGAAGTCCCAGCCGCGCAGCACACAGGGATCATGTCTTAGAGTGAGAACAGCCTTCACCACGCGGTCCTCAATGGTGGTGCCCACATCTGTCCCCGTGGCAGGGGCTGTGATGCTCCCCTTTGTATGTGGGCGGCTGACTATGGGTATGGTGCTTCCTCGAGGCCCCGGGTTTCCTGGAGTCCAGGGATCTCCCTTGCTTTGTGAAACTAGAGAGCAGAGCGTTTCAGTAATGGGCTTTGGACTTTCACTTGGAGACAGGGCCAAATGTGTCAGCTTGCCTTCCTGCTTTCTCAAAGATGCCTTTCCCCTGCCAAACAGCAGTGAGCCAGGGCCGCCCGCAGCATGAAGGAAAGGGCTCAGTGGCCCAGCCCTCCGGCCCTGGCAACAATCACCATCCAGAGAACTTTAGCAGAGGTGTCTCCTCGTTACTAGGGCCACCTGGCAATGGGGCTGCAGCGGGTTCCGCAGCTGTGAGCTCCATGGGGCAGGAAGCAGGTCTCACTCCTGTCGAAATCCAAGCTCTTCGTGCAGGACCCGGCCCATGTTCATTCACACGTTCAACAACTATTGAGCACCTGCTGTATACCAGGCCCTGTGCTGGGCTCAGGGGAGGATGCTCAGGGTCCCTGCCCACACCAAACCCCCTGCAACTCTGCATGTGTTTGCTGGAAAGGACTGTTGACCAGACGCCTGTGATTTTTAGTTTCTGTGACGAGCAGGGGTTAGTTGAGGGAGGATGGGGGAGGGAGGCTGCAAGATAAAAGTAAAAAAGGATTTTTTCTTTCTCAGAACGGTTTTCCACACTCAGGCTACTTCCTGCTTTCTAAACCAGCGTGGGTCAGAGGGCTTAAGCATTGTATGAGAAAGAATCTCCATCTTCTCTAAATAAACAAATTCCCAGAAGAGCCACGAGTAAGGGTCACATCAGGCTCAGGCGAGCTCTGCAGGCAGAGGAAGGGCTGTCACCAAGCCCGGCTGCTGCGGCTGCCCCACCCCCAAGGCCGGTCACCCCTGCCCACCTTCTCCTCTCCAGCCTCCAGCATGTGCTCACACACACACACACACACACACACACACACACACACACACACGACATTCCTGGTGTTTACTCCCAAGGCAAACATACACCCTCAAAGAGAGGGAGGCCAGTTAGAAAGAGCCTGGGAAGTAAGCTGGCTGTAGCCAGGGTCGGGCTCCATCGAGGTCCTACTAAGTGCAGCCGGGGGTAGAGTGCCCCCTTCTCTCAGGGACTGAGCCCTGGTCCCAGCAGGAACACTGGGGCAGACCCCTTCCGGCTCCGTATTTCTTGAGCCCCTACTATGCCCAGGGAATAAGGCTGGGCCCTGGGAATAGCACAGTCTACAACGGAGACAAACTCTGCTCTCACAGAGCCCACATTCTGGAAAAGGAGAGACACAGGCAATAAACAAGTCAACATCGAACAAAATGTCCAGCGGGAGTGAACGCTCCGAGGAAAGATACAGCAGGATTCGGGGCAGAGTAGCGTGTGGGAGGGGGCCTCCCAGGAGGAGACCAGGAGCAGAGCCTGAATGAAATGAAGGAATGAGTGGTGGGGACATGGGGTGAGAAGTGGCCCCAGGAGGACCTCAGATGGCCCTGCTGGGCTCCCCGAGCGAGGCCATGAACCTTGTGCCCATCGTGGCCAGCATGGGGCCTGGCACATGTCTCATGGGCCTTCAATAAGCATTTGATGAATCAAGGAAGGAAGAGCAAATAAATGTCCCTTTCCCTCTTCTCTGCTTTCTGGAATTTGAACATGTCTTTCTGCTTGTTTGGTGTGTCTGCCCCATAGACATGAGCCCCCAGCAGCACAGCTTTTCCTGCCTGGTTCCCCGATCTCTCCCTAGTGCCTAAAACAGTGTCTGGTGAGCACTGTCTCTCTGAACCAAAATTGTTATAAGATTGTGATAAAACAAACAAGTTGTCAGTTTCTTCCCTTTCTCGCCATTTTGACTGGGACCTTCCCTAGCCACAGTACTTACATCTGAAAACCATTCCCAACACCCCATCCCATTTCCAGTTTCTTTCTTTAATATCTATCACTGTCCACCATATATTTTCCGTGATTATCTTATTTATTGTCTGTCTGCTCACACTAGGATGCAGAATCTATGATAACAGGGATTTTGCCAGTTTTAGTCACTGCTAAGTCCCCAGAGCCTAGAACAAGGCATGGCACATAGACGTGCTCAATAAACCTCTGTGGTATGAATGAATGAGTGGATGAATGAATCACTTACCCTAGGGAAGCGTTGTTTAATTTGGAGTCTATGACAGGGCTTCAGGGGGTCCCTGCAGCTCCAGGAGTTGTCTGCAAATTTTTGTATGTGAATTTTTCTGGAGGAAGAAACCTGCATTCTTCCTATTCTCAAAGGGGAGAATATGTGCATGACCCTTAAGAGATGAAGACCTTTCCTTGTCTGTGCCCTTCGTAAACCCAACTCTAGCGACATGGCTAGTGACTACCATATTGGATGGTGCAGTTAGAGAATATTTCCATCGTTGCAGAAAGTTCTGTTGGACCACACTGTTCCAGAGGGTCCAGGAGTCTCAGAGGAGTGTTTTCCTTTCTGCAGACCAGCCAGGAGTCCGCCCATCAAATTCCCTCGAGCAAATATTAAACCACCATCCTTATTACCAGCTAAGAAGAAAATATCACATGTTCTTATCTAAAAAAATGCCCCTCCGGGGACTTCCCTGGCGGTTCAGTGGTTAAGACTCTGCGTTTCCGCTGCAGGGGGCGCGGTTTCGATCCCCGGTCAGGGAACTAAGACCATGCTGCACGGTGCGGGCAAAAAAAAAAAAAAATGCCCCTCCAGGAGCGAATTTGATGTGATTGTTCAGAGATGAGACCAGAATGACAACAAGTGGAAACCCAAGCTTAGAAGAATATTAGAAGAAAAAGAGAAATAAAACATGGGGAGGGAACAAAGAGGGGAACTCTTATTTATAGTGATGCTAAGTAGGTAGGAAAGTTGGAAATCTTCCCAGATGTGACTTTGTATTTGAAATGAAATTTTAAAATTCCTTCTCTGCTGAAGCCCCTTAATGATATTTTCCAAGGTACTAAGTAAGTGACAGGGTTTCTGCTAATCCATGATTTGTTCATGTTTCTTCAAATACAAGAGAGGGAGATTCTGATCCCTGATAAAGCTGCTGTCCTCACCATTCTGGCCACAGGAGCAGTCCTTCAGTGATCTAGGGGCCAAGTGCAAAGGCTCCCGACATGAGGAAGTCATTCAGCGTCAGAAAAAGGCCTTATCCGAGCTTCGTGCGCGAATTAAAGAATTTGAGAAGGCCAGCTCGTCAAGTAAGTTTCCTCCTTCCTCGTCGCCCGCTCTGTGCTGAAAGCCGTGGGCCCCAGACTTGAGGGTTCACTTTGGGGACTGACCAATTTGCCAGGACCACCATCTTCTATCCCCATCATTTCATAACTAAAAGGATATAGCTATAAAAAAAAAAAAGGATGGGCAGGAAAAAAAAAAGGGCAGACATGATCTCAGAGTAAAGAGCAGGCCTTGATATTAAATAAACAGGATTTCATGAAAAATTCACAACCTTGTCCTTCTTTTTCTTATTTCACTGTGGCCCAGTGGAAACTTTTTCATAGACTGATGCTGTGCAAGGACGAACCTTGGGGAACTTCCCAGGATAAATACCCTGTTTAGAGGGAATAGGGCTTTCAAGAAACCAAGCCTGCTGCTGGGTAGAGCACTGGGCTAGGACACAGAATCCTGGGTTCAAGTCCATCCCCATACCTGTGGCCGAAGGTTCACCCTCAGTGCCTCAGCCCCGTGAGGCTGCAGCCTCATATTAGCTGTGTGGCCTTGGACAAGTCATTTCACCTCTCTGGGCCTTGATTCCTCACCTGCCAAGGGAGGATGGTGAGGTAATTAGTACTGGCCTGTGGTAAGTGTCCAGTAAATAGCAGCTGTGATTTTTACATGCAGTCACTTCTTCCTGAGCCTTTCTTTTGAGTATAAATTATTTCTTTTATAGATCATAAGGACCACATGGATGGATCATTTCTAGACTTAAAGACCCTCGGGATGGAAAAAAATGTTCAGAAAATATTGGATGTAAAACCTGACTTGCCAACTTTTTCAAGAGTAGAGATCCGAGCGGTAACTAAAGAAAATTTGTCTCTGCACTGACTGACACGTGGAGAGGGTGGGCATGAGGACAGACACTAGCCGTGTGCCCTGGCACCGCTGTATACATCATTGGTTCGAGGCCAGGTCCTCCCTAGCACCTGTATGGACTGGTCGGTGCCTGGTCGTACCAGCAGTCCAATGTTTGAATAGAAAGGCGGCTTCCCATCATGTACAGCATGATATAGCATTGCGCTGATGTTGGCCAGGTCAATCTCTGGGCCCTCCTTTTCACACCACATGTTATATTCTGCAGAAAATATTCCACAAGCTAATGTACAACATTATGTCATGAGCTTGCCTAACATTTGCTTTTTGGTATAAACTGAAAACCATGAACACGTAAGGGGCAGCAGAAGGGAGCCATGATGACTAAGGAGACACAAGTTCTAGGATCAGAGACCTGTGTCCTAATACCAGCTCTGCAAGCTCTGTGACCTTGGGCAGGCTCCTAACCTTTCTGGGACTTCATTTCCCAGCTATAAAATGATGATGGAAAAATTCAAGGAGATAATTATGTAAAGTGCTTATCCCAGTGCCTAGCTCATAGTGAGCACTTTAATAGATAATAGTTATTATTATTAAACAGTATTTAACTAGTATTATCCAAGAAAACCTTCCTTTCTTAGGGAGCATAGTTTGTATTTGCCAGGATTTTCGGAAGTAATATGATTGTTAGGTTGAAGGTGCCCTGTATCCTAAATGGATGTTTGATCAGGTGTTTGATTGACACATGACAATGGACAGCTCAGGTCAGCATTAATCACAGGACCTGCTGGGTGTGGCTTGCTGCGGCAGCTGGTCTAAACCAGCTTTTGGAAAAAATAATAAAGCCATCCTATCTGTACCAGCATTTTCTCCTACAATTTTTCTAGACATTTGCTCACACGTCTAGAGATGTGAGTCTTCAGAAACGTGTTGGTTTTCCTGATAAAATTGAACCTTCCTTCTCTGAGGTTGGGAGCAGAGGGACCATCTCCAGGTGGGGAGCTCAGCTGGTTTTCACATCCTGATGATCCTGCTTCCAAGATTTACCTTCTCCTCGGCAACAAGCCCTCATCCCACCACTGACACCACAGAGCAGGAAACCTCCCAACTCTCAATCCTCCAAGGTTGGCAGTAATTAAACGAAAGAGCAGGAGGAAGAATAGCTGACATCTGTTAACTGCTTACTGTGTGCCAGGCGTTGAGCTCAGCCGGCTACATGCCTTATCTCACTTAACCATCGTAGCAGCCTTGTGTCATAGTTACTATTATTGTCCCCATTTAACAGAAAAAAAAAATTAAGGCTTCAGGAGGTCAAGTACCTCACCCAAGGTCACAGAATAATGATCAAAGAAGCCAGGGCTGTGTCCCTGGTGGTCTGTCTGCTAGCCTGCAGAGACCGGGTGGGGACTGTGTGCTTGGATCCTGTAGCCCAGGCTCTTCCCTAGTGACCCTCCCCTCAGGAAAAGAGGGGGAATCTGGAGAGGTACAGAGGATGCAGCTCAGGGTAGCTGAAGCCACTGAGCAGCATCTCAGGTTCTTTTTGCAGCAGATCTGCCCGGTTTATTGTCATCTTCAGATACCCTCTTTTATTCTCATCTCCACAGATACATAGACAAATATGTCCACTCTTATCTATTTTTTTTTTTTTTTTTTTTTTTTTTTTTTTTTTTTTAATCTCAGAGGTTTTCAGGGTAGTGCCAACAAATGCTAGGGCTAAGAGATGCTCATGGCAAGCATTAAAAGCCAATTTATTTTTTAAGGAGGCTTATTATGGTTATTTGTAGTCGTTCAGATCACGTCCCCTATTCAGTCTAGTGGCCTTTCCATGCAGTCAGTTGGGCTTCCAGCAGCCAGCTGGCTGGTTGGGGTCTTAGGGAGATGCAGCTGCAAACACTACCTGCATTGTCTCTGGAAAGGGTCTGAAGTGACGCCCACCCACCAGGTTCCAGAGCTAGGAGAAGGTTTGGCCAAATTTTGTGAGGGTATGGTTTCTGCTGCATAGAAATGAGATTCCTTTAATAAAAAGGAGGGAGGCTATTTTCTACTTAACCTTCATTCGTTCATTCAACAAACATACCCACTATGCACCACTCGGTGCCAGGTGCCATGCTGGGCACAAGGAGGGGGATAGTGAGCAAAGGCAACATGGTACCCATTTTGCTGGAGCTTGTCTTCTCAACGTCAGCGGTACTGATTTTTTGAGCCAGGTAACTCTTTGTTTGGGAGACTGCCCTATGTATCGTGGGGTGTTTAGCAGCATCCTTTTCCTCTACCCACTAGACGCCAGCAGCAGTTATGACAACCACAAATGTGTCCAGGCATTGCTAAATGTCCTGGAGGGGGTCGGGTGGACAGAGTCACCCCCGGTTGAGAACCACTGGCCTAAAGGGAAGACAGACGAGACGGTGGCCAAAGAATGGCACAAGCGATGCATCATTTCAAAGGCAGTCGTGCTCTGAAGGGGTAGGAACACAGTCATAAAGAAAGCAGTTCACAGAGTCAGACTGGATTTAAAACCAGCTCTCTTGGCATGGACATATATACACACACACGCTACCAAAGGTAAAATGGATAGCTAGTGGGAAGCAGCTGCATAGCACAGGGAGAGCAGCTCGGTGCTGTGTGTCTACCTAGAGGGGTGGGATAGGGAGGGCGGGAGGGAGACGCTAGAGGCAGGGAATATGGGAACATATGTATATGTATAGCTGATTCACTCTGTGATACAGCAGAAACTAACACACCATTGTAAAGCAGTTATACGCCAATAAAGATGTTAAAAAAAAAAATCAACTCTCTCGAATTATTCTTTAGTAACTTTCCAGTTCTTCCATTATTCTTTGGGTTATTCTTCTGGATGTAGAAAATCATAATGGAATGCCAAGAGAGTTTTTTTTCTTTCTTTTTATTTCAGCCTCAAAATGGCCTTTCCAGCCCAGGGTCCATCACGGCCACTGAGAAGTTAGGGAAAACGGATGTGGCTGAGGCTTTAGATCTTAGTGAAAAGCTGGTAGGTATACCCAGCATCAGTCCCCTCCTGTCCAAACCTGCGTGCCCTGCAAATGGTTTAAACATCAACCCCACATACATATTTAGTTGTTATAGTAGCTCCACGAGACCCATCTACTATCCCAGCATGGGCTGGAAATTGCATAGCCAAATTCCTTGGAAGACTGGGTAGTAAGAGTGAATGTTTATGTCTGTTGTCATTCCCCCCCCCCCTCCAATTCTCAGAAAGGCATAGTGTAAATGGATGCAGGGAAAATGAAAGTCGTACTAAAAGCCCCAAATGCACTCATTTGCAAAGCATGTGTTTCTTCTCTGCAATTGCAGAAAATGAATGAAACAGAATTAGACGTTTGCCTCCTCAAAGTGGCCACCAGCGGTCTTGGGCCAGGCCTCTTACCTGCGAAACGCTTTCTCGTAGTACATGGATATGAGCAAAACCCTCGGGAGTCTGATGAATATCAAAGATATGTCAGGTCACGTGTCCATGAAACACCTCTCCCCAAAAGAGAGGGAAAAGGTCAACCAGCTTCGACAAAGAGACCTCAACCTGGTGTTTGATAAGATCACCCTACTCAAGAACCAGCTGCAGAGAAAAGAAGAGCTTTTGAGACGATACGAGAAAGATATTGAACAGCTCAGGTACGGCCCGTGTCCCCGGCAAAAGGCCCAGGCCTCCATTCTCCAGGCTAAACCTCGGGGCAGCTGCAGACCCATAGGGACCAGGACAAGAGGACAGAGGCCTGGGTGTGGAGGGGGGAGGCGGGATGGTGACTCAGGGCCTGATGCACCCAAGTCTCTGGGCAAGAAAGCAGCAGTTAAAGTACCCGACTCTCTCTTAAGGAATAAGGTGCACCTTTTATGAACGTGTCTGACGTTTCACCATGTGTGTGCTTTTCATAATTCCATCATATTTTCAGTGGTATCAGTTCCCCCACCCTCTCTGGGAAATTGGGAGGGGCTGGTAGCATAACCTTTGCCACCTTCATGCTACACTTCCACAGCCGGTGGGCTATTTATTCTGCCCTCTATTCCCCAAATCTTCATCCTCTCTCCCACTTGTAATGAAACCACTAAGTTGGGCATATATGGAAGTGTTTTGAGAATCTCCCAGGTCGGGAGCATTGGTGGTGAGTTGAGAAAGATGAGGGGAAAAGAGACTTTGTCTCTCCTGTGTGCTCAGGCAGAGCAAAGTGTCGGTTCAGATGTACCAGTCACAGGTGGCAAAGCTGGAGGACGACATCTACAAAGAGGCCGAAGAAAAGGCGCTGCTGAAGGAGGCCCTGGAGCGCATGGAACAGCGGCTGCACCAGGGGAAGAGGGTCAACAGGGCGATCAGGCAGCAGGTGAGAGGGCCCTGCTCGGAGCAGAGCCTCTGAGGCTGCCCCTCAGCCCCCCCTTAGAAACAGCCAACTGAGGTCCCAGTGGCATCCAGGAAGCACAGAATGCATTTGCCGATGCAAAGGAAGGTGGCAGAATAGCTTTAGCATTAGGCAGACCTAGGTTTAGACTCTTGTTCTACCATTTACCGTGTGACTTCAGGCAGCTTTCTTTCTTTTTTTTTTTTAACATCTTTACTGGAGCATAATTGCTTTACAGTGTTGTGTTAGTTTCTGCTGTATAACAAAATGAATCAGCTATATGCATACATATATCCCCATATCCCCTCCCTCTTGCGTCTCCCTCCCTCCCACCCTCCTTATCCCACCCCTCTAGGTGGTCGCAAAGCACCGAGCTGATCTCCCTGTGCCATGCGGCTGCTTCCCACTAGCTAGCTATTTTACGTTTGGTAGTGTATGTATTGTCCATGCCGCTCTCTCACTTCGTCCCAGCTTACCCTTCCCCCTCCCCACGTCCTCAAGTCCATTCTCTACATCTGTGTCTTTATTCCTGGCCTTCCCCTATTCATCAGAACCTTTTTTTTTTTTTTTAGATTCCATATATATGTGTTAGCTTAACCTCTCTGAGACTCATAGTCTAGCTTGTCTCTATTTTTTTAAACTTGTTTTTAATTTAATTTTTATTTTATATTGGAGTATAGTTGACTTACAGTGTTGTGTTAGTTTCAGGTGTACAGCAAAGTGATTCAGTTATACATATACATATATCTATTCTTTTTCAGATTCTTTTCCCATATAAGTAATTACGGAATATTGAGTAGAGTTCCCTGTGCTATACAGTAGGTCCTTGTTGATTATATATTTTATATATAGTAGTGTGTATATGTTAATCCCAAACTCCTAATTTATCCCTCCCCACCACATTTCCACTTTGGTAACCATAAGTTTGTTTTTAAAGTCTGTGAGTCCGTTTCTGTTTTGTAAATAATCTCATCTGTATCATTTTTTTTTGATTCCACATATAAGTAATATCATAGGATATTTGTCTTTGTCTGACTTACTTCACATAGTATGCCATGTTGCTGCAAATGGCATTACTTCATTCTTTTTGATGGCTGAGTAGTATTCCATTGTATATATGTACCACATCTTCTTTACCCACTCCTCCATTGACGACATTTAGGCTGCTTCCATGTCCTGGCTGTTGTGAACAGTGCTTTCTGAGACTCATAGTCTAGCTCGTCTGTATTTTTTTAACTTTTGATAATTCGTGTATTTTATCTTGTTCTTTCTATTCAGATAACTATTTTTCCTACCAGTTTTATTGAGGCATAATTGACATACAGCACCATATTGAGCTTAAGGGTGTACGGCATAATGATTTGACTTACCTACCTCATGAAATGATTACCACAATAAGTTTAGTGAACATCCCGAATTTTTTTAAAGGCGGCTATTCTTACTTTCATTGTTCTGCCAGGTGCTAGGGATACACCGATCAATAAGCTCTCTGAGAATAAAGATTTTGGTTTGCTATTCTGAGTACCCAGAATAGTACTCAAGTCTTTCTGACTTGGGGCTGTATATTTGTACACGCATGCTTGTGTGTATGTGTGTACATGTGAGTATGTGCTGTGTGTTTGCACGTGTGTGTATTCGTATGTGTGTGTTTGTTGCCTGCATGAGCTCTAAGGAGGCCAAGGTCATAGAAGGGTGCCCTTCTCCTCAACCAGGAGGTGATGGTCAGATAGTTCCTTGCAGAAGCCTGCCCTCCATCCTGCAAACCTTCCAGGCAGTAGGTTTCCAGACAGCAGGCTCTCTGGCTTATAGCCCCAGAAATGAAAAGTGGCTGTCCTGCTCTGAGAGAGCCTGGATGCGGTGTTTCCAGTACTCACTGCTCTGAATTAAACATCACAGGCCTTAGTCTGCGTGTGTCATGGGGCTGCCTCAGGCAGAGGACAGTTTCCTTTCACACCAAGCAATGCCAGGGAGAGCTGGGCCAGTGACAGAGTTGTGACTTTCCCTTTGATGTGCCCTCTGGAGAGCTCACCCCTCCCCGAAGTGCCCCCCCTCCCCCAGGGCTTGGCAGGCTAGGCCCAAAGCAGAGACATCAGACCACAGAATGGGACAGCAAAGGGCCCCAAAAAAGCCATTGTCACGTACTGAAAACCTGAGGATTTACATAATCAGGCTTCACATGCATTATTCATGGACTGCCTCATTCCTACACAATGCAAGGGACGTGCCAGCCTGTTTGGCGCTAGACATCCTTCAGCCGAGGAGGGTCTGAAATGGCCCAGTTGAACCTGTGTCAGGGTCCCCAGAAGAGCTACAGCTAGTAGCTTTCCAATTTGTGGAATTCACAATTGGGGGAAAGATGCATATGAACTACAGCCACGATCGTGGCATCGCCGATGGTATCGTGTACTGAGCACTTACCAAGGGGCAGGCACCTGCTCCACACCGCACATGCTTCATCTCTCCCATCAACCCGCAAGGGATGCTGGCAAGTGTCGGCCCCTTAGAGAGAGGGGAAAGCTAAGTTGACAGGCTACCGTCCCCTGGCTACTAAGCGGCAGAAACAGGATTCCCTCCCCACCTGCTGCCCTCCCCAGCCCATGTTCACTTTTCCACACCCCTTCCTTCTGTGTCTCCCTTACCAGGGTGGCCCCCTTGTCTACCTCTCACCGTTGCTCCTGGGGTTTTCACTCCAGAACTCAGGTTTTCATTTCAGGCTTGTTATTAATATGTCGTCAGAAATCCCTGTTTGTCAGGAAGAAAACAATAATAAATTTTAAAGTTTTGCTGGATTCTAAAGGGCACTTGTATACATCTGTCTTGGCATCAGTTCCTTCCAGGGAGTATATCTTCGTTGTTTTTAAGCAGAAATTAACAGAAAATAGAATTCCTCTTTTCTAAGTTTTAGACTTCGTATTTTCACAAGGAGCCTTAGTTTTTTTAGTCTCCTGTATAAAACTTTGAAACTCTTCACCCGTTCATAGAGGTGGCAGGGTTGAGGCACTGAGAGGAAATTACACATCTTAAGCTTCAGAATTGCCCCCCCCAAAAAAAATGTAGTTTGTAGTTTTAATGTTTGACCATCTCTTCACCAAGCAGAACTTTCAAGAATCAAAAGTCATATTTCCACACTAATACCTCTGGCTGTGAAAATGAGACTTGGTATAAAATGCAGGGCATTCACAGAGAACTGGGTCTGTGGCTCTGTCCATGTGGCAGAGGGACGGGATCCGGGGCCCAGGCCGTGCTCACTCTAATCTACATCCCACATCATTCGAGAAGCCGGCAGTGTCTCTCAGAGTTCAGAGGCCAGATTTGGAGTCAAACAAACAGCGGTCAAGCCCCACCGCTGCCCCGAACGACCCTAAGTGGCTTGACCTCTGTACCGCAGGTTCCTCAACAAAAGCAACCAAAACTGTTAACAAGGGGCCTGCTCCGTGGGGCAGCGGGAGGGTTAAATGGCAAAATGCCTGCAGTGCCTGGCACACGGCAAGCCCGGTTTCTAAGGGGGAAGAATAGGCAGCTCATGGATGGGTGGGGATTCCTCTATTTCTTTCAGGGAGCTTCCTGCCAGCTGACGCCTTCCCCGGTCCTCCCAAAGCCGGCAGCTCTTATGGGACACGCTCTTCTCTTTGGTGAATACGACTAGGGCCACGGCCAAGAAAGGACCCAGATACCTTTTGTGAATGGGCTGAGGCTGGGATTTTCAATAGGAAATTTTTAAATGCGCAGAAGTTGCCACTTGAGAAGCACGCAAGCCCTTTCTTAGGGCTTGAAGTGTAAGAAAGGCTGAAGGGCACCGGCTGCTTCTGGCAGGAGAAGCCGCTCAGCTCTCATGCCAATCAAATGTCCAGCCAATCAAGTCCTGGCTAGGGGGCGTGACCACCACTTTGCCTTGTGGTCTCAGCCAGGAAAACCCCCTAACTTTCCCTCTGCTTAATTAGCTCAGATCCCTCTTCTTTAAGATGAGAATAAAAGTGGCGCCTAACTCGTAGCCTTCCATTCAAGGGGAGCTTGTATACAAAGCCCTTAGCACATAGGACCACAAAGCATACATGCTCTCGTACCATCGTCATTATCCTCACTATTCTATTTAACTCACTATCTTCCAAGATTTCCTTGGGCCCAGGTATTCTCAGGATTCTGGCTTCCTCCGTGCCACTTGTGTTTTCTTTGTTTGTTTGTTTGTTTTTTGCGGTACGCGGGCCTCTCACTGTCGCGGCCTCTCCCGTCACGGAGCGCAGGCTCCGGACGCGCAGGCTCAGCGGCCATGGCTCACGGGCCCAGCCGCTCCGCGGCA
>NW_006786690.1:10453632-10456207 GCF_000442215.2 Lipotes vexillifer | reverse complement strand
CAGTGCTGACGGAGAACCATGTGGCCAGGCCTACGCAGCACGTACGGATAGAAGAAGGCTAAAGAAAAAGACCCTCACGCATCCCCTTCTGCCCACCAATCCCAGTGAATCCCAGCGTCTCCTAGAAACCTCAGAGGTGTGTCCCCGAATGGAACAGCTGGGGATGCATTAAACGCTGTCGTGCTCACCTGATATTTTCACTCGGGAACCTCTAGAGGATCTCGTACAGAGAAATGCCAAAGAATCAGCACCTTGCCACTGTTCCTTCAAAGAGAAAGAGAGGCAGGTATGGAGAGGTTTTCTGATCTTGCAGCCAGACACAAAGTAGGTACCTTATTTTCAAAGGGTTAGAGCTTATGGAGTGTAAATGCCAGCGTGGGCGGCCCAAGAAGCATCCACACACCTCCAGTTCCTTCGCCTCCCCCACCCCAGCCCCTGCCCCTGTCCCTTCTCCTGAACAAACCACCTAAGGGACCCAGAATCTGGAGGTGAGAGAAGGCAGAAGGGCAGTGCAACCGTCCTAGGTGCTAAATGATTTGGGGACATGGAGACAAAATCATGAGAAAAGGAGAAGGGGGGAATGGGGAATCCCAGGAAACCCTGCCCTAAGAAGGAAGTATGTGGGTGAAAGAAGGGGGGAAAGTGGTACAAAATGGAGCCAGAAATAAGGATGAAAGTGCCTATTATAACGATCCCTTCACCTGCCAAAGGGGAGCCCCATTTGATGGTGGGCTTTCTGGCAGCCCATGGGAAATGGAAAACCCAGTGTAGTCCAGAGTTCACAGCGTCCATGAGATATGAGGGATGTGTTGCTCAGAAGTGTTCACAGAACAAAGACAAAACTGGATTTTCCCCCAGAGAGGACATTGTATGATATAATGGACAGCACCCCTGAGAACGGCAACGTGGGGTTGGCTGGGCCACATCTGTGCACAGCTCTTGAGACAGACTGATGTCGTCACATCCCAGTGAGTTCAGTAAAGTTCAGGGAAAGCAGGTGCACAGGGGCCAGGCTCTGCTCTTCAGTGCCCAGCTGCCCACTGATTGAACTTAATCCAGGAAGGAATTTTGCAGCAATGTTCAAACTGGGGTTCCCTGGCGCCTTTGGGTGCCATGGAAGGGTGTGACTCTCAAAGCACACACACCTTTCTCCCACCAGAGAAGCTCTCCATTATCTTATACCCCAAGTTCCTCACGGGATTTTGCTTGGATAAACGGTTCTGCAAAAAAAAAAAAGTGGGGGGGGTGGGCAGGATGGGGTGGGAGAGAAGAAGTCTGTTGGTTTAAAACTAACCCCTGCTTTATAATATCTGGGAACTTGGATAGTGACTCTGTCAGCTGAGTTTGTGATAAATACTGAGCGGCTGCAAGCTCGAGGCCTTCTCCATGGAAAATGCCTGGAGGGTAACTGTCAGTTCAATACGGGCCCATCAGCCTTCATGGACAGTCCTCTGAGGGTAGAGTTAGCATCCTTCTGGGAGGATGGAAGAGTCTTGTAAGCACCTATGCCCTGTCCCAAAAGACAGCCTTATTTCCTCCATGAGTTTTGTGACTACCCAGTAGGGTTGCCAGATTTAGGGGAAAACAAACAAACAAAAAAACACGATGTCCAGTTAAATTTTAATTTCAGATAAACAACAAAAGCTATTCAGTATAAATGTCCTAAATATTACACGTGGCATATTCACACTAACAAATTTGTTGGCTTCATTCTGAAATTCAGATTTAACTGGGCAACCCATATTTTATCTGGCAACCCCTCCAACATGTACTGAGCACCAACTAGACACCAAGCAGGGAGGTTCTGAAGCAGGTGTCGCAAGATGGCAGCCCACAGATATATTCCATTTGGCTCATGGGATTTTTTTTTTAAGTTACGTTTCAAAATAGGGCAGTTTCCTGGAATACTCTGGATTTCCAGCTTCTCTGGGAAACTCGGAAGATCTGGCGACCCTAGGCCCACAGACCCACAAGCCACCATCACAAGCCACCATCTTCCAGGCCCCTTAGAAAGGCGCTGGGCTCATGTGTTTGCTGCTGTCCACCACCACCCCAGCTCATTTCACCCACTTCTTTTACTTTGCTCGCCCCTGTAGGAGTCAGGTTGGCGACCCCAGTGGATGCTCAGGGCTCTCAGAGAAAGCCTCCTTCCTGACACCACTGCACATTCACCTGCAGAGTGTCAGTCTGCAAGGGAGACCCCAGTTCCCTCTCACTTTTGTGTCTCCAGTGCCTAGGGGTTGCTCTTTCTTTGATGAGCTGCCCCTGAGGTGCGGGGCCTTGAGCAGATCAGGGTCAGCAACAGTAATCAAACCCCAGGGGAGTGGCAAGCTCCAGATTTTCAGTGATGCTGGCTTCCCAACAGGACCCTGTAGTCCCTGCCAGGGAGGTTAGCCACTGGGGCTTTCAACATTTCCACTGGGTGGAAAGCCACTGGACATCTACAACCTCTTCCACTGATCTAGGAGGCTCTGCTTCCAGCTAAAGCAGATCTGTCCTCCAAGAAGAATACAGTATCCTTCATAGCCTTCTTGGTTGACCACCTCCTTCTCTGCTGGAATCTGGAACAGAGATT
>NW_006786690.1:10453326-10453622 GCF_000442215.2 Lipotes vexillifer | reverse complement strand
CAGCAGGACAGTGTAGCATTGCCCCAAAGCCACACCCCCTTCTGCAGACCTCCATCCTCACCTCCTCACCTAGGAAGGCTCAACATTCCATCCAAATGGGTAGCATCTGAAGGTTGAGAAAAATCCATTTTTCTCTGATGCAAAGGGCAAAGAAGAACATAAGCTAAATTTTGTCAATATTCTTTCTGTGATAAAGAGACGGATGTTTGTAGAGATGGTGAAGAACTCATAGATGCAGAACTCACATTTCCAGGTGAGCCAAAAGAGAGGAGAGAGAAAACCATAGAACGTCAGCA
>NW_006786690.1:10448138-10453316 GCF_000442215.2 Lipotes vexillifer | reverse complement strand
CAGCAGGAAGCCCAGTTGACAGTTATCCCACATCTATTATGTTTTGAGCATTTGGCACATGCCAGGCACAGAGCCAAACACTCGACGTACAGTATCTCATTTAAGCTTCACAACAACCCTATGGGGTGGGTGTTGTTATTATACCCAATTTACAGATGAGATGTCTGAGGCTCAGAGACTTTAGGAGAGCTGGGAATTAGTGCAGATCTGACACCGAGGTGAGTGCTAGCTTTTCCTCCTTTAGGTTATAAACCTCCAGGTAATAAACTTGATACATTTCCAGTGGCATTTCTCTTAAACTTCAAGGAAGCATCCTCTAGAATTCTCTTAAAAGTTGAGAATTAAGACTGAAATCTTGAACATGTTGAAACATTGCCATTGACAAATCAGCCCTGGAACTGGAATTAAGCCAATCCACGTTCCCACTTTGCAGACAGTAGAGGCGAGCTCTCAGGAAGCTTGAAAGCCAAACACATTTTGGTTGAATATGAGAGAGGAGACATTCAAGTTTGATAAAAGGCCACAGTCATGCTGAGGCAACCACATTATCATAGGAAGAAACGAAGATATTCTAGGGGAGGGATATATTTGGAAAATAGAAGCTTCTCAACCAGCAACCTTGTGCTAAGACCAGAAGGTGGTTACTACCCAGAGCAGCATGTTAAGAGGATAGAGAGCATCCTGAGGGCCCCACTTGATCTGAGACGTTTGCCACCCTGCAAAGTGGAAATGACTGGAAGTTTGTTACTTATTCATTCACATATATGATTGAGCTGGGAGGAGGCAGAAACTGCCCTACATCTAGGTTTTGTCTGAGGACCACCTGGGGATGTAAAATGGCAGAGGAGATATTGGGATGGGTCCCGGATGCTGTGGGAACATTGTGCTTCTCTGAGATGTGAGACCCCCTGGAACTTCACGCTGCCTCTGGCTTTAACAGAAGCAGGGCAGATGGTGCTTCGGCTAAGAGCAAAGAGCCAGCTTCCCATTCTCCCTGCCCTCCAGCCTGAGCTTGGAAGTTTGGTGTCTAGGATCTCCTCAGTACAGAAAGGTTTCCTCCAGGTTCCTTGACAAGTGTAACTTGGGCGACTCCTTCCTCAAGAGTGGGCCTGGAGTCCTTCGGGGGATGGAGTCACCAGGACCACCTTGAAAAGGATGGGACGTGTAAAATCTGCTCCGTCTCGCCCACTCGTAAGAGAGTCTCCATCTCTAACAAGCTTCAGAACTAACACCTCCTACCTTTTTAAGACCCTCTGGTTTTTTGTTTTCTGTCCTCCAAATGCCATTCATCGATTTTATATTTTTTTCCCATTGCAGCTAACAGTCTTCTATAATTGTTTGTCAGTCATATGCTAAAGGGGGAAATCTCCTAGTTGACAAATATTTATTGACTACCTAGTCTAGGCCACATATTGTGGTAGGAACTGGGGATAGAATAAATAAGACGATATGATTCCAGCCCTCATTCATTCAACGAATATTTGTTGAGATCCTACGATATATGGCGGGTACTGTCCAGGTGTTAAGGTTCAATCCCGTTCTCAGTGGGAGCCATATCACCCCTGCGAAGCCAAAACTCTGCTTTTTTAATGTATAAAGTGCAGATGTACGCACAGCGCACTCTGTAATATTCAAATTTTATGGACGTGAGGGCAATTAGGAAAAAATGCCTAAGAAGGTTCCTTAGGGGAAGAACGATACTGAAAAAAAGGGTGGGAAACACTGGGTTAGATCAATGAAGAAACACACAAAACTCCCTGTCTTTCTGGGTTTTATTCTGGGATAAATAAATGAATATAATGATTAAATAACTGCTTTTTGAGGACAAAGGCCAGTGCACTGAGCTCAGGAGCATATTTCACAGGGACCTCCTTCCACCCTACTCCCAGGTCAAGGGCCAAGAGAGGCCTCCCTGAAAGGGGGGATGTTTAAAACCAAGACCTGAGGTGGTGTGGGAATGAACTGGGATCTTTCTAGAACCGATGTTTTTGCAGATGCCCAAAGCAGCCACTCCAGTATGCCCTGAGTTAATTTCCAGTTAACTTCCAAATTTCCAATCTGGATGTTGTTTTTTAAATGAGGGGCTTCTACCCCTGCCTTGTCCTTCTAAGGACGGGGGGCATGTGGTTCCAAACACTCAGGCTGAATGCATGTCGCTGCCTGTGGTCAATGGTTCAAGACGGACCCTGCCAGGTTCCCCCAACCCTCGGGCCCACACTTGCATTTTCACGTTTCCCATTCCCCATCTCTCCCTTTTCCCAGTTCAGCCATCCCGTCTGCCTTCTGCTGCCCCCGACCCCCCACTCAAAAAAAGTGGACCAAAGCTTTTGCTCTGTGGTGCTTCCCACCCCAAGCTCGTGGCAGACCTGGGGCTCGGGGGACCCTGGGACTAAGGAATCTTTATTTTTGAACAAACACCCAGACTCCAACTCCGACAGCCACAGCCCCACACACCGGGTCAGGGCACTGGCATCTGGGAAACACCCAGAGCCAGCAATTTTATTGAAAATCAAATAAAAAAGGATACAAAGGAAAAGCGGTTTAGAGGCGAAAGATTTTCAACATTTCCTGTCTGTTTTCCTTTCATCTGGGCATTACTGCGAAGATTTACTTTGTGGGCTAGTGTAGAGATGTTAGCCTTTCTTACCCTGAAATGATTTTTTTTTTCCCTTAAAATGATTTTGAATGCAGTCTCACAACACATTCAAGGCTCCTGTCAGCCACTGGCACAGGTCTGGCACAGGAGGTGATTTTTAAACCTGTCTTAAAGAGAAAAGAGCTACAGAGATGGTCCTAACAGCCCCTTCCATTGAAATCCACCCAGAACCTCCTCTCAACCCCTGAGAAAGACAGGACATTCTGGTTCCTATTTGACAGATGAGGAAACCAAGGGTCACGCAAGTCAGTGGCAGAGCTGAAACCACCTGACTGAAACCAGCTGAAACCAGCTGACTACCCAGCAGCCCTCTTCCCCCAGGGGCATGTGTTGGAGTCAAAAGCTTGCAGGAAGGCAGTGTGAAACCTGCTGGGAAGAAACTTGCAAGGTACAGTGGCATCTACAGTACATACAGAACTGTGTGAGCGAGAGATTCTTGGGTTGCAATTAATAGAAACCTATTCAGAAAGAGGGAGGGGGGGCTTCCCTGGTGGTGCAGTGGTTGAGAGTCCGCCTGCCGATGCAGGGGACACGGGTTCGAGCACAAGTTCGGGAAGATCCCACATGCCGCGGTACCGCAAAAAAGAAAGAAAGAAGGAGGGGACTTCTTTAAGGATATAGGGGTGAGTGCCTCATAAAAACTGAGAGCTGAAAGACAGCCTGGCCTTGAAATAGAACTGGTAAGCCATCAGATCTCAGGCATCATCTCTTTTACACACACACAAGCATGAGCACGCACACACACAGGCCATATCTCCTCTCTGTGTCTCTGCATGACTCCCCTAATCTCTGCTCTCTCCAGTCATGTGACGGGAAGGAATGACCTCACGGTCCCCCCAGTTCAAAGGACCAGCCCAGGGAGCAAGTAGCATCTTAGAGCCCATAACCCCAAATCCTGGGAGTGACCATTTTAAAGCCCAGCCCGTGCCAAGTACCCGATCAGCTATGACCAGGGACAGAGTCACACACATGGCTGCCTGGAGCCAGGAGTAGTGCTCAGAAAAGGGTTAGACAGACCCCCTAGAGTATCCTGCATTTTCCCCTCCTAAGACATCAGAGACATAAGGCATTCTGTTCAGTAACAGCTTTTCGAGAGAAAGTCCATCCCAATGAATGTGCCTATAATCAGAAACTCCTGGTTCGAAAAAAGATGCAAATGTGAGAAGAAAACGTGACCTGTGTATCTGGAAGAGTGTACACCAGAATGTGAATAAGGTTACCTGTGGGTAGTGTGATAATGGTGGATCATTTTACCTTCGTTTTGCTCACGTCTATGTGTGTATATAAATATTTTTTACAACAAAGGTTTTATTTTGAGTTTAAAAAAATGCCATTTGAGAAATATTTGGGGATCTCCATACAATTATAGAGTTTGGGCATTTGTTGCTCTTTGCTTGTTGAAGGTTGGAGCCAGAAAAGACATCCCAAAGATGGACCAACAAAGGGAGATGCTGAAGAGAGAGGCGTCCAGCAAATCCAGCCAGAGCCTTCTGTTTTCTAAACCTGGTGGAAGGAACTAGAAACGTCGTCCCGCTGGGCCTCGCGTGATCCTCCGTGAGTCAGTGTAACTCTTCTGCGTCAAACTACTAAGATGCTTTTGTAGGACTTTAAAGGTTGCTACCCTAGTGTGTTGCTTCCTAGACTGGTATTTTGCACAATACTGTATTTTGGAGTGTTTGAGGAGAGGGGTTCTTTTCACAGATATTATGAATGTAAACATACTCAGGCGTATAAAGAATAAGTTTGAAATTCAGAGTCCTAGGCCCGGTAGATACAATTATGTGCTTGGGTAGAGTGACAAACCCAAATGTCACGCCTCCAAGGAGCTCCGAGAAACCCGCAGTTGAGAAAACCCAGGGCGTGTACTGGGACCGCAGGACAGAATGGTAACCTCAGGGCTGTTGGGGCCATGGTATAGTGCATTTATATCTGAATTTATTATAATAAATTTGAACACCAACCTGTTTTACCGCTTCCCTAACAGTGAGTCATGTTTATATGGCGCTCTGTGGTTTTCAAAACACTTCTCATCTAATCCTCTCCCAAGCCCTGGGAGGTAAATAGCATTATGTTCCCCATTTTACAAATGAGGAAGCTGAGGCCCAGAGAGGTTAAATGGCCCATCTAAAGTCACACAGCTAGTAAATTCAAGAATTGGGTCTGGAACCCAGGTTTCTGACTCCATCTCACGCTGCCCATTCTGCTGCACCAAGACAGCCCAGTGGGTCAAGTCCCAGGCCATCAGGACAGAGCAAGTACCCAGTCATCAAAGAGCACACACTGCCCAGGTGGACACACCCCTTTCCCATGGTGTTTGAAGAGACCCTCATTTTTGCCTTCTCTCCAGCCATCTGTTCTCTCCCTGCCTTTCTTGTACGGCCAAAGACCACCAAACAAAACAAGAAGAAGAGCCAGAAGTCATGAATATCGTTTATTTTTTATTTTTTAAAAAGCCACAATAGGGCTTCCCTGGTGGTGCAGTGGTTGAGAGTCCACCTGCCAATGCAGGGGACGCGGGTTCG
>NW_006786690.1:10435949-10447784 GCF_000442215.2 Lipotes vexillifer | reverse complement strand
GGGAGAGGCCACAACAGTGAGAGGCCCGCGTACCGCGAAAAAAAAAAAAAAAAGCCACAATAAAAATATTTTGATATTTTAAAACCAAATGCATTCTTTATACTGATTAAAACTAGAAGGAAATGGGAAAAATTATTTGCATATGATCTTCCACTAAAGGTACTTCTTACACAGTGAGAAGGGTGAGCATCACCTGACCTTAAAAATAATCTTGAAAATCCCAGCAGTTTTCCATAAAGAACATATTACTTATACTGTACCATATCCCAAAAATCCAGAACAGCAGTCTCCAGCACCAGAAAAGATCACTTGGTCAGGCAGTAGTTAAGTAGCTGGCTCATGTTTGGAAGCCAAATTGTGTGGGAAAAAAAATACTTTGGTTGAATACAAATATTTGAATTTACATAAGTTAAATGTAATGCCCATGTGACTCCACTGTATTTGAGGTCTTTCAAAGGACGTGTTAATTTGTATCATATCAACATTGCAACCCACAATGGCAATTTCCTTTCTTCACTCTTTGAACTAGATGGTTCTTTAGGTGTCTCCTCAGCCACACATCCCTTTCTCTGAGAATGCACATTCCCCAACCAGGTTTACCCTACCTACTGCTGCTCTCTTGGCCGCACCTGATTGGCTGATCAGTAGATATTCTACCCAAGCCAGACCAATCAGGTTTCTCTTCTAACCCAAGCTGGGCCAATCAGCACCTGTGCCCTTGATATTTGGAAGTGGGACACGGAGTTACCACACAGGTCATTAATGGTCCGGAGCTGAAGGTCTGGATGCAGTTCCCAGCTGGGGTGGCCATTTCTCCCACTGTGTTTGGAGAAACAAAGCCAGTCTTAGAAAGAGATGGCCAGGATAGATAAGCAACAAGTAGAGACAAGAAACCAAGACCCAGGGAATTCCCTGGCGGACCACTCTGTGCTTTCACTGCCAAGAGCCCGGACTCAATCCCTGGTCAGTGAACTAGGATCCCATAAGCCACACAGCGTGGCAAAAAAAGAAGAAACCAAGATGACCCCCAGAGAGACAGTGCAGCAGACACTACAAGCCCCTTAGTCATTGCCTCCCTCTACTGTATAAGCAGCACGCTAAATGCCCTCATTTCCCAGCCTCCCTTGCAGCTAGACCTGGCTGTGTTGTTCAGTTCTGGCCAGTGACATGCAGGTGAAGGCCCGGGGCAGGGCTTCCCTTCTGGAATTAAAGGCAAGGCTTTGCTAGGAGAAAGTTTTTCTCTTTGTCCCTTTGCCTTGTCTCCTTTTTCTCTCCTGGAGATCAGACTTGGAGCTGGAGCAGCCATGTTGGGGATCACCAGGTAACAAGCAAGAGACCAAAGCCCACCTCAAAGGAAAATGGAGTAGAAAGACATGAAAAGTCTGGGTGGGAGCCTAGTGGCATCACTGTGCTCTGCACTGTACCTGAACTGCCTACCTCTGTACATCCTGTTGTATAAATAAATAAATCCCTGTCAGTTTAAGCCACTGTAGTCAGATGTACCTGTTTGTGCTGTGGAGCAAACCGCTCAAAACTTAGTGACTTAAAATGGCAACTATTATTTCTCATGATTCCATGCGTCAAGCTGGCCACTTGTACTGGTCTGGTTGGTTTGGCTGGGGCTAGTTTAGGGTGGCTTCGTGTACATGCCTGCCTGGTCATTGCCAGGCAAGCTGGGTTAGGGCAGTGGTTCTCAACTGGGGGCGATTTTGCCACCCAGGGGGCATTTGGCAATGTCTGGACACACTTTGGTTGTTAAACTGGGGTGGGGGTGATACTATCATCTAGGGGTAGAGGCCAGGGATGCTGCTAAACATCCTGCAGTGCACAGAACAGCTCCCCACAACCAAGACTTATTTGATCCAAAATGTCAGTAGTACCGAGAATGAGAAACCCTGGTCTAGAAAGGCCTCAGCTGGGACGTCTGATTCTGCCTGGTGTGGTCCCTCATCACCCAGCAGTCCAGACCAGGCCACGTGTGTTGGGTACAGGTTTCTAAGAGCAACAGGAGAGAGCAAAGCCCCAAAGCACACTTTTCAAGTCTCCACCTGCCTTCTGTTTGCCAACATCTCATCAGACAAAGCAAGCCACATGGCTAGAGTTCATTTGGGAGGGGCTCCAATTTTTTACAATCTACCCACATGCAGGTTTCTGTTATTTAAAGCTGAAGACGTTCCAACTGATGCAGAAAGTTGCCCTGACTCCTGATGACTTTCTGGTTCCTGGTGTCTTTCCCTGGAAAGGCCCATTCCAATGCCTGCCCTTGGGTTCCACTAGGACTTTTTGTATCACTCAAGATTCTCTGGTTGCAAACAACAGAAATCTCCTGTGGCTAACTTAAACAGAAAAGGAGTTTTACTGAAAGGAAATGAGGAAGGTTAGAGAATCAAAGGGCAAGCAAAGCTAAGGAGTCTGGACAGGCAGGAGCCGTCTTTTCTTCCCCATAGTTGTCCCCTTTTTGCTTCAGCCGGTTTGAGTTTCTGTTATTTGCAACCAAAATGGCATTTACTAAGACGCTCTGCACAGCCCCAACTGGTAGCTCTGAGAAGCTACCAGCGACCTTTCTTTCCTCTGACGTTGTGCCAAGGGACAGCAAGGTACCTGCAGTCCCCCCACCAGAACTCCCAATCTTCTGATCCCCCAAGAAGCTAAGCCAAACAACTTCCTTCCATCCTTGCCAATGGGGGCCCATTTGGATTCGTGACTTTGCAGATAAGGTGCCCTTCTCCAGCAACTTGGCAGAGCCATCAGTGCCTGCTGTTGTGGAAACCGGAGTCATGAAAGTGTCTGCGGAAAAACCAGCTTCCCCCGGATCCGCGTTCCAAAGTGTGTTCCTGGTAAGTGGAGTGGTTTCCAATTTTTTAGGTTCGTAGGAATGAAAGCAATACACTAACGATGAGAGGAAACCCAAAACCTGCTAATGCTAATGTGCTCCTCTTTTTTTTTTTTCCATAAATTTATTTATTTATTTTTGGCTGCGTTGGGTCTTCGTTGCTACGCCCGGGCTTGCTCTAGTTGTGGCAAGCGGGGGCTACTCTTTGTTGCGGTGCGCGGGCTTCTCTCGTTGCGGAGCACAGGCTCTAGGCATGGAGCCTTCAGTAGTTGTGGCACGCGGGCTCAGTAGTTGTGGCTCACGGGCTCTAGAACGCAGGCTCAGCGGCCATGGCTCACGGGCTTAGTTGCTCTGCGGCATGTGGGATCTTCCAGGACCAGGGCTCGAACCCGTGTCCCCTGCATTGGCAGGCAGATTCTTAGCCACCAGGGAAGTCCATGTGCTCCTCTTTTTCATACTGAGTTTCCTAAAGCAGGAGTTAGGGAGCCAGGTGAGGGTAAACTCTTTCGGCTCATCAGCTTGGCCTCATTTCCATCAAGATGCGCCACTTGCATCCGTCTGCTCCGTGTCCCGAGTTATTCTGGGCCCATTCATGATCTTATGTGCCTGCTTTTGTTTTTAAACATTTTTCTTTGTCCATCTGTTCCCCAGAAATCCATTGCAATGCCTCCGTCCTGCAGTGGGAAACATTAGCAGGCTCCTTGTTTTGAGTTTCCTCTCATCACATTGCTTTCATTCCTAAGACCCTAAGATATCAGAGGCAGAAATTTTACCTCGACGTGGTTTTATCGTCACAGATTAGAGATGCCCTTTGACTGATAAACCTCTTTTATGGTTAAACAACCAGCCTTCATTCATTCCAACAAACACCAGGTACCTACTATGTGCCAGGTACTAATGATACTGTGCTAGACCTTGGGGCCTTAACCTTTGCTCCCCTTTCTTTTCACGGTCTAATCTGCTGCCCTCCTGCAAAGGGGTTGGAATAGTTAATTTAGCGGGTGTGTTGCCTGGGAGAGCTCACCTGTGACATTCCCATCCTCTTTTGGCTTTCTCTGAGATTACTGCTGGACCTTCTCTAGAGAGAGCTGCATGCAGCAGTGACCCTCTTCCGGGAGTTTCTTTGTGCCTTTCAACAGTTGAAGTTTAATAGCTAATAATAGCCAACTTTTTATAGAATCCTTGCCAGCCATCAGACCCTGCACTAAGCACGGTCCAGACGTTATCCCTCTCAGTCCTCACTGTCTGTATCACTCCAGTTTCACGTGTGAAAATGATGAGAAGTTAAGTTACTTGCCCGAGAACAGAAGCATCAGAGCCCAGACTTCGTACTCAACTGCTCCAATACATCGTTTTCCTCAGTGAAGTTCAGGAACCAGCTTGTTATCTACTGGTTGATGAGGATCAGGTCAGCAAATGTTGTCTATAAAGGGCCACTTCCCTTTGTGAACCATGGGGTTACTGTCATCACTACTCACCTCTGCCACTGCAGCATTATGCCTAAACAAATGAGCTTGGCTGTGTCCCAATAAAACTTTATTTATAAAGATAGGCAGAGGGCCAGATATGCCAACCCGTGTTAAACTCTCACCCAGACTAGATTGTTAATATCTGCATGGCTATTGTCTGCCGCATGACTACCAGGAAGCCAGCTGGTCATCATCTCCATCACTGAGAGCATTGTGAGCTTTTACTACGTGCCATGTGCCACATGCTAAATGAAACACTTTACATAAATTTTCTCATTTAACCCTCTCAAGTACTCCAGGAGGAGAGAGCCATTCGAAAGCCCTCTCGAAAGGTAAAACAGGCTGCCCAAGTTCACCCCAAAGGGATTTTCAAACCCAACTCCTAACCATGACACCACACTGCCTTTCAACATCACAGTGCTGCATCTGGACCACAGGAAACTTTGCTGGTGAGTCTGGACACCTGCCTTCCACCGGACCAAGCCTGAAAGAACCAAGACTTCACGACACACCCCTTCCTCTCGGCATCCTGGTTTACTAGCCCTTCTTAGAGTCCCCTGCTTTCTTTAGTTACTACCTAAGTTCAGGTGTTCCCAGCCTAGGCACCATGCTCTCTCTCTGAACCGACTTTGCCTGTCTCCGCCTTGTGTTAATTTTACAACCTTCCTTTCAGTTTCCCAAATCCTCATGTGCCCCTGCAGTGGCCACAAGCAGTGTTTACCCGTAACTTCCTTTTATTCCTTCCACCCTGTCTGCTGAGCAGAGAACTCTAAATGACCTCTGGGCCACATCGATACCCAAGGACCAGCAGGTCACGCGGCCCCAGTCCCTATCTGATGCGGCTGACGCTGTCCTCAGAGGAGCAGGGGACAGACACTTGAGAGGCTTGTTGTTCAAGAGATCCTGTTAACTTTTGTGTTGAGTCATGTGGGTGCACAGAGGTGTCACTGTAGCAGCTTCTCTTTCTTGGCAGTGACCTTGAGACCTGAAATCGGGCCACCAGATGCTCTGGAGGGGACACTGAGAAAACATGCAGTCCATCCTGAGCCCTCAGGCAGAGCAGGCCATCATGCATCCAGTCAACCTCGATTTCTCCAACAAGGACCTTGGGCCAGGCACCATGCAGGGCACTGAGGAGACAAAGCTGAGCCAGACAGACAGGTCCCTTCCCCCAGGAAGTTGTGCTGGGGTGGGGTGGGGTAGGAGGTGTCGGGTATTTTATTAACAGCTTCATTGTGGGTTGTAATAAGTGCTGAGTCCCAGCCAGAGGCGGGCTAAGCTGGAAGAGTCGTGGCCTCTGTCAGTCCCTCAGCGTGGGGTCCAACAGATCTCACTCTTCAAACTGGCTAGTCCTGCCCTCCCCGCCCCCACCCCACTCTTGCCCATGACCAGAAGAATTCCAGGACCAGAGCCTGGTGCCAAACACACTTAATAAATAGGTCTTGATTGCCTGGACATAGACACACACTGCTTTCACAGAATAGTATAAAAATCGAAATCAGCTGCCCGTATTATTGCCATCTTTGGAAAGGGTCCAGGAAGGCACTGCAGATGCAACATTGCTGAGTTTTAAGCCACATGGCATACACACACACACACACACACACACACACACACACACAGTCTTTGAGAGTTTAAAACAGGGCTAAGACTCAGGCCTATCAGTTGTTAACGTTGGACACAGAACCACCTGGGGTTTAACAGAAGCAGAAATCACGCTCAGATTTTTTTCCTCCAGCCTGTCCAGTCGGGCATATGCAAATAATTTGAAAGACAATTTTGGTTTTCAAGCAGATTCAACGCATCCAAGATAACCCCCAAAAGAGAGCGCACTAGAGAGATAGGTTGGCTTCCACCTGCAAGTCTTGGCCCCATCGTGCCCTTTTGTGCCTGCCCTGCTCAGCAGTCCCATGAGCGCCTGCCTGACACAGCTCCCCACCCCGATCCCCTTTGCACAGCTTCCAGACTTTGCAGGAGGTGAGAAATCCTCTGAGATCAACCAGGCTGTGACCCCATTCCCTGCTCTCACTCCTCCAATTGCTCCAAATGAGTATCTGGGTTGTCCCTGAACTTTGACCTCTGTGCACCTTTCTCTATCCATCACGGGTTTGCTGGTGAACACAGAGGGTTTGTGATGATTAATCAGTAAATTGGTATTTATGAAGTGCCAAGGGAATGATGTAGTTTATGAGCTGACTTTATCTCTGCTGGCCTCCCTAATCCCTTCTTGTTTTCCCAGCATCTCAAGCTGGAGGGACCACCCAGTTCCGTCCGGCTCTGGAATGCCCCTCAGAGTTCTCTCCATCTGCCCCCATCACCCAAGAGCTCTTCCCAACCCTTCCTGTGTCTCCCCGTCTTTTTCAAAGTGCTGTTGTTTTTCTTAATATTACCTTACCCCTCCTCAAAAGACAGTTACACAAGTAGATGTGGGAGGAAGAATAGAAGTATAAGTCAACGGTGACTAAGTCTGCCTATAGCTCCCTTGTCGCTGGAGCATCGTCAGAATTGGCCCTCTCTCACCCCTGCCTCTGTAAAAATCCTTTGCCAAGTGTGTGATTTTTCCTGAAGATCATTCTTTCCGCATGACCAAATGCCGTAATGCATAACCAGTCCAGATTGTTTCTTTCTGCCCAAATCCATGCTTGGGACACAGCACTCAGGGTCACTCAGAAGTGATTTCCCCTAATGAACAGGCAACTGATGGTTCCCGGAAGTTTCACCAGAAAATCAGGGATCATCAGTTATCCCGGCCTGCTCTTCCCCCACTGCTTCTCTGGTTTCCGAATAAGTGCTTTTCCTGAAGTCCAATGACCTTAGAAGGAAAGAGTTCAAATAAAATGCAGCCCCTAGCACGCACCTCTGTCTTTGGAGCGGATCAACAAGGCCTCTGAAATGAGGCAGAGCTCTGGGCAGCATGAGCTCCCACTCCATGGTCACAGAGTCTCAGACCTCTCAACCCCTGAGCACCTGTGAGAAAATCAGCCCAAGAGGTGTTAAAAGGGCTCATCCATCTGGCAGCATTTCCTGAGCTAGGCCTCAGCATAACAGCAGCAAGGGCTAGGTGTTCTGCTCCCCTTTTACAAGATGCAATAGGTAATGAACTGGAATTCCCCCAACTGTGCATCACGGAGCCTGCCCTCCCTCCAGAGGGTTGTGTCCACATGAGCCAAATGGGTAATTAACCAGAGCATTTAATACATACAGCCTGTGTGATTAATTCAAACCAAAACCCCAGGTTTTTCACATACATGTAAATTGTTTTTCAAGAAGGCAAACCCTCACCTAATCTCTTCACTGTCAAAAAGTTTGCTCCCAGATACAAAACATTTCATAATAAAGGTAGCCCTGGGAATTCCCTGGCAGTCCAGTGTTAGGGATCCGTGCTTCCACTGCAGGGGGCACGGGTTCAATCCCTGGTGGAGGAACTAAGATCCTGCATGCCTCACGGCGTTTCCAGGAAAAAAAAAAAAAAAATGTAGCCCTATTTCATGCAGACCCGCTATAAACCATAGGTTGGGGCAAGTTGAGGTTCATCAGATTTTTTTTTTTTTTTTTTTTTTTTGCGGTACACGGGCCTCTCACTGCTGTGGCCCCTCCCATTGCGGGGCACAGGCTCCAGACGCGCAGGCTCAGCGGCCATGGCTCACGGGCCCAGTCGCTCCGCGGCATGTGTGGGATCTTCCCGGACCGGGGCACGAACTCGTGTCCCCTGCACCGGCAGGCGAACGCTCAACCTCTGCGCCACCAGGGAAGCCCGCATCAGATTTTTTTAAGTAATTAGCTGCTTTAAAAAGAAAGCTCAGAATTTGCAAACCCAAGCATTTGCAGGCATAATTTTTAAAGTTTTGATCTACACCCTGTCCCTAGTCTTTTGCATTCAATAAAAAAACAACTATTTTGCTTCTGTTGGGTCCTTGAAGGACACATATGGAAGATATAGAAACCTACCTTTTACAAGTAGCTGTACCAAGTTGCCCAAGACCAACAGAAACTTAATTCCAAGCTTTAAAATAACAAAATCGTGTCATTTAAGCTGAACATCTTTATTGGATTCAGAAACAATCTCAAAAATAAGTTAATGTAAATTTCATATTTTCTTGAACCCTGAAGGTTTTTTTTCTCAATTTTATTATTTTTAAAATGCCTTTTAAATTAATTCAGCAATATTCTTAAACTGTGGAAAATCAAAACATATCAGTTGAGGGTTTGTTCTGTGCATATCAGTCTGTAACAGCTTGCTGGTTTTACATTCTCAAGGGCTCTCTGCCTCCAGAGCACTGGTTTTTTAAGCCCTAAGCCCATCTCTTCTCTGCACATTGATGGGTAGGAGCTGCTTTTGCAAAGGGGTCTTGAGCATCACCCTAAGATTCTAGAGCAGCGGTCCCCAACCTTTTTGGCACCAGGGTCCGTTTTCATGGAAGACAATTTTTCCAAGGACGGGAGTGCGGTGTGGGGGGAAGGTTTCGGGATGATTCAAGCGCATTACATTTATTGTGCACTTTATTTCTATCATTATTACATCTGCTCCACCTCAGATCATCAGGCATTAGATCCCCGGGGGTTGGGGACCCCTGTTTTAGAGAATAAGCACAAAGCACAGTAGTGATTCTCAAACTCCCCTGGGTGCCTGCTAAAAATGCAGATTTCTGGGCCCCATTCCAGAGATCAGTTTTGTCGGTCTGGATTGGAGCCTGGGAACCTGAATTATTAACCAGCCCCACTCCTCCCCCGCAGTGGTTCCGCTGCTGGAGGTCCACAGCTTTGCAGTTTTAAGGTGACAGACCAGACCACAGAGAGAAATTCTCTCTGGTCCCTTCCTGACACCCCATCCCTTGAGCCTTTGCAGAGGACATCTCTTCTCTGGGGTCCCCACTGAAATGGCAAATATCAAGATCTCCCTGTCAGCTCCCCTAAAATTAAGTCTCAGACGACCGCGTGGGCCGGCAGCTATCCTGCCAAGTCATTCATGTGATGTGCTGGCCCACGGGGAGAGGGCAAGGCTCTTTTCCCTCTCGCTCTCCCGCTATCTCCGAGGACCTCTCAGGGCTGAGGCCCAGGGCCATATCCCTCGCAGCTGCTGATCCATCCCTCTCCAAAAGACGCAGCAGCTCCACCTGCGGTTACATCTAAACGGGGGCTCCTCCTCACCGGGTACACCGTCTTCATTGCCCCTGCAACCCTCATCGAAAGCGACAGTGTGTAACGTTGAGTCGTCTCCATGGCAACCGACAGGGTGTCACACCGCCATGGGATTACGACTCCACGGCGTGGGGATTCCAGAGAATGGGTTGGGGGCGGCGCCCCCCTGCGCCCCAGACCCACACCCAAACTGCGGGGAAGGACCCCCTCGTCCTTCCCGCCTCGGTCCCCGGCCCCCAGCCCCACCTCTCCCGTTCAGCCGGCACAGTGAGGAGGAGAGGGGGGATGGGTTCTACGGGAGCCCCCCAACCTTACGGGGGAGGATGCTGGCGGGCCCGGCGCCCCGGGTACACTCTAGTCGCGGAGCTCGAGCCGGAGCCCGAGACCGAGCCCGCGCGGGGCGGGCTGCGCAAGGCCGGGAGCCGGGGCGGGAGCGGGCGGGCCCAGCGAGGGGCGTAAGTCCCACCTTCGGGGGCGGTGCCTGGCGCTGGGGAGTGTCAGGAAGAGGAAGAGCGCGGCCAGAGGCGGCGCGGGCGCGCGACTAGCAGGGTCCGGGGGCGAGCGCCGTGCGGGCCACCATGGCCACGGACGAGCTGGCCAGCAAGCTGAGCCGGCGGCTGCAGATGGAGGGCGAGGGCGGCGTCGAGGCCCCGGAGCAGCCCGGGCTGAACGGGGCGGCGGCGGCGGCGGCGGGGGCACCCGACGAGGCGGCCGAGGCGCTGGGCAGCGCGGACGAAGAGCTGAGCGCCAAGCTGCTGCGGCGCGCCGACCTCAACCAGGGCATCGGCGAGCCCCAGTCGCCCAGCCGCCGCATCTTCAACCCCTACACCGAGTTCAAGGAGTTCTCCAGGAAGCAGATCAAGGACATGGAGAAGATGTTCAAGCAGTGAGTGCCCGCCCGACACGGTTCCCCACCCACCCCGAGAGCCGGCCTCGGCTCCCGAGCCCCCGAAGCCTGGACCCCGCGCCGTCCCGGGACCCGTGCGGCCAGCCGAGCTCCCCGATCCCTGACACACCAGGGCCGGGGACCTCGGGCCCCTTCCAGATAATCACGAGGCTTCGGGACCTCCTCCCTACCACGCATATGGGTCTGGGGACCCGCGGCCCCTGGCACGCGACCCCTCCTCACCGTGACGCTGCCCCGGATACACCGCACGCGCGCACGCCGAGTGGGGGACCCCGTGGCTCCTTCTAGATAAGCACAGGGGTCTGGAGGGTCCGGTTCTCTGGCCTTGTTAGTGACGCTTCTCCACACGCGCGAGACTGAGGACCCCGTGGCCCCCTTTCCCCCTCCTCAGCTACTTGAATTCCCAACTGCCCCCCCCAAACGCGGGTCTAAAACACACACCCCACCCTCCAGCGCCTCAACAAAGGTGACCATTCCTTTTACTGGGGTCCTTTCATTTACTCTGCTTATCTCAGATCCCTCTCAACGTGGGTTCTGGGCCGAGACCCCTCCCCGGCGTCCCCTCCACTTATTCAGCATCTGCCAGCAAACTGTGTCAAAGACCCTTTGGCCCCTCCCACCTCTACCCTCATCCACTCCGTTAGCCAGGACCCCAGCCCTTGACCCTCAGGTGATCTCCCCAGGGAGGGACCCCTTCCTCCCTGACCCCAACTCGGCAGGTATGTACACACACACACAACCCGCAGCCACGTCCCTGCAGGGCCGAGTCCCCGCCTCCCTCCGCAGACCGTCCCTCCCTCTTGCCCTCGCCACCCCGCTACACCCAGCAGGTTTGCAGTCACTGCCCCCTGTTTTCTGTCAGAAAGGCCCCATCTCTCGTTGCCTCCCTTCCCCCACCACGTGCCCCCTTCCCTCCCCACACAGGGTCCCTGACACCCCACACCTTCCTATCTGACTTGGCTGGTAGCTCTCACCTCTACCTTGACTCCATCCTTAAATTCCATACCCCATGCCCTCAGCAGGTTGGACAGGTCCTTCCAGGCCTCTGGGCTTCCCCCTCCCCCAGCAAAAAAAACTTTAAATCTCTGTGAAATGACTAGAGAGAAAGGCTTCCAGGTCCCCTTCTGGTCCATCACTGCATTCACCCAGTTGGGACTGAGATGGTCAGCCACGCTGCCCCACCCCGAGCAGTGTGGAGGGCCTGGGGCGGGGGTGAAGGTACTCAGCCCCCCTCCCTTTGGTATTCTTCCCTGCCCACCTCCTGTTGCCCATTCCCCCCTGCCTCTGGCCGCTGGAGGGGAAAACAGCCCAGAGGTGTGATCTGGAGTAGATCTGGAAGTGGATCCAAAAGGTAGAACCATCCTGAGGCCAAGTCTCAGGTGAGGGAGTCAGGAGGTCTGGCAGCCCAAGGTCGAGAGGAAGGTGTGCTGACCCCACCTTGGCTGGGGCAGTGTGCTCGAACCGCAAGCAGGAAGCCCGGGGCGGCG
>NW_006786690.1:10433073-10435939 GCF_000442215.2 Lipotes vexillifer | reverse complement strand
GCACCCCCCCCCCCCAGCTTGAGAAAGGCTCTTTCTCACTCCTCACTGCTTGCTGTGGCCCTGCTTCTGCATTTGGCCCCAATGCAGAAGAGGTTTTTGGTTCTCAGACCTGGATGGCTGGGAGCGCCATGTTTTTCCGAGGGTCAGCCTGGGGTGGAACTGAGTCCTTAACCCCACTCCAGGCCTCTGCATGGAGACCCCTGGGCCTTGAGGAGCCTGCTTCTTTGGCTCCAGGGTCTTGTCTGGGAGTTCTTCTCAAGTTTCTTCCTGGTAAAAGACTGGCCCTATCAGGAGAGCAGGAGTTCCAGGATCGCAGCCTCAGTAGAAGGCAGTCAGAACTTCCTTATAGACTCTGCCCCGCCCCCGCCCCGCCGCCGCCGCTGCCGCCGCCGCCACCACCACCACCACCACCACCACCCCCGTGAAGTGCGAGGGAGATTATTCAAATGCTCAAATGCAGCCACGATCAGTGCCGCAGGGCTAAGGAGCTTCTCCGTTCCTCCCAGCAGCCCCATGACATAGAACTGTCATCACCACCATGGCGCAATTGAACAGTCTGGGCACAGAGCAGTTAGGTAACTTGCCAAGAATACACAGCTCAAAAATGATGGAGTCGTAATCTAAACCCAGGTCTGTGACTCCAAAACCCATGTTCTTCCCTCCTGGGTTTCCCGTCACAGACATCTGCCTCTACGCGGGAAAACACACCCCGCCAACACCCGCTTCCGTGTGCATGGCTGATTTTCTACCACGTGGACCCACCACCAGAGTCCTTCTCTTAGGCTTCATCGCCTCTACGCCCGCCAAAATAAAGAAGGAGCTGTTTGGAGAACCCAGACACACTGAATGAGCAGGGACTTGGGAGGCTGCAGCTTGGTTGGAAGGGGCGTGTGACTAGGGGAATGGTCGTGAAGCTGCATTTGCAGAGCAAGCTCACTTTTTACAGAGGCTGTTTTGGCTGTTAGTTCGACGAGGGGTACTTTGTTGAACATTGAGGGGAGCTGAACCCCTGGAAGCCCCCTCTTGGCACCACTACTGCCTGATGGGGTATTGGCAGGGGTGAGGGGGGCAGGAAGGGGTCAGGGAGCTTCTAGGGAAGGAAGTGCCACCCGCCGGGGGCCCTGGCGTGGATGGAAGGCTGCAGATTTTGTATTCAAGGAAACAAGGCTTCACTGTGCCAGCCGAGCCCAGCCCAGCCGAGTCCCGGCTGTGAACAGCCAACAGACAGGCTCTCATGGAAGACAAAACTCGCGTTCTCCTTCTGCTGTCCAAGGGGTGCTGCAGCCTCCTGGGTCCAAGCAGGGCCCAAGGATCACAGCCAGGGCTCTGCTGGGACACTTCCACCCTGATCTGCAGCTCCCATGGCAGAGGGGAGGGGAGCCTGGCCCCCCTGGGAAGCCATCCCCCAGAGCAGAGTGCAGGAGATGGGAGAGGGCAGAGGGAGCTGGGAGCTGGACTTGTCTTGGAGGCCAGGAGCTAGGAAGTGGGGGCTTTGTCCTGGCTCTGCCGCTCAATTACCTAGTCCGCCTGTCCCCTCTGGGCCTCAGTCTTCCCATCTGTAAAAGGAGCATGATGTATCTGATGATTCCCAAAGGTGATTCACCAATGACTTCCTTATTTCTGAGTCGTCCGGAACCCTCCCGGATGGCAGAACTGCCTTCCAGGGTCTTCCAGTTCACCCATTCAGTGATCATCAGCAGATACTTCCTAAGGATGGAGATGGAGGGAGAAGAGAGGGGGCAGAGGGAAGATAGACGGGCTCTCCGTCATCGCTGACCTCACGCTGCTAGTAGTTTCCATCTGGGAGAGACCCCCGGGGTTGTCACCAACGCTTTCTCCCCATTTTACAGAAGCGGAAACTGAGGCCCAGGAAGGTGTAGTGACATTCCTGGGGAGGTTTTCAGTGGCTGAACCAGAGCATCCTTATCTATACAATGGGAAAAGTGGTCCCTGCTTCTCGAGGTGGGGCAGGGGGAGGTGATGCACGCAGAGCTCTGGCAAGGTGCCAGGCACCTGGAAGCACCTGGACTCGCAGTCCTTCCTCCTTTTGCAGCCTCAGGCTGCACCCATCACCTCTAATCTGACCCTCTGCCCTCCTCTGTCTGCCCATCCATCCAGGGCTGCTCTGGAACCCTCCAGGCAAGGGGCAGTGGTGTGGACCCAGAGGGCCTCAGGGCAGCCACCTCTGGCCTGGCAACAGCCTGCGTGGGGCTCTGCGGGGTGGTGTAAGCCGAGACCTGCCAGAGAGGAAGGCAGCCATGTAATTCTGAACCTGCCGTGGAATCCGAGGAAGATGTCCTAGTTCCCTGCCCTGCCCAGCCTCGTCCCCAGCCACTTCATCTCATGACCCCTTGCGTCAGAGAAGAGGGGGGCTTCCCTCTCTTCTTCCCACCTTGCCCTCCCCTCCTCTCCACCTGCTACGCCTCCCTGGTGTCGCCTCAGGCTCTTGCAGCTCACAGCAGCACCACCCCCTCGTCCTTCCTGGAGGGCTGTCTGGTGCAGTGGTTAAGGGCAGGGCCTTTGGAGTCAGCCGCCCTGGGTTGGAATCCCAGCCTTGGGCCCTGGGGCAAGGCACGTAAACCCTTCTGAGCCCCGATTCCTCACCCTGGAACAGGGAGAATAATAGAACCCACCTCACAAGGTTGTTATGAAGTGCCTGGCACAAAATAAGTACTTTCCAAGTTCCTGTCACCACCATCCCCAGCCCTGGTGGTGGTGCCTAGCACGGAGATTGCTCCACAGAAGCCACTGGCTGACTCCACTTACCCCCCCCCATGGAGCTGCCCGGCCTGCCAGGCTGGCAAGAACCCTCTTGCTTTGGGCCGGAGTGACGGGGACCCAGCATGAGAACCTTCTTTCCCTCCTG
>NW_006786690.1:10432647-10433060 GCF_000442215.2 Lipotes vexillifer | reverse complement strand
AACCGACACTTTCATTGACGGCTACATATGGCTTTGATAAATAACAAAAATGGGAAACCGAATTCATTATCACTTAATTACGTGGAAGGCAGGTGGCAGATAAAAGGGCAGCGCAGACAGCAGCCCTGGGATGACACAAAACTAGGACTCCAGTGCCCGTCTGCCTCCGCCCGGCTTGGTGACTCTGGACGGGGTGCTCTGCTTCTCAGAGCCTGTTTCCCCTGGGGCTAAAGAACCTGCCTGGTAAAGTCCTGAGGATTAAGTTTTTAAAAGTCCTGGGGAATTCCCTGGAGGTCCAGTGGTTAGGACACCGCCCTTTCACTGCCGAGGGCCCACGTTCAATCCCCGGTCGGGGATAACAAGCCTCTGACCATGCGGCAAAAAAAAAAAAAAAAAAAAAATCCCTGACCCTT
>NW_006786690.1:10398620-10432470 GCF_000442215.2 Lipotes vexillifer | reverse complement strand
GGGGAAAAAAAAAAAAAAAAAAAAAAAATTCCTGAGCCTTTGTAAAGAGCCCACCATTGTGTCTGGTCTGTGGGCTATTAAAAACATAGACGATGATTTTGAAAAGCTTTAAGTCCATTCCTTTAATCATATTTTATTAAGTTTCTGTGTGCAAGGTCCAGAGAATTAAGGGAAAAATAGAGTTCCTGCCCTCAAGAAGCTTAAAGTCTCACGGAGAGCAGTGGCATAGAGGGGTGGGTCTTTGGGGGGATAGAGAGGATGGGCCCACCGGGCTGGAAACAGCTGGGAAACGGCAGGTTCCATTTGTTGATTTCTATGACGAGGACTGGAAGTTCTCCTGAGGGATGCCGTGCCACCGGCCCTCCACAGCCAGCCCCCTGCCGCCACGCCCTCTCCTTGTTTAATGGAACCGCCAGGCCCAGTTGAGCCTGGTGTGTTATTTCAGGAACTGAACTTCATCCTCACACCAGCCCAGGGAGGTGGGTGCTGTCATTATCCCCATTTGCCAGATGAGGAAAGCAAGGCTCAAGGTTATAATAAGTGGCAGGGCCAGGATTAGAGCCAGGTCTGCCTACTGGGAGCTCCCGAGGCCAAGTGAGGGCTGCGTTTATGGGAAAGGAGGAGTCCCAGAGCCTAGGCGGGGGGGGGCTGGGGGGGCGTCCTCTGGGGGTTCAGAGGTTGGGTCCTTCCCCCTGCAGCAGCCAGGAGCCTGCCTTTCTGGGGAGGGAGGATTTCCTGGCCTCAGGCCTGTCCTCTGCTCTCCTACTGCCCTTCTGATTCTGAGTCACCTCTCCTTTCTGTCCCCCCAAGGGACTTTTGGTTCCCTTTTGGTTTGCACCTTCCTGCCTTCTGTCCTCTGTGCCTCTGGGTTCAGGGCCTGGCTTCGGCTGTAGGAGACCCAGCCCTGCTGCCTGGGGCCCTTTCTGTAGGGCCAGCCCAGCCAGGGGCAGAGTTGCCCTGTGGCCTCAGCAGGGACAGTCCCCACACCCTCCAGCAGCCGAGTTCCCTCTGACTGCCCAGCAGCCTGCTCCTCGGCCGACTTCTGCTTTTCAAGGTCTAGAGAAGCGAGGGTTCCGGGCCAGAACGGTGCAGCCTGACGGAGCCGGGCCCAGGGACGCCTGAGCCGTGCACAGACAGAGGGCCGCTGTGGCATCTCCATTGCAGGCACTTTGCCTCTTGTTTAATCCTGTCTCGGCATCCTGGAAGATGATCATCACCCCTTTCATTGATAAGATGACCGGGTGTCAGAGAGGGTTCCATGAATTGAGGAGTGGAGACAGGATTTGAACTAGGGTCCTTCTGACTCCCAAGTCCCTTGCTCCCATGGGACCCGAAGAGAGCAGCATCAGTGTCAGCCGGGAGCTTGTTAGAAAGCTCAGAGGCTCAGGCTCCACCCCAGGCCTACTGGGTCAGAATCTGCACTTTTTTTTTTTTTTTTGCAGTACGAGGGCCTCTCACTGTTGTGGCCTCTCCCATTGCGGAGCACAGGCTCCGGACGCGCAGGCTCAGCGGCCATGGCTCACGGGCCCAGCCACTCCGCGGCATGTGGGATCCTCCCGGACCGGGGCACGAACCCGTGTCCCCTGCATCGGCAGGCGGACTCTCAACCACTGCGCCACCAGGGAAGCCCAGAATCTGCATTTTAACAAGGCTCACCGGGTGGGCGCATTAAGGTTTAAGAAGCACTGGGCCACAATAGCTGTCTCCCTGCCACGTTACTTAGTCTGGGCAGTGAGGGTAAAACAAGAGGAAAGATTAAGTTAAATAGTAAACACTGGGTTATATTAGACATTCAGTAAATGTTCTTTGCAATCACTTTTATAATTATTATTATTAAGTGCAGGCAGGGAAGGAGGCGGCACAGGGGAGAGCCGGGGGCGGGGGTAGACCCACTGCTGAAACTACATGTGGAGGGAGCTGCCCTTCCAGGGTGGGCTCAGCATGAGGTGCTTGAACTTGAGGTTAGGATGTCCCCAAGTCCCGACAGCGCCCAGCAATTGCCATCAGCCTAGGGGGCCCCCACTTGATCCTTGGACTTATTGGAAAGCCGTGGAGGAGGCGTGAGCACCCCCAGCCACACACTCACCCGTATGCACTCACACACCCTCTCCTTAGCTGACACAGGGCAACAGATCAAGTGTCAGACTCCACAGATAGGACTGGAGGAAGTGGTGAGAGGCTGGGCTTTCCCCTCATGAGTCAGGCAGTCTGGGGGTGGGAGAGTGCAGGAACGGATGGGCACTGCCGGCCATCATCACCGAGCCTGTGGGCGTCCACCTGCACGGGGAGGCGGGCCAAGCCAACCTGCCTGTAACAGCTAGCAAGGCCAGAATTTCCCTGTTGTCCAGAACTTTCCTGCCCCAAGCGACCTGCCTTCCCATTTTGCAGGACAAAGAGTAGAGGCCTAGGAGCCTCTGGGGCCTCCCCAGATAGGATGGAGGAAGACCAGGTCTGTGAATGCTGAGAACAAAGCCAGGTGGGCCTGGGGGCTCAGTGGTCCATAAACACCACTCTCTCCAGCTGTCTGTCCTCCTTGGGACCCCCATGGGCAGAGGGGCCATCAGCAAAGGCCTGGGATGGGAACTAGAAGGGAGAGAATTGGGGTCCCCTATGCTCCCAGATCAACTGTTCCCACCCTCCCCTTGTGCAGCAGCTGTGATGACTCCTCACTCTGCTCTCAGACTGTACAGCACAGCTGGTGGGTGGGGAGGGTCGTGCATGAGGAGAAACTTTCTAATAGTTCCAAAGCCAAAATGTGCTGCTTTAGGTAAGCAGTGAGCTTCCCATCCTTAGAGGTATTCAAGATGCCAAGCAGGAAAACTGCATTGTGTATCTGACCCTCATGAATGGCTAAATGAGGTGGCCTCCAGTATCCTTCCCAACCTGAGTTTCTTTGGTGCAGGGTCTGTAGGCATCAAGACATAGCATAGTAGTTAAAAGCACATGTTTTTCGTCAGGTCAGGGTTCTGATCCCAGGTGTGCCCTCGTCAGCTATGGTCTTGGCCACGTCACTTTCTCCCTGAGCCTCAGTCTCCTCGTCTGTAGTATGGGGATATTTATGCCTGCTTCATGGAGTTCCTGTGAGGATCTGATACAAAACACTTGGCACAGTGCCTGGCACATAGTAAGTGCCCAGCCAAGAGCAGCCACTAATGATAATATTGTTATGAAATGAGGGCAAGCCCTGCACGCTGTAGGAGCCGGCCGCTGCTCTCACCCCCATATCTCCGGGTTATCAGAACCGGGGGAGGAGGAGCCATCAGCCGGATGGGACCTGCAGCCCAAAGGGGCAAAGTCTGCCTGGGTGGTGGCCGCTGCTCCACGTGCAAGGGCAGATGGGAGGGGATTTCGTCACCAGCATCCGGGGCGGCAGCTGCTGAGCCCTCCCCATCGAGAACTATTCAGGGGGAGGCTCAGAGGGGTGGTGGTTAGGAATGTGGGCACAGCACCAGGTGCAGCCGCCTCCCTCCAGTGCTGGAGAAAAGTGCTGAGCTCCCAGCCCAGGAGCTTTGTTATCAGTCCTGCCAGATGGAACTTGCCCTCCCAGGCAGGGCCCAAGCCTCTCCTCTCAGCCCAGTCTCCCCCAGCCCTGCAGGCTTGAGAATCTGGGACCCTCCATGGGACCGCCTTCCCAAGAGGAAAGCAGGCAGGCAGGGAGGAAAGCTTACAACTTCAGGAATCTTGCTTTTCTCCAGCTGTGTGGCCCTGGGCTGCTTGCTACCCACTCTGGGCCCCAAGTTCCCTACATGACATGAAGGGGTAGACCAGGCATCCAGGTGGATCTTGGGTACGGACTCTTTTCCTGGATCCTCTGAGCTACCTGCAACCTGAGCTCCAGCTCAGGGAGAGGGCTGAGGGAAGAGAGGCTCTCCCCAGTCAGGGACATGTGCCTGTTTCCAAGCATCTTAGAACACCATTCTCTCCTGGGTTGCCAGTGGTCCTCCTGCTGGTGGCACACTGACAGTCTCCCCCTTTGTCACTTCCCTCCCTGTCAGAGGAGGGACAAGAGAGTAATCCAGGACCGAGGCTTCTCTCTCTGTCTGCCCAGCGAGAGAGCAAAAGATTCTGTCCTGCTGTCTCTTCACCTCCCCAGGTGGCGGGGTCCTTGAATCAGGCCTAATGGGGGTGGGGGAGGGAAGCAGTGGGACCTTCAGAGAAGATGCTGGAGGGACCTCTGGGCCGTCGTGTCCACCCGCTGCCTCCAGGCCAGTCTACAACAAGCATTTCCTTCCCGCCATGCGCCATTAGGACTGGTGCCTGAGGGAGAAATTGTATTTTTTACCATTATTTTTCTCACTATCAACACCATTTTTATATTAAATGTGCAAAGTACTTAACTAGTATCTGGCACATAAGAATTCCTCAATAGCCACTATTCTAAAGAAATTGCAGGTTTTAAGCACGTACTATGTACTAGGCATTTTACATCCACAATCTCCTTTATCTCGGATCCTAGAGGTAGATGTTACCGATAATTAGTACTGTAGTTAGCGTGTAATGATTAAGTACTTATTGTGGGCCAGCCTCTGTGCTAAGAATCTACATGGATCATCTCTTGACTCTTGCCGCAAGCCTGGGATGGGTCTGATCTCCATGATGTAAATGGTTCATAGGGTCATGTGACTTGAGGAGAGTCACCTAGCCAGCAGGTGGCAGAGCTGCGGTTTGGACTCGGGTTAGTCTCAGCAGAGCTGCTGTGAGCGCAAACCTCCGGGGTTTACCCAGGAACCTGGCTGATCCAATGACCCAGAGCCCACCCACGTCACAGCTCAGGGCACATGGTAGATGTCCACTACCCCGGGGGCCTTGTGGGAACAACCCCCTCCAGTGTGGCCAGCCCCTGCATTGTCCCCCTGGGGGCAGGAGCCCGGAACCAGTAATTGATTGATGCTTGATTGACACAGGCAGCGGTTCACGCCGCGGTTTGAGCTGCAGCCCAGCCAGGCCTGGGAGCTGCCAGAGACCGAGAACCAGAGCCCAAGTTTCTGTCCAAGTTTGGACACTTTATCTGCACTTCCTCTGAAACTGAGCCACCCCTGGCTGCAGGAGTAACCCTTGAGCAGTAAATAAAGCTGAGGCTCAAGAGAGGCAGGTTGGGGCGGTAGAGAGAGTAGAATGTGGGAATCCCAGGGATGGGCGTCTGAACCCTTGGCCAGTGCCCAAACCTCTCCAGCCCCTGTCCCCTAATCAGTCACATGGGGACATAACTCTGACCCCCCAGGATTGCTGAGCGCAGAGAAAATGGCTGGCACGTAGTAGGAGCTTCATAAAAGTAACAAAGTCTCATGATAGTGCTGGTAGCTGCAGTTTCTGGAGCCAGCGCTGTGCAAAGTGCTTGTCACGTGTGAACGTACCCAGTCCTCGCAGTAACCTTACGAAAGATTCACCATCATGCCAGCGGTTCTCTGCCTTGGCTCGATGGCACAGTCTCCTGGAGCCCAGGCAGTCTGCTCCAGCCCTGACATGTCATCACTGGAGCCCGAGTTCAGAAAGAGGTGGGGGCTTTGTCTTCCTCAGGGACGCTGAGGAGGGGCATCCATGTGACTTGCCCCAGGAAAGACCGACTCCCTCACCTGGCCACGCTCCAGGGCTGCTCCAGTACCGGTCACTAAGGCTCATGCAGCAGCCACCCAGCCCCTTACCACTGGCAAACAGGCTCCAAAGATGGAAGGGGGGGCTCCACCGTGCCCCCCACAGGGCCCCTCCAGCTCTAAGCGGAGCCTGGACCACAGGATCGTTGGCCTCCCTGACCCTCCCAAGTCCCACAACCCTCCACATCCTCTCACATCTGCTTCCGCCTCGGCTGTGGCCACTGCTCTCACCCCGGACCCTTTCACCCCGTGGTGGGGGAAAAGGCCTCAGGACCCTGTGTTCCCTGCAGGGTTCCCAGAGACCTATCTTCCTGTGCTGCATCACTTCCAACCACTGACTCACTTGCTCGTGAACTATTTTTACCCCTCGCACAAATGCTCTGCTCAGCACTCGAGGCAGACGTCTCTGTCCTGCTGGCAACCCCAGGACATGGGGCGTCGGGGGGGCCAGCAAATGTGCAGGTTTATGAGCCCTACTGTTGTGGGGTAGAAGCCCAGCCCCTTCCTTCACTGCTGTGTGACCTTGGGCAGGCCACTTAACCTCTCTGAGCTTCCATTATAAAAGAAGGTTATTATGAAGATTAAGTAAAATAAAGTATGGAAATTTCCCAGCACAAAGATAGATTTCAAAAAGTGGTTGCTGTCAGATGTCCATAGTCATGTGAAGCTTATGTGTAATTAGAGATGGGGGAACGGAATTGGGAAGCCCTGTAGAGGCCACAGGAATGAGATGTGTGTTTGTGTAGGAACTCCAAGTCTCCAGGAAGTTTCTGGAACTCAGCCCCTGAGTTGCTGTCACCAGCGCTGCCACCCAGCCATCTTGAGGCCTCGGGGACTGCACAGGCCTCTTTAGGCTCAGAAGACCCATTTGGCCACAGCGCCGAGATGACTCCCCCCAGCCCACCAGGAGACAGTCAGGGCGGTTGCTTGGTTCGCCTGATAAGAGGCCTGGCTGGGCGGTGGGAACAGCACCCACATCTGCCATGCTGTGTGCTCCCGGCGCAAGCAGAACCTCCCCAGCCAGGGGACGGGCTTGGAGCCCAGCTCTGACCCAAGCTCTTACCACAAGGAAGCCAGTCGAGCGAGACGTTTAGACTCTTGCCCCTCACCCTGTCCCTCTCTCTGCCAGGCTGTCGGTGGTAGAAAAAAGAGACCTGAAACGTGCAGGACAGAGGCACGGTCATCATGTAATCACTGTTCCAGGTTTTTCCAGCCACCCAGCTGGATCCCTGCCGCTCACTGCAGGCACCCTGCACAACTTGTTCCCAGAACACACCCCAGGCCACCTTCCAGAAAACTAGAAGTGGCCCCTCCCTCCTGTGACCTCTGGCCCTACCCTGAGACATGTGGTACCTTCTGCTTCCCTCCTGGGTGGGAACAGGGAGAGGGGGAGAGATGGAGCCAAGATGTCCCTCGAGTGCCTGTGGAGGTACCTGGAGATGCTCAGTGAGTTCTAACTTCAGGGCCTACCGTCGCAATCCTCACCCCCATGGTATTGTAAATTCTCCCTCCCTGCTTGTTCACATCTCATTCAGTAGAGAGGGGCTGTGGTTTCCGCTGCCTTGTGTAGCAGGTAAATTTGGCCAAAAGTTAGCACTGTTCAACATGTAGGAGGCTGCCAGGTCATGTGGTGAGCTCCCCATCATCAGAGGTAACCAAGCAGTAGCTGGGCCTCGAATCGGGAGTCCACCTGGGCCGAGGTCCTCTCCAGCTGTGATAAGATGACGTGTTGGTGGGAGGCACCTTTTGAGCCCCCAGGCTCCTTGTACTCTGGCTTCTGACCACTCTGGTCAGGTATGAGGTGGCAGGATGTCCTTAGGCCTCTCTCTTTGCGCTCACAGGTACGATGCCGGCCGGGATGGCTTCATCGACCTGATGGAGCTAAAGCTCATGATGGAGAAACTTGGAGCCCCCCAGACCCACCTGGGCCTGAAAAACATGATCAAGGAAGTGGATGAGGACTTTGACAGCAAGCTCAGCTTCCGAGAGGTGAGCCCCACTCCCCGTGGGGGGCAACACCGGGGGGTGGGGAGAAACTAACCCCTCTTTGTCATTGAGCGACTTTGTCCGTGAACAGCCACTGTCGAGTGGCTGATAGTTGGCTGAGTGAGGTGTCAGCGGATCCTAGAGCAGGTACCTGGGGAGATTCTGAGATGCCTAAGTGAGACGGAGGCACATCCATTCCTTCATGCAGTGAGCACTTATGGAGTGACTTCTGTATACCTGACCCCGTGTGGGCTGTGGGAGTACAGAGAAAGGCCCTGTGCTCCGGGGGTCCTGGCATGTAGAGGGGGAGATGCTCAGAGAGTGAAATAACAGGATGCTGTGATTCAGGAGAAGAGGGGACAGATGGAGGAGGGACACGCACTGCGGGTCCTAGAGGAGCCGGGCGCTGAGCTGGGTGACCTCACACTCCGAATCTCACTCAGGCCTCACTCTGAGACAGGAGCCACGAACGAGCCTGTTTGCTGGAGGAGGAAGCAGAGGCTCAAGGCCAGAGAGCAAGGGCACTGGTCCCCGGGCAGCATAGGGTTAAATGCCAGAGGTGGCCTCTGGAGAGTCAAGGCTCAGGCTGGGCCTCGGAGAACTGGCAGGAAGCACAGAAGAGGCAGGGCGAGAGAAGGGGGAGGGGGGCGCCTGGGGGAGCCAAGTCCAGGGAGGAAGGTGTGAGCAGCACACGATGATGGTTTGGAGTCTGGACCTGGGTTCCAATCCTTCCTCCATCGCTTTCTGGTGCTGAGATTGGGGCAGGTTTTTTCTTGCCTCTGAGCCTTCCTCGCTCTGTAAAATGGGCAGAGCCATGTACCTTTAGGACTCAGTAAATGGAAGTTAGAGCGGATTGGTTTGGGGAACAGTGGAAACAAAGGTAAGAGGTAGCTTGAGGCTTTTAACGGGAGCTGGGCGTGGGCAGAGCAGCCTGCAGTAGCCCCAGTCCTGGGGGCGGCAGGAGACAGGTCACCTAGCCTCCCATCGTACAGATGGGCAAACCAAGGCCCAGAGAGGGAGGGACATGACAGCCTGTGCAGGACACAGAGCATGGAGGACGGAGAGCCCGGACCTCCAGCTCCCAGGCCTGTGAGTACCTCCTTTCCGGGGAGGCCTGCAGCTGGCCCCGGGTGTGGTAAGGCTCTGGCCCCTTTCCCTGTCTCCCTGAGAGCATCAGTGTTCTGTTCTCCCTGCTGCAGTTCCTCCTGATTTTCCGCAAGGCGGCGGCTGGGGAGCTGCAGGAGGACAGCGGGCTGCACGTGCTGGCCCGCCTCTCCGAGATCGATGTGTCCACCGAGGGCGTCAAGGGGGCCAAGAGCTTCTTTGAGGCTAAGGTGAGGAGTATGGGAGGAGCCCAGGCTGCGGTTGCCCTGACCCCCCCGCGTGAGGACAGGCGTGGCCGGGTTACTCCGGGACGCTGAGTTAGCTCAAGGGTCAGCACGTCCCCTTCCTGTCCCTGCTGAGACCGCAGACAGGAGGTGGGGAGCTGACGCCCCTCCTGGGTCGCTCAGGGCCCACTGTGCTCCTGGCTTCTGTCCCCTCCCGTCCGGCCTGTGATCCTTTCCAGCTTCTCTTTCTCTCCCTGCCCCAGAGGTGGGTGAGGGAGGGGTGTGTACTCTTGAAGAGGTGACAGGGGCCCCTTTGAGCTGCCCCAGCCCTGTACTCGGAGCCACTACCCGCAAAGGACTGGGCCTTAAAGAGTGGGCCCGGGAGACAGGAAGCAGGCCCAGAAACAGAGCACTGGCTCCCGGGGCCTCTGGGAGACACTAGCCCTGCCAGCCCCAGCCGGGAGGGAGTATGATGGGCCCCAGAGGCCACCGCCGCCGTGCACAGTACCCTCCCCTTTCAGCACACGCTCAGATGCAGGGGACAAGTATGGTTCCTAGATCCTGCCCTCCCCGGGCCCTGGGGCCCCTGCCTGTTCTTGCTTCTCCCCCTCCCCATGTTAGCTAAGAACATTCCTTCTGAAGGCCTCCTCCCACCTCCCTCTGGGCTTCTAGGGTTGATGGGATGTTTCTGGGTTCATCAGTGGGACCAGGTGTGCATCTGGGCTTCCCAGGACAGGGGACAGGGTAAGAATAGCAGCTTCGGAAGCTCGCATTTCCAGGACCCGCGCTCTGCAGCAGCTACTGAATACGTCTTCTCTCTTTCAATCCTCCCAACGTATCCATGAGGTCGGAGTTACTGAGCGCCAGGCTCTAAGTGCAAGCAATGAGGCTCAGAGAGGTGACTCAAGTGCCTGGCCCGGGACCGGGCTAGTGGGAGGCAGAGCTGTGTGTGCGGAGGGGAGGGGGACAGCGGAGCCGGAAGAGCCCCCGGAGGGAGCCCCCTCCGGCCCTGAGCCGCGACCCCGCGACCCCGCCCCAGGTCCAGGCCATGAGCGTGTCCAGCCGCTTCGAAGAGGAGATCAAGGCAGAGCAGGAGGAGAGGAAGAGGCAGGCGGAGGCGATGAGGCAGCGGAAGGCCGCCTTCAAGGAGCTGCAGGCCGCCTTCGAGTAGCGAGGCCGCGCCGCCCGGCCCCGCCCCGGCCCCGCCCCCGCCCCGGCTCCGCCCCGCGGGCGAGGGTGGCGAGGGCCGGCAGACCGCAGGCCAAGCCTCATCCTCGGCTCTGTCTGAAGGGACCATGCTACAAAGCTACACGAGTCTGCGAACAAGCCGGCTGAGGGGTCTCCCAGAGCGGCCCGGCCCCTCCCCGCGCCCTTCCGCTGTCCCTGAGGCCCTGACACCAGCCGCCGCCCGGCCTGGCCCAGCCCTCCCTGGCCAGTCCTGCACCCCTCGCCTCCTGGCCGCCCACTGCCTGCTGCAGCCACTCCTGCTTCTGGCTCTAGGGCGCTCCCTGCCGGTGGGCCGCCTGCACACACACTCCTCCCTGTGCCTCTCCCTTTCCACCTCCTCCTCCACCCCCGCGGAGACCACCTGCCCTTAACCCACAGGCTGCACTGCCCCTGGGGCCCTCGAGCGCCCCCCCCGCTTGACTGGGAGAGCAACAGGTGGCAAGAATCATGGCCGGCCCCATAGAGCCGGTTGGTGGCACCCGGGCTCCCCATCACCAGCACCCGTTCCTCTGGCCCTGCCTCCCCTCTCTGCTGGAATCAAGGGGGGGGGGCTTCTATTTTGGCGAAGGGACCCAGGCCCCTGGCACCCCACGCTGGCAAGGAGACCCCAGCTCTCTGGGGCCCAGCCAGGCAGGGTGAGGGGGCAGCTGTGCCAATCTACCTCAAGGGCCCACACTCTGCCGGCCGTGCCACGGATTGTGGGCAGGGAAGGCTCTGGGGACAGAAACACCAGTCCCCGGTCCCCTCCACCCCCCTGCTTTCCCTGGCCCAGAACAGCCTGACGGTCTGGAGAGAAGAGGGTGGGGAGGAGGGATTGGCCCCTCCACAGGGAAGGAAACCAGAACGTCTCCATTCTCCAGGAGGCGTCCAAGAAGTGCTTTAAGTGGTTTGCACGGACCAGGTTGTGGGGAGCAGGGGGGTCTGGCTCGGCTCTCTCGCGCCATCCTTCCCCAAGTGACGTTCACCGCCTTGTCACCAGCAACGGGACATGTCCTGTCACACCCACCCCCTGAGGGAGCATGGGGACCCCAGCCCGCCCTGTGCCCATCCCCAGATGGGCCGTGGCCAAGCCTGTGCCACCAGCCCGGCCCTACGCGGCTCCCGATGTGCTCGCTCACGTGTGTGCGTGTCTGTGTGTACGTGCGTCTGTGTCCGCTGCTGTGTCGTGAAGCTGTGCCCGTCCTCCAGTCCAAACAAGCGCATGGCCACTGAGGCCACAGTTATGCAACTTTCAGTGTGTGTTGTGACAGCGTCACTGCTTTTTAAACTCGGTAACTCTTTATTTTAGTAAAGCGCCCCAAGAGTCCACAAAACTCCTGTTGGACTTGCAGAGGTTTTATTTTTTTGGCCTTAGAATCTGCAGGAATTAGGAGGTACTGACCCCAGTGCAGCAGCCTTGGCCCTGGATTGCGTTTGCCTTAGCAGATATGTTTATACAGATGAATATAAAAAGTTCTTTTTCTTTTGGCTTATTGCTTTTTTTTTTTCTCTCTTCCCTTCTCACCAAAAAAGAAAAAGGAAAAAAAAAAAAAAAGGCTGCTTCTTCATTCGGTGGTGCGATTATTTTTTTTAACTAAAGTAAGATAAAATTCTATATTTTTATGTGTGTGTGGTTCTTGTTGGGGTGGGAGAGGGGAGGGGCTGGGAAGGGAGCGGACAGGATGAGGTCACCTGGGTGCTGGGGCAGCACTGGCTCAGGTGGCTCCCATGTCATTTCAGAAGCAGGGAGAATAGGGACTCTTCCTAATGGGAGGTTGAGTTTGATGCTCACCTGCTGTCACCAGGGGCTGGTCTAAGCTCTTTATATATAACAACTCATTTCGTCCGCACAGCCAGCCCAGGAGGGGGCTGGGGGTGCTGTGTTGTTCCCAGATAAGAACAGAGAGACCCAGAAAGTCTCCCAGAGGCACACAGGCAAGCGGGGCAGCTCCAGGCTGCTCGGTCCACAGCTCGTGTCCCTACCCATCTAGCCGCCCTGCCTGGCAAGTTCATTCAGAGGAGGACATGTACCAGGGGTGGCACCGAGGCCACGGGGATTCTGGATTGAGGCACCCTATCGCCCCCCAAGACTCTCTGCCGCACTCAGAGATGCACCCCAAGCCTCCCCCGCAGACCGGTGGTTGGATGAAAGGCAGAGCCAGGTGATCCCTGTGTAGCTTTGGACAGATCAGGCTCCCGCTGGGTCTCAGTCACCCCATCTGTTCAATGAGAGGGTCTCAAAGTCTTCCCAGCCCTTCGGTTTCCAGGTAGGGTGTCCCCCGTCTGTCAAGGGCAACCTGAGGTGGGGGTACAGGAGTTTGAGATTAGGCTGGGCATCGCTGCCCCCGGGTGGACGTGGGTGGTATGACAGCAGCCAGGATGCCCTCCACCTCTGGCTTCCTCACAGGCCCTGCTTGGAGAAGGCTGCGTCCTTGAAGTGTATTTCCTGAGAAAGGCCACTCCCACGTGCCACCTGTGGCCTGAGATGCCACCAGCATGTTGGGTTAAGCGTCGCCCTTCAATTGCCTTCCCAAGGGCAGAGCATCAGAACCCCTGACATGCTAGCAAAAGGGTCTCAGAACTGAGGGACAGAGGATACTGACAGGGAAGGGCTAAAATTCAAGCCCCAGAGACCCCGCCCAGCTGGCCCGGAGGTGGATGTGGGCTTCCAGCCCTCAGAATGTGAGGGACACAGGCCAGTGGTCCCACGCCAGGCCCTCCACCATCAGATCCAGCTGAGAGGGGCCCCAGCCTCAGCCCGCACAAGACCTCCCACTCCCAGCCCGGGCAGAGGGCACGGGAGGAATAAGGAGGCCTGGAGTGATTCAGGGACCAGGAATGGGAAGGGGAGACGGCTCCTCAAACCCTGCCCAGGTCCCGTGCTCTCAGTAAGCCCCCCGCCGAGTCCCGGTCCCCATCACCAAACCCCGAACCCCTCACTCAGCCCCCAAACCCTCTCTCAACACCCAGTACTTTCATCTGACTTTGAGGAGAAACACTGCCAGCCCCCAGGCCCGCCTCCTTAGTGGGTCCCACCCAAGATGTAACACTTGCCCCCCGAAAGTCCTGTCCCAGCAACTAAAAATTATGGGCCCTGGCCAGTGGCACCTGCCCTGTTTCTCAGGCTCTCACCAACAGCCTCCCCGCTTGACTCCCAACCTTGGCATTGCTTCTCCTAGCATTCCCTTCCCCTGAGCCCAGCCTCTGCCAAGTCACCCATGGTTATTTTTCCAGCACAGTCTGGCCCTGAATGGCTGGGGGACATTAAGTGCCCATATCCTGGGAGGCCCTGCTCCAGGCCCTGGAATACACGAGCTTCAGCGGGATAAGGATGGGGGTGTCTGGCATCGTCACAGTCTCAAGTCCTCATGTTCGTTTTGGACATGGAATCTGCAGAGAAGCCACCCTTTCCCACCTGCCCCCTATCAAGCTTCCACCCAGAACTAACCTCTTCTCGTTTGGGGCTCCCAGCTCTTGGCCCAGAACACTGCAAGGAACACTTATCACCCTGCCAGGCAGGGAGGTCCAGCAGTGCTGAACAGGGTCTTATCCTCTCTGTGGCCCCAGCCCTAGCACAGCACCTACGCACCGGAGCTGCTCAGCGAGTCTGGGAAGAATGAAGGAATGAAGGGCTTCTGTGTACCTGGTAAGTCAGTGCCTCACAGTCTGGGCAGGCAAGAGTCACAGCTTTCAGTTAACCCAGCACCAAGCCCCCTGCCCTCCAATCACAGCAATCCACTCCCCCAGGGCGCCCTTCAGCAGTTATTCCCAAGGCCTCCTGGGGCTGCTTCTTCAATCTTGGGGGCCAGAAACTCAGGTCAGCCAGCCGAGTGTCACCACCATAACTTTAGGGATTTTGAGCCCCTGCAGTGATGGCATCCTCTGGCCGATGGCTCCCTGCACCAGGGCCAGGTCAGGAGGGGCTGGCACTAGCCGTGCGCACGCCCAGAGGCAGCTCCCACATCTGCCCCAGTTGATCCCAGTGACAGCACAGTTTTCTCCCTGGCTACCCTAAAGGCATCTCCAGGGTCCAGAGCAGGCACTCATGATGCTCCAAAGAACATTCCCCAACGTCTCTCTCAGCCATTCGGTTGTGCAGAACCTGACATGCAGAGGGGCCACAGCCAGGGCCAAATCGTCCATCAGTGCGGTGGGCCCAGTGCCTGGAGCCCACAGTAACTTTAAGGCCCACAGAAATGTTTTAGTTTCTCTTAAAATTGGCAGGCAAAAAATGAATAGAATCCAAACTGGATTATACTAGTCTTTATACCCACGCAGTCATAAAACATAAAATTCTTAATATTTTTTGGTGGAGGAAGGGGCCCACAAAGGCCAAAGGGCCCAGTGACAGTCCAGATTCAAGCTTTCTCATGAGAACCAGATGACCAACAACAATAATAATAACAGCCGACATTTATATAGCGCTTGCCCTATGCCAGGCACTCCTCACAATAACCCTATGAGGCTGGTACCATTTTTTAATCTCCATTCTATAGATGAGGATGTGGAAGCACAGAGAGGTTGAGTCACTAGCGCAAGGTCACACAGCTAGGAAGTGCTGGCTCTAGGTTTTCCGTCCTTTGGGAATATGGTCCAACACGAGGCAAAGCACTCAACATCCCGTCTTCAGCATCTGAAACAGACTAAGGTGACCTCAGTTTTCTCCAAGCACAATTGCTGATGCTGTCTTACATAAAGGACCTCAACTGGTAAACATCTCAAAACAATGAAGTTCCCCTAAAGTTGATGCTGTCTGCACCTTCCAGAGCAGCCAGCAACCTCCCTCTCCAAAAAGGTCAGTTTCTCTGTGAACATTCCAAAAGAAAAAAAATGAATGACTTTTTACCTGGTACCTCACTACTTATGTGCCTGTGCACTTGTGGCTATTTCTATATCAGGGTACATTTTGAACGTGTGGCTCGGGGCTCTGAGAGTGACTGTGTCTATAACGGACTGCTTTCTATGTATGACACTGGTGTGTGTGTGTGTGTGTGTCTGTCTGTCTGCCTGTCCCTGTATGCTTGTATATCCATGGGCTTGTACGCATGACTGAGATGGGCGCCTAGACCTTGCTGTCTCTGAGTGTGTGTAAATCAGCAAACTCCCATCCACAGAAGCCCAGCTAATCATTTTCCCAGGGTCCAGCAAGTCACTGACTGCAACAGAAACCAGGAGTCTTGTCTCCTGCCCCCAGAACACTGGCAACCCCCAATACCTCCCTAGCTCAGCCTGTATCTCTTTACGATGTCAGTCCCCAGCCCAGGGTGACCCTTTGCTGACCAACAGCTCTGGGTCTGAGGTGTGGTGGGCAGTAGTCACTGACCAGCCTCTAGAAGGCAACAGAATGTTCTCGCAGCGAGTCTGAGATCCCCCAGACACCCCAGTTCTGAGGCCTGAGGCCATCACCCCTACACACACTCCCTCACACTCCCTCTCTGCTGTTGCTTTTTCAGTCAAAACTTTATTGATTTTTAATATGACCAAAGTAACACACACTTGTTTCTAAACAGGACTTAAGCTGTAAAAACGTGTGAGTTAAGAGTTCTCTTCTACCCCCAGCTCACCACCGCGACCGGCAGGGTGTGTAGCATTCTGAGTTTCTTTATTAGGAAATAATTCCTAATGGGACCAGTGGGCCCAGCTCGGAAAAGAACTTCCTAGGAGCACGAGAATGAGTCAAAAGAGGACAAAGGGGAGAAGTCGGGCCTCAGGACAAGTGGGTTAAACCAGTTGCTCTGAGAGCCAGGCTAAGCGCAAACTGCTGGGGCTCTAGCTGGAACTTCTGGGCACACATCACAAATCCAGATCTGCACTCGACCTTGACATCCAAGTCATGGAATTTTAGGACTGAAAGGAGCCTGAGAGTCCATCTGGTCCTACCTGCCCATTTTAGAGACGGGGAGACTGAAGACCTTGCTGGGAGACAACTGAGCTGGCTCCAAGTAGGAACTTAGCCCACGCCTCAGCCTCCATCCAAAGCCTGGGGAGGAGGTGCTGGAGAGCAGGGGGTACCCCAAGACCAGACAGTATTAGTTGAATAAGGGAGAAAGAAAAGGACAGGAAGCAAACAAAGAGCTATAAAGACAGAGAAGGAAGCGGTGCATCACAGGAGTTTGCGGCCCCAGACTGAAGTTAGAAGTGCTGACTTCAAATCTTGGGTCTGTTGTTGCCCGGCTGTGTGACCTCGGATTGCCCCCAACCCTCTGAGTCTCATCTTCGTGAAGTTTAATGAGCGGACAAGAGTGTCTACCGCATGTTGTTGGGAGAATTAAGCGACTGCAAGAGGTATTGAGCACGGCACCCGGCACAGTAAATGACAACTAAAAAACAATGAGTCAGGCCAAGCAGCGCGGCAGGGCCCCCCAGAACCTGTAAACGTCAGATTTGCTCTGTCTCAGGATATTTGGGAAACTCAGGCCTCCAAGCCAGCTCCATCTCCTGCGCAAATTAAACAGTAACCAGCCAAGGTCAGGGAAAGGGCCTTGACAGAACAGGTTCCTCCCAAGGGGTGGCTCAGCCTTGACGAGGTGGGCCCACCCTCCTCCCGCCTATAAGTGCGGGCCTGGTCACCGCGACGGCCACTCGATCCCGAGCACTCACGACATGCTGGGCGTCACCGTCTTCACAGTGCTCCTGGCCTACGGTAAGCTGTGGCTTGGGGACCAGCTGCAGCCAGCGGGCTGTGAGCTTGGGCTGGCCTCCCGGGGACAAGGATGGGGCCAGGGACCCTCTGCTCTCCAGGGCTTCACAAAAGGAGCTTTGGGGTCCCACGTGGGTTCAGCTACTACTGTCCAGCTGTGTGTCAGATGAGCCACTTGCCTGCTTGGCAACTCTGCTTCCTTATCTGTAAAATAGGATTCATGTTCCTCACCCTAGGGTGAGGATGAGCCATGAGGTATGGAAAGCACCAGGGACGCAGAAGGTGCCTCATCCCGGGTTACCCCGGGGGCCATCAGGGCCTACCTTTCCCAGCATTGGCATTTCTCATTTGGGGATTCTTTGCTCCGCCCCCCATGCTGGTGACCTCCCAGATTGGGAATCCAGGAACTTGGCTCGAATGTCACTCTCTCTTGGAGGGACCTGGACAAGCCACTTCCCCTCTCTAAAGCTCACTGGGTCTTCTGGCAAGTGAGAGCACTTGATTAAGAGCCCTCTAGCTAATAACAACAGTAATAATAATAATAGCTGCTCCTGTGTACCCCATGTTTGCTATGTGTCGAGCACTGTGCTAAGCCCTTGACGTTCAGGAGCCAATTTGATCCTACAACAACCTTGAGAGGCAGGGTCTGTTAATATCCCCATTTTACAGATGAGGATCCCGAGGCTCGGTGATGCTCAATATCTTGCTATCTAAGATCACACGGCTGGTCAGTGGTAGAGCCAGAATTTGAGTCTGGGTCTTTCTCACTGCACAGCACTTGCTCTTGACTGTGCCACACAACTCCCCAGCTATGACAGTCTGGAATTCTGTAGGTTCAGTGCTCACACACCCGCACTGTGCTGTGGCCTGAGAAAGGACAGCAGGGTGAGGATGAAGCACACAGGTGCACCTGGGCACTCACACACGAGCCAGCCACTTTGGGTTTCCTGCAATGATTCAACATTCACTCTCTACCAAGTCTTTTGCTCAATTCTTTACCTGCATCATCTAATTTCGTCTCAGGACGAACTTACCAGGTTAGCGCTAGCCTCCCCATTTCACAGAAAGGCAAGTTGAGGCCCAGCAAACTCGATGGCTTCCCCAAAGTCATGCAGGAAAAGTCAAACCCATGTCTGCCCAGCCCCCAAATGTGCGCTCTTTCCACCTGCCCCTTCCCCAAAGCGATGCCAGCCCGGCTCACCTGTGCTCTTCCTCTCCTGTATCCCCAGCCTCCAGCTGCGGGGTCCCCATCTTCCAGCCCAACCTATCAGCCCGGGTGGTGGGTGGAGAGAACGCCGTTCCCCACAGCTGGCCCTGGCAGGTAAGCGCGCTGCAGCAGGTGGGGAAGGGAAGGTGGAGGGGGGTGGGGAGCAGGTCCCTGGGGGCTGACACGTGGTCCTTCCCCATCCTCCCCCAGATCTCCCTCCAGTACCTCAAGAATGGCATGTGGAGGCACACCTGTGGTGGCACCTTGATCACCCCCAATCACGTCCTCACAGCTGCCCACTGCATCAGGTGAACGGGATGCTGCCCAGACACCCCACCCTCGCCCGGGAACAGGAGCCTGATAAGCTGCTTTTCTTGAGCACACACTCCAGACACTGGGCTGAATAAGCTACTCCCATCCAGTAACTCAGCTGTTAATTTATTCATTCCACAAGTTATTTACTGTGCGCCTACTATACGCCAGGGAACACAGCAGTGAGGACACAGTCTGTGCTCTCAGGGAACTTATATTCTAGTGGAAGACAGAGTGACAGACCATTCAACAAGTAAATATATAACAAAGCAAGTGGCAATGAAGAAAAATAAAGCAGAAAGAGAATAAAAAGTATGAGGAGTTCTATTTTAAATGACGTGGCCGGGGGAAGATCTCTCTTGAAAGGGGTTGTTTGAGCAAAGACCTGAAGGAAATAAGGGAAGACGTCATTGGTCTGGGGGTAAGGTGTTCCAGGTGGAGGGAACAGCTAATGCAAAGGCCCAGAGGAGGGAGCCCACTTGGTAGGTTTGAGAAATAAAGTGGAAGCCGGTGTGGCAGAGGGAAGAGGCGGTTAGAGAGGAATGCAGGAGAGAGAATGCAGGTCAGCAGCAGTGTGGACTAGCTCATCTTCACAGCAGCCCTGGCAGGTGAGTTCCAAGATTATCTCCGCCGTACAGGTGAGAGAACTGAAGCCGAGCCTACCCACCGAGCAGTCGAAGTGGACTTGACTCCAAGACCAGGGTCCTTACCCCGTGCCCTGGGAAGGGTCAATGGGATGAACACTCCCTTCCCCCAAACAAGTCCCACGGTGGCCCCAAAGCTGGGTCACTAAAGACCCAACTGCCCCCTCTACCCCACCGGCCAATGGGGACAGGAGGCCACCCTGACCCGGTCCCCTTGCTCTGTCCAGCAATACCCTGACTTACCGCGTGGCCCTGGGGAAGAACAACCTGGAGGTGGAGAATGAGGAAGGCTCCCTGTTCGTGGGTGTGGACACCATCTTTGTCCACGAGAAGTGGAACTCCTTCCTAATTCGGTGAGTGCCCAGCTGGCCGTCTCACAGCCCCCTGGGAGCAGCTCAGAAGGAGGAGGCATCCCTCAGATGCAGCCGGAGCCTGTCCCTGGACCCCATCCTTAGCCTGAACAGCCAACAGATGATGACTTCACGCAAAATGGCAAAATGCTAAGTGGAGATGGACGCCCCCTCAATACCCATCACTGGCCAAGGGTCTCTGGAAAGTACACAGGGAATAAGGACCCTGAGGCTCCCGCAGTATATTACCTGAAGTCTCTCAGCCAGAGGATGAGCCAGCACTCACCTTTACTGATGCCTACTGCATGCCGGCATTGTAATAAGCAGCTTACATGCCATCTCTTATTTAATCCTCACAACAGCCCTAGACAAGGAACCGAGGATCAGAGAGGTTAAGGAATGTGTCCCAGGTCACACAGCCCAGTACATGGCAGAACTAGAAATCAAACCAGGCTCTCTCTAGGGTTGTCCATTTTCATTCTGGCAACACGAAAACATTAAAAATTGCATCCGCAAGTGTTTTTATCGTTATAATTTGCTTGGCTGAATTTCAGTTGATACATAACCTTGCAGTGGTTCAGAATGCTTCTGCTCTTGTCTCCCCTCTGTTAAGCCTTTCAAGATGTGAAGACACAAGGTGGCGCGGGGGCGGGGGGAGAATCTACACCTACAGGAGCGGGTGATGGGGTTAGAAGGCAGATCATTGGTCCTCCGGCATCTCTGTCTGCCAGTAAGAAGCTGGAGGTCCAGGAAGTTTATGGAGGACCCCTGCTCACCCTTGGCCCGACTCCCAACTCACAGCCTGGGCCTCTTAGCATTGGCTTGGGGGACCAGGCCCTCCTGCCATTCACCACCTTCACTTTGGATTCCAGCAATGACATTGCCCTTATCAAACTGGCGGAGACCGTGGAACTGAGTGACACCATCCAGCTAGCCTGCCTGCCAGAGGAGGGTTCCTTGCTGCCTCAGGGCTACCCCTGCTACGTCACTGGCTGGGGCCGTCTCTGGAGTGAGTAGAGCCCCTGGCCACCCCACCCACATTTGCCCACCGCTTTCCTTTTTGCCTTAACATCTCCACATCTTTGTAAATTTTGTAATAATGGTTAATGTTTATTAAGCATATACCATGTGGCAGACACTCTAATAAGTGCATATAAAGGGTGTTATAAGGATCAAATGGACTAGAATTTGTCAAGGGCTTAGAACAGGGCTAGGCACATACTAAGTGCCATGTAAGTGACTATTAAATAAATGAAACTAACCATTTTGGGGTGGGGGATTAGATCTCATGATCTTATGTTATACCACATGCCCAAGTAAATTCCAACTGAATTAAAAGGTTAAATGCAAATAAATGAAACTACAGAATACTTAGATGAAAATGCAGATCCTCTAAAATTTGGAAAGTTTGGGGGTGAGAAAGACCTTTCAATGTGTGACACCAAAGGCAGAGAACTACAGGGAAACCATTGGCAATTAAAACCCCAGAACCCAAGTTAAAGATAACTCAGTGGTTATTTCTTAAGGGTTTTCTATGGGTTGGTTCTGCCTTCCCTGCCCTTAGAGGGGTCCCTAACCCAAACAGTTCAGGACCATTGGCTCAGAGTCTCGCCTCTCAATTAAGGGCCTGTGTGTGGGTCCCTCAAAGTCTATTCAGAACTCACCCGGTCCTGTCCCAGCCCCATCCAGCCCTCTGTTCCCTGAAGGCCTGGGCCTGGGCTGGGGCTGAGGCTGCCTGGGCTGACTGCCCGGTCACCACCCATTCTCTCTCCAGCCAACGGCCCCATCGCTGACGATCTGCAGCAGGGCCTGCAGCCCGTGGTGGATCACGCCACATGCTCCCAGAAAGACTGGTGGGGCAACAAGGTGAAGAACACCATGGTCTGCGCTGGGGGTGATGGCGTCATCTCAGCCTGCAATGTGAGTGTCGAGGCGCTGCCCCACATCCCTACCGCAGGTGGCCAGATGGAAGGGGGCAGTGAGGAGGGCAAAGGAGTGAGAAGTGGGGAGACGCCACACCCTCTCCCTGGGGGGAGACTGAGCCCCGGCTGGGCCTAAGAGGCTTAGGAGAAACTTGTCACTGTCCCCCTTCCCTTCCCCCACCAGCACTGTGGCCAGAGCATGAAAGTTGAATGTGAGTCTGAGTCCGAGTCCCAGACCCCCCCCACTTCATAGCTGTGTAACCTTGGGCAGGCTGTTTGATTTATCTGAACCTCAGTTTTCCTATGCATAAAATGGGAGTGGTAGTAAGCACAGGGCTGCTATGAGGACTAAGTGAGTGTAACACAGGTAGAAGAGACTTTGGTGAAGTCCGGGCACACGTTCCTTCATACCTTCAGCTCCCTCGGTCCTGGGAGACAGAAGACTCAGGGAGTCTGACACAGAACGAAGAAACATCTAGGACAATCAGGGACTGTCCCGTTTTCAAACACACGAGCCTCTCCCCACTTCCATTTTCTTCCCTTTCCCGGGTCTCCTACACGGCTCCCAGCATCCTCATCCCTCTGGGCAGTTCAGTCTTAGGCATGGTGACCTGAACAGCTAGGGAAACCAAGGCACAGAGAGGGTTCTTAACATCTCAAGATCACACAGCAAACCAAGACCTAGTCTGACATCCCAGGGACCCCCAGAATAAGGCGAAGTTACCCACAAACCACATTTTCTCTGTCTCCCTCACTATGGACACGCTGAGGCCAAAACAGGGGCTACCAAGGCTGAGAGGCCAACCCATATGCCCCGCCCTGACCCTCACCTGCTTCCCGAGCCTCCCTCTGACACCGGCCCCGTCTGGTACAGGGGGACTCGGGCGGCCCACTAAACTGCCAGGCCAAGAACGGCTCTTGGGAGGTGCGGGGCATTGTCAGCTTCGGCTCCGGGCTGGGCTGCAACACCCCCAAGAAGCCCACGGTCTTCACCCGCGTGTCCGCCTACAACAACTGGATCAACGAGGTGGGTGCGCCTCCCCAGCCCCCTCCTCTCCACCCGCCCCTCACCCTCCCTCGCCCTTCCTTCGGTTACTCCCCTACTCACTCTTTCACTCACTCCATTTACTCACTCCTTCAAGAAGTTCTGATCGAGTGCTTATTGCATGCAGCCTTGAGTCAGGGGCAGTGAAGGAAACGGCCATTCACTTCCCCACCCTTCCATCCATTGGCTTCAGCAAATATTTCTGTCGCAAGCCCAGGCTCCCCACCAGTGCCCCCAAATGTGAAGCGTGGCCCCAGCACAGGAGAGGGGGCAGCATGGATGGTCATCTATATTTTGAGGGTGGGGGGACAGAGAGTCACCCTGGGCTGGGGGCTTCCACCCTGGGAGCAGGAGGTATCCTGAGCTCACCTGCACAGTGGTCGCAAGTGCCCGAGAGGGCCAGACCCTTCAGACAGAGGCAAGCCTGGCTCGTCAAGGCCTGGGGCTGCCGGCCATGTTCCTACCCTCCCGGCAGAGCCTCACACCCCCCAGAGTCCCTCACTCTGTTCTCTGCTTCTCCAGAAATTACAGCTGTGATTCATCCCTGGGAGCCAAGGCCGCAAATCCTGGCAACCACAATAAACCTCCTTCCCCGTCAAGCGACCCGCGTTCTTGATTTGCACGTCCCCTGTGGGTTCCCGGGCTCTCTAGGGGCTGCCCGTTTCCATACCAGGGGTGCAAAGAGAGACCTCCCTCAGCCAGGCTGGTTAGGCCTTGGAGGGAGCTGCTGGGGATGCTGGTGGAGGGGGCACCCCCAGGAAGCCACCTGGTGCCTGAGGAAATACGAGTTAAGGACACACCAGACACCTGCCCCATCCCCGCATATCTCATAAGCCGTGAACCACCGGGCCCTGATCAGACTGCAATGGCTTCCACACATAGTCACAGCAGGTCAGAGGTGGGAAAGCTTGCACTGCACTAGACAAGCAGGGAAGCTCAGGCCCAGAAAAGGAAAGAGCTGGGCCAGATCACAGGAGCAGACGGCCAGTGATGCACAGGCAAGAGGCTCATGGCAGGGCCCTCTGGTCCTGAGGCCAACTGGAGGGCAAGGGGGTCCAGAAAAGAGAGGGACCCAGTGTCCAGTGAGGTACATCCAAGCGGGACCCCCAACCCCTGACCATAGGGTCTCTGGTCCAGGGCGCTCCTGAGGATGCGCTGCTCTATGGAGGGAGGTACCCCCAACCCGGCCTCTGAAGTCCTCCTAGGAAAGCCATCAACTATGGCTGCCTCTGGTTGGTCCATGAGTTGTCCAGTTTCCCCATCAGACTTTGGTTCCTGGAGATGGGGACCATGGCCTCCCACGATGTCCAGCTCATTCTCAAAAAGTACTTTATTTTCTCAACCAGCAATGGGGCCTACAAGGAGCCCAGCACCCGCTTAGCCATAGGAATCCAGGGATGGTCCAGACAAGATCCCTGCTCTGCAGGAGACAGACTCATAAACAGATCACTGAGTTCCCTGGTGTAAGTGTGAAGGTAGGAATACAGTCCAGGAGCATAGCAAAGGGACACTTAAACCAGTGGGAGTTGGCAGGAAGAGTCCAGGACGGCTTCCTAGAGGTGGTGATGCCCAGTGTAATGTATTCTTTACATTTGAATAGAAGGTAGCAAAATACAGAAGATGCTGCTGGTTGCTTGACCCAAACTTCATTCCCAGCCTCCTCCTTTTGTAGTTGTCTCTATACTGGAGGCTAAAAATGCTAAATCCTTGCTGTCCCCAGGTCCCTTGCAGTTATAATATCAAAGTAATAGCTAACACTTACTGAACACTTACTCTGTGCAAGGCACCGTTCTACAGGTTTCACATGTATTACCTCACTTAATCTCCAAAACAATCCTAAGACATAGGTTATTAACATCATCCCCATTTCACAGATGAGAAAACTGAGGCTAGAGATGGTTAGTGACTTCCCAAGGTGATTTACCTGGGAGGTGATGGAGCTGGGATCCAGACTTTGTTAATGTGGCCCCAGAGCCCATGCTCTTGACCACCATGCTCTACTGCCCTGTGATGAATATGACTATGGATATGATGCCTGGAACTAAGGCAGCCGTCTTGTGGCGAAAAGAATTACAGAGACGTGAGCTCAGCCATCATCGAGCTGCAGATCTGATGCCAGCAACCGTTCTCTGAATGTTTAGTTATGTAAAAAATAAATAAACCTGCATTTGTTTTAACCACTGTAGTCCAGTTTTCAGTTACTTGCAGCTCAGCACAGTCCTAACTGATACCCTCGGGGATAACATAAGGGGTCACTTTCCTGACTGAAGGAAGGCCATAAGCAAAGTCATGGTAACTGCTTGGAAGAATCTCCAAGCAGAAGGTGTTGCTAGAGCATAAAACACAGGGCAGGGATTGGGTGACCAGTGGTCCTGACACTGAGCAGTTTTCTAGGAAGTGCTACTTTCAGTGCTGTCCCAGGCAAACTGGGATGGTCAGTCACCCTAACAGGGAGGGGCAAGAGATGTGGCTAGAGAGTGAGAAAGGCCCTTGCTGGAAGGACTTGTAGCCATGGTAGAGGGTTGTTGGGACTTTATTCTGAGGGCATTAGGGAGCCATAGAGTGGTTTTAGATAGAGAAGCGATCTCTGTGGTCAGATGTACACACTAAAGCATTCATCTGACAGCTATATGGAGGGTGATTTGGAGCAGGCAAGAATGGAGGCAGGGAGGCCAGTTAGGAGGCTGCTGCAATGTTCTAGGCCAGAATTAATGGGGCCCCAACCATCAAGCTGCAGATGGAAATGAGAGATAGGTTCAGTAATTCAGTAATAATTCAGTAATTATTTAAGAGGCATATGTGTAGTGTTGGACAGCAGCATCCCCCCACCAGTGCCAAATCTATATAACTTTTGGGAATGTGACTGGATTATCAAAGCTACTTTTTATTAGCTAATAAATGGTAAAAACATAAGCCACAGTTCTGTCTGTTCAACAATAGTGTAAAATTCTCAGATTCAGGGACAAGATCCACTGTTATATACAAGGGTCAATGCCTATCTGTGGTAGACAAAATAATAGCCCTCCAAAGATGTCCATGCCATAGATCCCAGAACATATGAATGCATTACCTTATGTGGCAAAAGGGATTTTGCAGGTGTGTTTAATTTAAGGACCCTGGGATGGGGTGATTAGCCTGGATTATCCAGGCGGGCTGAGTGGAATCACAAGAGTCCTTTCTTTTTTTTTTTTTACATCTTTATTGGAGTATAATTTCCTTACAGTGGTGTGTTGGTTTCTGCTTTATAACAAAGTGAATCAGTTATACATATACATATGTTCCCATATCTCTTCCCTCTTGCATCTCCCGCCCTACCACCCCTCCAGGCGGTCACAAAGCACCGAGCTGATCTCACTGTGCTATGCGGCTGCTTCCCACTAGCTATCTATTTTACGTTTGGTAGTGTATATATGTCCATGCCACTCTCTCACTTCGTCCCATCTTACCCTTCCCACTCCCCATGTCCTCAAGTCCATTCTCTAGTAGGTCTGTGTCTTTATTCCTGTCTTACCCCAAGGTTCTTCAAGATATTTTTTTTTCTTAAGTTCCATATATATGTGTTAGCATACGGTATTTGTCTCTCTCTTTCTGACTTACTTCACTCTGTATGACAGACTCTAGGTCTATCCACCTCATTACAAATAGCTCAATTTCGTTTCTTTTTATGGCTGAGTAATTAGATCACTCCCTAAAACCATATACAAAAATAAGCTCAAAATGGATTAAAGACCTAAATGTAAGGCCAGAAACTATCAAACTCTTAGAGGAAAACATAGGCAGAACACTCTATGACATAAATCACAGCAAGATCCTTTTTGACCCACCTCCTAGAGAAATGGAAATAAAAACAAAAATAAACAAATGGGACCTAATGAAACTTCAAAGCTTTTGCACAGCAAAGGAAACCATAAACAAGACCAAAAGACAACCCTCAGAATGGGAGAAAATATTGGCAAATGAAGCAACTGACAAAGGATTAATCTCCAAAATTTACAAGCAGCTCATGCAGCTCAATAACAAAAAAACAAACAAGCCAATCCAAAAATGGGCAAAAGACCTAAATAGACATTTCTCCAAAGAAGATATACAGACTGCCAACAAACACATGAAAGAATGCTCAACATCATTAATCATTAAAGAAATGCAAATCAAAACTACAATGAGATATCATCTCACACCAGTCAGAATGGCCATCATCAAAAAATCTAGAAACAATAAATGCTGGAGAGGGTGTGGAGAAAAGGGAACCCTCTTGCACTGCTGGTGGGAATGTGAATTGGTACAGCCACTATGGAGAACAGTATGGAGGTTCCTTAAGAAACTACAAATAGAGCTACCATATGACCCAGCAACCCCACTACTGGGCATATACCCTGAGAAAACCATAATTCAAAAAGAGTCATGTACCAAAATGTTCATTGCAGCTCTATTTACAATAGCCAGGAGATGGAAGCAACCTAAGTGTCCATCATCGGATGAATGGATAAAGAAGATGTGGCACATATATACAATGGAATATTACTCAGCCATAAAAAGAAACAAGAGTCCTTTTAAGAGGGATTAGTCACAAGGAGATATGAGGACAGAAGCAGGGGGTCAGAGTCAGAGGGAGATCTGAAGATGCGATGCTGCTGACTTTGTAGATGGAGGGAGGGGCCACAAGCCAAGGAATGCAGGCAGCCTCTAGATGCTGGAAAAGGCAAGGGAAGGGATTCTCCCCTAGAGTCTCCAGAAGAAACCAGCCCTGCTTTAGCCCAGTGACACCGATTGTGGACTTGTGACCTCCAGAGCTGTAAAAAAGTACACTTTTATGTTTTCAGCACCTTATTTGTGGTAATTTGTTAAAGCAGCAATAGGAGATAAATACACCATCACTCCTCCCTTCCAGCAAAATCTAAAGTACTAGGTAGGGAGTGTAAGAGGGTGGCAAAGGAAGGGTCAGGAAGGACTCCCTGGGATATGGCTGGGATGAGAGCAAGGATCTGAAGACTTTGTCCAAGAGGTCACAAACCAGCGGTTGGGAGCCAGGGAGAGTGGGCACTTAGGCAGTGACCCTCCACCTCCACCTTCTGCCTTGGCAGGAGTTCCCCTGGCCTGGGGGCATGAGAGCCCTCATGCCAGTGACCCACTAGAGTGCCATTGTGTGTCTAATGCAGGCACCATGGCTAGTGTGTACTGAGCACTTGGTAATCTGTGTGCCAGGTACCATCCAAGGGCTTTATATACTCAATCTCATTTAATAATCCTGGCAACCCTGATTATCATCCCCCCTTGCAGATGAGGAACCTGAGACTCAGAGGGGTTTAAAAACTCACCCAAGGGGCTTTCCTGGTGGCGCAGTGGTTGAGAGTCCGCCTGCCGATGCAGGGGACACGGGTTCGTGCCCCGGTCTGGGAAGATCCCATGTGCCGCGGAGCGGCTGGTCCCGTGAACCATGGCCACTGAGCCTGTGCTCCGCAACGGGAGAAGCCACAACAGTGAGAGGCCCACGTACCGCAAAAATAAAAAACTCACCCAATAGCAATTTGATACCTATCTCTGAGTTCTTTTACAGGAACTAAGGCCCCCACCCAGGTGGAGGATGTTAACTTCAGGCTGAGCCCAAGCACGTGGTCAGAGCCAGAAGGCTCATGATGGAGATTCCTGGAACACCACCCTGTCACCTGACCACCAACCAATCAGAGTAAGGTTACACACCTTGGAGCCCTCCCCGCAAATTTTGCCTATAAAAACTCTTCCCAAAAACCTTTGGAGAGTTCAGGCTTTTTGAGCATGAGCTGCCCATTCTCCTTGCTTGGCCCTGCAATAAACCCTTCTCTGCTCAAAAACAAAACAAAACAAAAAGAAACCCTCACCCATGATTGCACAGCTAGTAATGGGGCACCAGGACTTAAACCCAGGTAGTCTGACTCCAGAGCCTGTGTGACTAACAACCATGTTATTCTGCCATTAATCCCGAAATCTCAAGGCCCCCCTCACACACTGATTCCTCTAGTGGCCCTGCCAGGAAAGGGTGGAGGCTGTACGTGAGCTGACAAGCTTGAGCGAAGCTGGCAATGAGCCCACGTAGACAGAAACCTAAGAGGAGAATTGTTGCTCAAAGACGTTCACAAAGGCTTTTACCCACTGTATCAGCTACTTCCAGCATAATTAATAATGTTGAGCAAAATCCAGCCACAAATGCTCAGTGGAATCCAATGAAAAGTATTTATTGCTCACACACCTGGGGTCAGTTGGGATCAGTTAGGTGACCCTGCTGATTTTGGCCGGAATCACTCATATGTCTAGGGGTCAAGCCTGGGTCTGGCTGGGACAGCTCAGCTCCACAGGGCTCTCATCCTCCTCCCAGGAGGCCACCACAAAGTTACATAACAAAAGGCGTGAATACAGGGAGGGGTGAAGGATCAGAGCCATCCTGGCAGTCTCCCACACCCCCCGTTATCTTGGACACAAATTAATAGCATAAACTATTAATTTTATGCTATTAATGGCAGGGCAGAAGGGAAGGCGGTCACTATGCTGGAGCTCTGAACTCTGCCACTGATAGGCACTGACAGCAGCTGAGTCACTTAACCTCTCAGAGCCTCAGTTTTCTCATCTGTAAAATAGGCACCTCCCCTCCATTCCCTCCCTCCTTCCCTTTGGGAGCCAACAAAATAACAGAGGCTTGTGATTAGAGGCATCATTACTACTACTGACCTCACACCTGGACCCCTATTAGGAAATCCTCCCTCTCCCTTTTATTCCTAAGGAGAGGGAGCTTCATTCCCAGCAGGCCGTGGGGGTCAGTCCTCTGAAGCTCACTCTCATCAGGTGTGGGAGCATCTATCTGCAAAGCTTCACAAGGTGATGGGCTGGGGAGCAGGTAATGACAGAGAATAAACACAGAGCATCTTCCCAAAGCACTGATTTCCTATGAAGATTGTGTGGGAAGAAAAAACTGCACATTAAAATAAACCCAGCTGTGCTATGAAATAAGCTGCAAAATTCAGATCAAGCTTTCAAGTTGAAGAATGAGACTCCGGAGACATTTTGCTCTTGTGGTAACTGCTACATGCTAGACCCCACATCATTAATCTACTGAAAACTGGAGCCTGCAAACCAAATCTATTTTGTAAATAAAGCTTTACTGGAAAACAGCTATGCCTATCGGGCTACTTTTGCACTGTAACAGCAAGGTTGAGTAGTTGCAACAGAGACCATATGGCCCACAATCCTAAAATATTTATTATCTGGTCCTTTACAGAAACAGTTTGCCAACCCCGATCTCCTAGGATTCTTTGATGGAAAAGTTTGAAAAATTCTGTGCTATTCTGATAGCTGAGGCCTACAGGTCTAAGGCTTGAAGAGTGAACATTTTATTGCACATTTATGATTCTCAGTGTTTTAAGTGAATAAACCATTGCTTAACTCTAACAACAATCCTAAGAGATAGATGGGATTGTTACTGTTGCATTTGGTAGGTGAAGAAATTGAGTTAAAGAGATGAAACTTGTCCTAGCCCAGGTCATCTCAAATTTTAACGTGCAGAAGAATCACCTCGGTATCTTGTTAAACTGCAGATGCTGAATCAGTAGGCCTGGGTGGGAGAGTCTGCATTTCTTTTATATTTATATATACACACACATATATATATATTTGACTGCCCTGGGTCTTAGTTGCAGCATACGGGATCTTCGTTGCGGCATGCGGGTTCTTAGTTGTGGCATGTGGGATCTAGTCCCCTGACCAGGGATGGAACCCAGGCCCACTGGGAGCACAGAGTCTTAACAACTGGACCACCAGGGAAGTCCTGAGTCTGCATTTCTTTTTTTTTTTTTTTAAGATTTTTTTTTGATGTGGACCATTTTTAAAGTCTTTATTGAATTTGTTACAATACTGCTTCTGTTTTATGTTTTTTGGTCGCAAGTCATGTGGGATCTTAGCTCCCCAACCAGGGATCAAACCCACAGCCCCTGCATTGGAAGGCGAAGTCTTAGCCACTGGACCTCCAGGGAAGTCCCCCCGAGTCTCCATTTCTAACCAGATCCTAAACTAGGCTGATCCAGACCACTCTGTGAGTAGCGAAGATCCAGACCAGAGACACTACCGGGAGGCACAGGGGTGCAAACCCAAGCCTCTAACCACTGAGCATATGGCGTCTCAGAGGAACTCTTATGAATAAGTCATAAGCCCCGTGAGAAATTCACATCTGCATCTCCCTGGCCCCGCTGAGACCTCAAAGACCCAGCCGAGGTTAGAACTTTACAGATTGCCTTGTTGTCCCACAACAGATCAATGGGGGAGTGAGCCCCAGAGGGGGAAGTGGACTGTAAAACCCACTCTCTCTCCCAGCCTCCATTCCCCCTCCAGGAGCCTCCATTGTTATTTGGTGCTGTCCCTCCCCCGCACCTCCATCAGGAGCCTGGAGCCCAGACCTAGAGGTGGGACTTGTGCTCCAGGCCTGGCCAATCCACCCCAGCAGCCCCTCCTCCACCACAACAATTGGTTCAGGGATGGGCATGTGACCTGAGGCGGATCCAATCAGAGAGAGTTGCAGGGCTTCTGCGGGAACTACCGGGAAGCTCTCACTCATCCCCTGATGTGTTTCAGGATGAGGGATGAGAGGCTGGAACAGCAAAACGGGGGAAAGAGGAAGAGGGGATGGTTTTGCTCTCCAGGGTACATTCGGCGATGTGTAGAGATATTTCACAACTTAAGGGAGGAGGGAAGGGACTACTGGCATCTAGTGGGCGGGGACCGGGATTGCTGCTAAATACCCTACAGTGCACAGGAGGGCCCTCATAGCAAAGAACCATCACCCAAAAGGTCAATAGTGCCATGGTTGAGAAACCCTGGGTCCGAGATTCTGTAGCCCTCTTGTCCCCATAGGACAACCTGGAGCTTCTATGGGGCCACTTAATGGAGCCTGAGAGTGGATTCTCACAGTGGGAAGCAGAGCCAGAAGATGGAGAGAAGCCGAGTCCTAGGGGCATCGCCAGAGCCCTGGATCCAGCTGTGCCTGAAGTGAGCCTTGCTCCTGGACTTTTCCATCTTGTGTCCCAATGAATGACTCTTTGGCTTAAGCCTGTTGGATGAAGTTTTCTGTCACTTTCAAACGCTCCCAGCAATGTGGTGAAATAGGCCAGGCATCCGTTCCTCTCACTGTTTCATTCATGGGCAGCCCCAGGCCAGAGGACCTGTGTGATCACACGGCAAGCCCATGGCATGCACAAAACTGGTATTTGTCCAGTGACCTCATACAGGGAAAATCTTATTTTTATAGTAAAACAAACGCAGATACGTGGAACAGAATGGCATAGTCACATTAATTCAAGATAAAATAGGAAACTTCAGAAATAGTTTGTTGTTGTAGTGACTGCTACAGATTATAAACAAGAGCCCAAACTGTTAAAGGAGTTAGGGAATTCAGTTGGGACTAGAACCCAGATATTCTGACGTCTAGTGCAACGGGATTCTGTACCGCAGCCTCCTTCACCTTCCTCATCATCCTTGGGGGATTACAAAATTTTCTCACCCATACAATGATCCTGCAATCAGGCCTGGATTGTTACTTAAGAAACTTGGGCCCAGGAGAGAAGTGACTTGTCCCTCCAAGCTAGAATGCTCAGATCTGACTCAGTGAGGGCTTGAACTCAGATCTTAACAGATGGAGTCCACTTTCTGCTCTGTTTTTCTAGCTGGGCAAAAGATAGAATCTGTGGTCACAGAGCAGGACTGTCTCGCCAGAGCCTGGCCTGCCTGGCACCGTGCTCAGACCACAAGCAATAAGAGTGAAGGTTTAAGGCAGAGCGAGAACATCCATCAGGAACCCTCGCTCATTTTCTCCACCCTTCCCCTGCCCCCCGCCAAAAACAAGGGGCTTATTGCAGTGCTAGGAGGACATTCGGAAGGCCACCTTCAGCGGCATCAAGTAAAGGCGCTTGGAAGTCAGACCAACCTATGTTAGAATCCCCATTCTGCCGCTTAGAAGCTGTGTGATCTTGGGCAAGTCACTTTACCTCTCTGAACCTCAGCTTCCTCCCTTGAAATATGGGACCCTTGTGCAAGGTGTTGTAAGGCTTAGATTAGGTAAGACATGTGAGTGCATCTGATGTATATGTTTGGTGAGTGTCAGCCTCCCTTTCTAAGTAGATCCTGCTCTGACCCCACTTGGCAGATGAAGTTACTGGAGAATTACACACTGTTGTCGTCTTAGGAGGAGACGGTAGATACAGCCCTCCTCGGCCAGCACTGCCTCCTCCCTGTTGCTGGGGCTGCCAAACCCTACCTGTGTGGGTCTGTTTTGTGCTTCTCCTAGGTAAGCCCGTTCACGTTTTTCAAATCCTCACCACATTGCTGCAAAACAGACTAGGCACACGTTTCTCTGCCTGGTTCACAGAAGGGCAGGCCCCAGGCCTAGAGACTTCCATGGCTTGTCCAGGCTCACACAGCAAGCCATAGCATGGCCTAGAGCAGGCGTCCTCAACCTCGGCACCATTGACGTTCAGGGTGGGATAATTCCTTGTTGTGACGGGCTGCCGGGGGTCTTATAGGATGTGTAACAGCATCTCTAGACTCTCCCCACTACATACCAGTAATACCCCATCCCCAGCCAAAAATGTCTCTGGACATTGCCAAATGTCCCCTTGGTAGGCAATACCAGCTCCATTGAGAACCACTGGCCTAGAATGCTGTTTGCTCAGCACACCAACCTAATCTTTTCTATGAAAACACAACTCCAAGGACCAACAACAATATTTTTCTTCTTCCCCTAACACATGACATAATCTCTTAAAAGCAGATAGAACCCATATTTCAATATCCGCCTTTGGCATTTTTTCAAAGTAGTGCCAGGGTGACAGGTGGGGGAAATGGAAAAAAATATTTGGACACAGGCCATTTTTCCACTGGGCTTGGAAAAAATCCCCATCTTGCATATTCCTAGTGTATCTCTGGCCGATAAGTTCACTCATAAAACCAGGGCCTTAGCCAGGGCCACACATATCGGACTCCTGCAGACACACCATGATCAGGGCCCTACTGCTGTCTACATTGGTGGCTGGAGGTAAGTCCTGTCACCCAGAGGCACTTTTTCAGTCTCCTGGTGGGGCTGGGGATGGGACCTCCCTGAACCCACTGGACTCAGTCCTGTGGTTATAAGAAAGCTGGAGTGAATTTCCAAATAAGTGGAGCGAAGGGCAGGACTCTACAACCTGTGGAGATCCTTCCAGAACAGGGGTTCTCTATTTGGGATTTGGGAATTCAGCAAGTGTAGGTTACATCGTTTGGGTCATTGCTTCCTAGGCTCACAACCCTTTCTCTTTTTACAGCTCTCAGCTGTGGGCTCCCCACTTACCTGCCCAACCTGCCCAGGGTGGTTGGAGGTGAAGATGTGAGAGCCAACGGCTGTCCCTGGCAGGGGAGTCCCCCCACCCCTCCACTTCTGCCCCCCTGCCCTTACCTACCTCACATCACCCCTTTGCCCTCCACCACGGGGTCTACTGCACTGGCAAAGATGAGGATTGTTCAGGACTCAGAGGGCAGGATGGGAAAATTCGCCAATAAAAAATACGTTTCTGGGGGCTTCCCTGGTGGCGCAGTGGTTGAGAGTCCGCCTGCCGATGCAGGGGACACGGG
>NW_006786690.1:10395812-10398596 GCF_000442215.2 Lipotes vexillifer | reverse complement strand
TGGAGTGGCTGGGCCCATGAGCCGTGGCCGCTGAGCCTGTGCATCCGGAGCCTGTGCTCCACAACGGGAGAGGCCACAGCAGTGAAAGTCCTGTGTACCGCAAAAAAAAAAAAAAAAAAAAAATACGTTTCTGTGCCCTTGGTCAACCTTGGGAGTGGAGGGAGAGGTGCCTTCTCCAGCCTCGATAAAGACCTGCCCTACCCCACAACCCATACACACAAATTCACAAATACAGTCTTGCTCTGTTAACCAATCAGATGCTTGCTTACACATGAACCATTCATCACCCCCTATGCAAATATTCCTTGCTTTAAGGAACCAACCAGTGCAAATTAATTCTTTTTTATTTTTTATTTTTTTTATTTTTGGCTGCATTGGGTCTCATTGCTGTGCACGGGCTTCTCCTTGCGGTGGCGGAGCACGGGCTCTAGGCTCATAGGCTCAGTAGTTGCAGCGCATGGGCTCGGTAGTTGTGGCTCGTGGGCTCTAGAGCACAGGCTCAGTAGTTGTGGTGCATGGGCCTAGCTGCTTCACGGCATGTGGGATCTTTCCGGACCAGGGCTCGAACCTGTGTCCCCTGCATTGGCAGGCGGATTCTTAACCACTGTGCTACCAGGGAAGTCCCGCAAATTAATTCTTAACTACAGGCAAGTAGATGTTACCAATGAAAGTAAATGCTCCCTTACCTTAAAATAATCCTAGTGATATGGAGACTCAAAATTCTGGTTGGGGCACAGGCACAAATTACCAGGACCTGTTAGTGACAGGACTCCCGAAGAAAATACATGAGGCTGACATTGACATAAATAAATATTGTAAAATCTCTCTAATCTGACGTGATTGGGACTGAGTAATTGAAAGGTTGGTTATAGCGAAATTATTAGAAACCACACATACATTTTTTAAACATTTTATTTTAATTTAAAACTTGTAAATATATATTTGTTCACCAGTCTGTCCTGTGTAAACCACCCCCCACAACACATCATCTATAATTCCGTTTCTTTAGAGTAAAGCAATGACTGTGAGACATTCAAGAAGCCATCGGAATGAGCTCTTCCAGATTTTTATGACCTATTTTCTCAATTTTTCAGTTTTCTCTTCGATGCCTAATTTCACAGCAATTTTTCAAAAGTCAGGGTTATCTGGTCTCTTCCAAGCATTTCACTTAGTTTCCATATAAATCACAACTCACTTTTTGAACTCATGTTTCATCGGTTACATGTTTAATCAATTTACATAATTACAATACAAGCACAACTGGCATACACAGGTTTGGGAACAAAAAGGTTGAATTGGGATGAGTGCTAGTGGTGAGTGTTCAGGGCGCCCCATACAGCCGTCAGTGTGTTTCACGGAGGGAATGGCAACATCCGTTCATCTTCCCCTCAATTAAGAGAGCTTCAATCATAGATGGTGACTGATAGTTCGCAATTTATACACTTGGCTCTGTGTATTTTGCCAATTCTTTTGGCACTTCTCTCACACTCCTATAATATATTTTTTCTGGAAAGTTGGAAGAGGGATCCTATACCTCCCCCTTAAGCAGAGGTCACCCTTGTGCTGAGAACCAATCAGTGCTGCCTACCAAAATATTTCCTCATCCTCTGGACCCGCTGACACTGCTGGTACAAAAGCATCCTTGACTCGGGAACTGATTAATGTTGGTCTTGGAAGTGTCTTTCCACACTTCCTACTTCTGCTTCCCTGGGAGATTTTTTCATTGGGGTTGGTGGGCAGGTCAAGCAGGGTGGGGACCAGGGTGAGGCAAGCAAGCACTCACTTTGGGGGCAAAATCTAAGGAGGCACCACAAAACTCAGTAACCAAAATGAATACTTAAATGCAATATGTTTTAAAAATCAAACTTTTTCATAACGAACAAAATATCAAAATTTTAAACAAATGTAATTTTCTCTGAGTTGCCTGAGAGGTCTCTTTTGTTCCACACTCACCCCAAGATTATGATCCTAGATCATAATCCACCAGACACTCGAAAATAAAGTGCTAGGTGATTCAAAATTAAAGTAGGATGTGTAAAGTTTCCAGACAGATTGTGGAGCCAGACAATCCCTGCTCTACCACATAGTAGCTGTATGAGTGGAGCAACCCAATTTACCTTTCTCGGTGGGTAATATTTAAAATGTACAACAGCCCTTATGGCGTGGACCACATTGTACAAATTTCTATTGGTTGCCTTAGTTTACTCATCTGTAAAATGGGAATAATAATAGTGCCTCATGGGATTGCTGTGATTATGATGTAAGCTGATTCACACTCTGAGCTCAAAACAGTGTCTAGTATATAATAAGTGTTCAAATTATTAGACATTTAAAGTGTTAGCTATTGTAATTGTTAATCATCCCAAGAGCCCCTGACAGGCATTATGGCATTATGATCCCCATTTTCTAGACAAGGTAACTGGGGCTCAGAAAAGTTACATAATTGCCCAAAGTCACCCCGTTAGCCTGGCGGAAAGTGGAGATTCAAATTTGGTTCAACCTTTGCTCTTTAGCTACCCACAAATTATATGGCCACACTTAGCCACCCACAAATTATGTTTCCATGTTATTTCAAATTTTCACATCTGTAGGATGGTTTCAGCCTATTTTCAGATTTTGGGGGTGGGGTCATCCTTTTAGGTGTCTTTTTAAATTTTGTCTAATTTTAAGCATTGTTTAAAAAGCCAGTTCATCTAAGGCCCCTTAAATGTCAAGCAAACAAGAAATGCCACGTTGGATAATCAGAAATGAGGATGTTTGGAGAAAAGCAGGCATCATTCCTGC
>NW_006786690.1:10395168-10395764 GCF_000442215.2 Lipotes vexillifer | reverse complement strand
TCCTGCTTTTCCTCCATGGGAACCCTGGTCAGAGCACACAATGCTCTGCTGTCACCTCCCTCCTCTCTGCTTGGCCTTGGCAAGGACTTGAAAGGAAGGGGAAGGAGATGGGACAGCTATGGCAGAGAACCAAGCAGTGCCAAATGCAACCGCCTTAAAGTTCCAACCCACACCTATTAAACTATCAAATCTAAATAGAAACACGTTTTTGTTTAAAAAAAAATGAGGGACTACCCTCGTGGCGCACGGGCTAAGAATCCACCTGCCAATGAAGGGGACATGGGTTCGATCCCTGGTCCGGGAAGATCCCATATGTCGCAGAGCAACTAAGCATACACGCCACAACTACTGAGCCCACATGCTGCAACTACTGAAGCCTGCACTCCTAGAGCCCATGGTCCGCAACAAGAGAAGCCACCACAATGAGAAGCCCACGCACCGCAATGAAGAGTAGCCCCCACTTGCCGAAACTAGAGAAAGCCCGGGCACAGCAACCAAGACCCAATGCAGCCAAGAATAAATAAAATAAAACACATTTTTAAAAAATACAAAAATATTTTTTAGGGCTTCCCTGGTGGCACAGCGGTTGAGAGTCC
>NW_006786690.1:10384565-10395041 GCF_000442215.2 Lipotes vexillifer | reverse complement strand
ATATATATATATATATATATATATATATATATATATATATATATTTTTAAGTTGAGGAGCTGTAGGGTAAGGTACACTTATGTATGTTCATATTCCTATCAGTGGGTTTAGTCTTAAGGGAAAAACTAGAGCAACAGGTGACAAGTTCTGCAGGAAAGATCAGACCCTTGCCTGGTGAGTCTACTTTCATTCATTCACTCACTCATCCATTCATTCTTTCATTCATTCATTTGCTGATTCACTCACTTGTTCAATTTATTAAGGACCCACCATGAGACATGTACTGTTCTAGGCACCTGGAATACAGCAGTGGGAAAAAAATTCACAGAGCTTATATTAAAGTGGGAGAGTGAGACAATAAACAATTGAATGGGTAAATTCATAACGTCAGGTGATGATAGATACTATGATGAAGAATAAAGCAGGACCAGAGGAAAAGAGACGTGTGTGTTAATATGTGTGCATAGGTGTGTAAGGATGTACATGTGCACATGAGCGTGCATACTCTGTTTCAGGTAAGGTCAAAGAAGGCCTCACAGAGAAGAAAACCTTGAGCACAGACCTGTAGGAAGTGAAGGAGAAAGCTCTGCTAATACATAAGAGAAGAATAGTCCAGGCAGAAGGAACAGCAAGTGCAAAGGCCCTGAGGCAGAAGTGGGCTTGGTGTATTTCCAGAACCTCGTGGAGGTCAGTGTGGCTGGAGCAGAAGGGAGTGGGAGCCTATAAGGTCAGGGAGATCATGTAGAGACTTGTAGAGCCTTGTTCAGTTTGGGGTTTCACACTGTGTAATAGGGGGAGCCACTGGCTGTTCGAGCAGAGAAGAGATATAATCATGCTTACATTTTAAAAGGATCATTCTGGCTGCTGTGTTGAGAAATGGGGTGAGGGAGGGGCCAGGGTGAGAGCAGGGAGAATACATAGGAAGCTACCATAATAATCCAGGTGAGAGTTAAAGATGGTTGGGACCAGCAGTTGAGGTGGTAAGAGGGGTGCGTTCTGTCTACATAATCTGGAAGTAGAGCTGGCGGGATTTGCTGGTAGATTAGAATGAGGCATATGAGAGAAAGAGAAGCGTCAAATTCACTGCCTAGTGTTTTGGCCTGAGCAGCAGGTACAGTGGGGTTGCCATTTACCAAGATGGGAAAGCACAGACTTGGGGCGGGGGCGGGGGGGAATCAAAATTTTGGTTTACACATATTAAATTGGAGAAATATGTCCTAAAGAAATAGCTCCCAAGAAGGGAAAAACCCCAACAAGTCATGTTGCCGAAAGATGTTCAAAACAATCCCTTTTTATTTATTTTATTTTTGGCTGCGTTGGGTCTTCATTGCTGCGTGCAGGCTTTCTCTAGTTGTGGCCAACCGGGGGCTACTCTCCCTTGTGGTGCGCGGGCTTCTCATTGTCGTGGCTTCCCTTATTGCGGAGCTCGGGCTCTAGGCATGCGTGCTTCAGTAGTTGTGGCACACAAGCTCAGTAGTTGTGGCTCGCGGGCTCTAGAGCGCAGGCTCAGTACTTGTGGCGCACGGGCTTAGTTGCTCCACGGCATGTGGGATCTTCCCGGACCAGGGCTCAAACCCGTGCCCCCTGCATTGGCAGGCGGATTCTTAACCACTGCGCCACCAGGGAAGCCCAACAATTACTTTTTAATAGTGTCTTTATTTAAATTTTTGACATTTTGTTCATCAGAGATTTTTTGTGCTAATTTTCTAAAGATTATTTAAAACGCTATTTATCCTGATTACCGAGTTTCTTGGTGCCCCCTTAGATTTTGCACCTGAGGTGAATGCCTTGCTCAGCTTACCCTGGCCCCGCTCTCAGGGCTGGGAAGCTGCAGAGCAGAGGAGCCTCTGGTCCTTTCAGTGACCAGAGCACCCGCACTTCTTTCCAGGTCTCCCTGCAGCACAGCTCCAATGGCCAGTGGCGCCACACCTGCGGAGGGTCTCTGACAGACCAAAGCTGGGTCCTGACAGCTGCCCACTACATCAGGTAAATGCTCTTCCCCAGTCTCCCAGCCCACTCACCCACTGGCCAATGCTCGTCCCTCAGAGTTGGAGCCCAGATGGCCTGAACCGCCCTGTGTAAAGGAGCCTTGCACATAACCACTTCCTCAGCCGACGAGAAACAAGTTCTCATCAATGTATAGTTGTCTGTTGGTCAGCTGATGGGCCCATACCTGACATGGGTTAAGTATCCCTTGCGGGGCGCTGAGGGGGACTATGGAAAGGGAGGAGGCCCATTTCCTGTCCTCTTGGGGGAACTAGATGTGGCCTCAGGATCTGGAACTGAGTTCCCTTGAGCAACTTGAACAACTACTCCAAGCCTCAATACCATCACCTGCTAAAAATCAGGTAACAGAATTTAGTGTGGATTAAATGTGATGATGCATTAAAGGGGCTGGCTCTTAGTAAGTGCTCAATAAAAGTGAACTGGCACCATTATAAAGGCCCACAAGGGACAGGAAGGGCTCTGTGACATTCGTTGCTCACCTGTCCTCTTCCCTCCCTACAGCCTCTGCTTATCTCACACCGGCTGGTGCTCACTGGAGTTTCCGCTGGGCCAATGTGATGCTTTCATAGCCAGGAGAGGTCCCTTCTCCTCACCTGATTTACAAGTTCTGTGAGGCGGGCGGGGGGAAATAATAGAGGCCTGGGCATCAGGAGTCCTGGTTCTACTTCTGAACTGTCACTAACGAGCTGCAAGACTCTGGACCCTTTGCTCCTCCCTGAGCCTCAGGGTCCCCATCTAAAACTGGGAGGTGAGGGGTTAAATTTAAAGATGCCCTTGAGGGTAAATGACTGCTGTTATCTCCGCATCCATCTCACTTCCCCCATAGCAACACAGAGTTTATATTATTATAACTTCTATTTTATATCACAGTTTACAGTTGGTATAATATAGCTGCAATTACTGTTTGGTTACAGTTATTATAACTAACCGATTGCCAGAGGGAAGACAAATTCCCAGCGCCAACTAGTAGCTCTTGGAGCGGACACTGACTTGGGCCCATCCCAGCATTGGCCAGAGCCAGGCCTCCAGACAGTGCATTGATTGGGGTATCCCTGCCCATAGGGGCCCAGAGAGAGGAAAGGACAGCCCAGAGCTTACCTTCCCCGCTCGGCCACCTCTCCCAGTTCCTCCAGGACCTACAGCGTGGTGCTGGGCCACCACTGCCTCGCCCCCCATGAGCCCGGCTTGCTGGCCATCAAGGTCTCCAAGCTTGTGGTGCAAGAGGACTGGAACTCCAACCAGCTCTCCAAAGGGTGTGTTCTGTCTGGGTGCGCTTGGGGGGGTGGGTGCAGAGCGGGGATGGGGCATCTCCCAGAAGGCAGTGGGTGCAACCCTGCCCCATCCTTTTCTCCTTCTGTAGGGAGTGGGGAGGAGCTCTCAGCCCCAAAGATGCCTGGGCTGGGCTGTGACTAGGGGAGGGAGAGGCAAAGACTGTCAGAGCGACCTGGATCTCCTGCCAGTTAAGCCTGCAGCTCCCCTGTCCACCGCAGGCACTCACTGACCATGTGTTTATTCTGTGCCAAGTCCTGAGGACACAGGGATAGGTCTGCAGGTCCCACTATAAGTGGAGTCTATGAGTGGAGTAGGACACAGTCCCTCTGCTGTCCCCTACTGTGTCCCTTCCCAACACGCCTTTGACATTTTTCAAAGATTCCCTGAAACTCTGCTGGGACAGCCTGGGGTAACACACACAGGAAGCTGGCAAGGGGCACAGAGCTCTGCAAAGCCCCCCAGTGATTGTTCCCCGACCTGCAGGGAGATGGCAACTCGGCTTCCCCCAACTCCTCGTAGACAAGCACATAACATCCTGTGTTCACCCGCCATGTCCCACATGCCGTGCTGGGTGCTGGACACACAGAGATGCACAGGTCACCGCGCCAGCTCTCAAGGAGTCCACGGCCAGAAGTGTGGCTGGGAGGCAGTGCGGGGTGGTGGTTAGGGGTCGAGCTTCTGGAGCCTGGAGGCTTAGATACGAATACTGACCGCGTGGCCCAGCACGAGTTCCTTAGCCTTTCTGTGCCTCAGTTTCCGCTTTGGTAAAATAAGGACAGTAATAGTGTCTACCTCTAGGGTTGTTGCGAGGATTAAATGAGATAATGTATGTAAAGCACTTAGAAAAAGTCCTGGCACATGATAGAAACCATATGTGTGGGCTATTAGCAGTAATAGTACAATAATGGTGCAATAAAGAGGTGTAAGTGCTGGGATCTATGTCTGAGCCATCAAAGTAGAGGGGAGTGGTCCCAGGAAGTGGAAAAAAGGAGGGAGAGGAAGAAGAGGCAGGAAAGGTTCTCTGCCCGTCAGAAAACTGGTGGAATCAACCCCTTCCTCCCGCCCGGTCCACTCTCAAGGTGCATTAGAGATTAATTCACATCTAATTCCCCTTCTAGCCGCAAGTTTGCAAGGGCTGGGCCATGCCTGATTCACCCCTGGATCTCCACCCCCTATCCCAGGGAGCGTGCACATGTAGGGGCAGGGAATATTTGCTGGAACATCAGACTTCTTTCATCATCACTAATCCTGAGATCCAGGTGGTATTAAACAAAATTCAGAGCCACGGGTTCACTCACGCCTTCATTCCACAGGTATCTGTTGAGCACCTACTATATGCCAGGCCCTGTTCTAGGCACCAGGAAACAACAGTGAGTGAAACACACAAGGTCCCCAGTCCTGCGGGGTTTAGGGGGCCGCCTAAACACGAGCATCTCATTGCAGCTCAGGGGACTCCCCCTTTCTGATCACACAAGCAAGCATAGGCACTCCATGACCAGCAGAGACTGTGCCCAGCCAGCCTGGTCTTCCACTAGGACAGGCAGGAGTGGTGGGGTCGCCAACCCTCCAGAACCTTACAGTCCAGGCCGCCTTCCCAGTGAGCTCTCTTCCACCCCCAGGAGTTAGCTTGCACAATCACGCCAACTAACACTTAGTGCTTTCCTTGTGCCAGGCACTGTGCTAGGTGTTTCCTGAGCGTTATCATATTCATTCCTCACAACAGCCCCAGGCGGGAGGTACTGTTATTATCCCCAACTCACAGATGAGGAAACCACGACCTAGGAAGTAAAGGAACTTGCCTGAAGTTACAGATCCAGAAAGTAGCATTAAATCAGGTGTGACATGCCCAGCAGAGGCCTGATCTGAGCACATCTTCAAAACACTTTCATCATCATTGTCGTCATGATTGTCCCCACTTTCTGGGGACAGAAAGTTGTCTTCCCTTTTCCTGCTTCCCCATCACCTTCCCGAAACCCAGAGGTATCCATCATCCTCTCCCAATCCCCAAGAGCAGATCTGCAGTTCCAGAAGGGCCTTTAGAAAGAAGAACCCCAGCCATCTCTTCAAATCTGCATAATTTATCCACATGCAAGGGCTCTTCTGCAGCCCAAGATGCCACTTTTGAATGGCTGCCCAGAAAGTTCACTCTGCCAAATCTTCCAGAAGACTCTGCATCACAGCCCTGGGGAGAGCGGGAGGATGCCCTGTGGCCGTAACACCCTGTGATCCTTCATCCAGGAAGCCTGCTGTGGTCCAGCACCGATGATGGTGCACAAAGGATGCAGGGTGTCCGTGAGTCATGAGTCAGTCTCTCCCCACAAAGGGACTTGTCAACTAGATGAAATACACACAGACAAGACGCTGGAAAGCCGTAAAAGGACACAGAATGGGTCCAGGGAAGCCTTAAGAGATGGGGAGGAGATGGGTGGGCAGAGAGTGGAGAAGGGCCTTTTCATATACACGTGGACTCTCTATGTGGCCTGGGTTTCTTCATGGCACGGAGGTTAGGACCCAAGAACAGGAATCCTGAAGGACCAGACAGAGCTGCATTTTCTCATGCCCTAGTCTCAGAAGTCACATGGTGTCACTTCCTCTATATCACAGTCCCCCACCCCCCAACCAGAGGGAAGAAACCCAGACCCCTCCTCTCAAAGGACAGAGTGTCAACATCACATTGCAACAAGCACCGGTAGGATGGGAGATCTCATTGCAGCCATCGTGGAAAATGTAATCTGCCAATCACTAAAGGTTTCCTAGACAAGGACGTGAGACTAATGGATAAATCTGGCAGCAGAACTCAAGGTGGAAGGGTGAGTAAAGAATAAAGGCAAAAAGGCCTTTCAGCCTGAACATCTACTGTTTTCTAAACCAAACATAGGAAGCATACGGCTAGGACAGACATTACCAAGCAGTCATGGATTTATTTCCTTGCTGACCCTGGACAGAGCCTCAGAATCCTTGTCAATACAGCCTGCCAGGCAGCCACAAACAAATCCATCAGAGTGGACATTGCAAGACAAACCTATTTGCCCTCCCTGTTCTGTACAGTCCCCTGAAAGGCCTCAGGGGAATTTAGGGCTCCAAGCTCCACCAGGGACAAAATGCAATCCTGGGGTTTAACCACAGCTGCTCCCCAATCCCTCATAGCCCCAACAGAAGGAAGATTCACCATCAGGCTGGCCGAGGAGGGGGTTCGATGGTCCCCACTGGGGCTAAAATCAGAAATAGAATTGGGGCAGGACCAGTCAACCCTCTCTTTATGCTCTGCCTCTTTACAAACCCAGGAATGACACTGCCCTGCTCAAACTGGCCAACCCCATCGCCCTGACTGACAAGATCCAGCTAGGCTGCCTACCGCCCGCTGGCGCCATTCTACCCAACAACTACATCTGCTATGTCACGGGCTGGGGAAGGCTGCAGAGCAAGTGGGTGCCGGGAACCCCAAGGATCCCAAGGGAGGGAAGGGAGGCGATGTCACCCCTGTCCAGTCAGGGGCTCTCTCCCCACTCATCATCCAGGGAGTGTGGAAAAAATGGCTGCTGCCTTGGAGAAGCAGGATAGCGTAGATGGATAATCAAGTGGGGTTTATTCCAGGAATGCAAGGATTCTTCAATATACGCAAATCAGTCAACGTGATACACCATATTAACAAATTGAAGGAGAAAAACCATATGATCATCTCAATAGATGCAGAGAAAGCTTTCGACAAAACTCAACACCCATTTATGATAAAAACCCTCCAGAAAGTAGGCATAGAGGGAACTTTCCTCAACATAATAAAGGCCATATATGACAAACCCACAGCCAACATCGTCCTCAATGGTGAAAAACTGAAACCATTTCCACTAAGATCAGGGACAAGACAAGGATGTCCACTCTCACCACTCTTACTCAACATAGTTTTGGAAGTTTTAGCCACAGCAATCAGAGAAGAAAAGGAAATAAAAGGAATCCAAATCGGAAAAGAAGAAGTAAAGCTGTCACTGTTTGCAGATGACATGATACTATACAGAGAGAATCCTAAAGATGCTACCAGAAAACTACTAGAGCTAATCAATGAATTTGGTAGAGTAGCAGGATACAAAATTAATGCACAGAAATCTCTGGCATTCCTATATACTAGTGATAAAAAATCTGAAAGTGAAATCAAGAAAACACTCCCATTTACCATTGCAACAAAAAGAATAAAATATCTAGGAATAAACCTACCTAAGGAGACAAAAGACCTGTATGCAGAAAATTATAAGGCACTGATGAAAGAAATTAAAGATGATACAAATAGATGGAGAGATATACCATGTTCTTGGATTGGAAGAATCAACATTGTGAAAATGACTCTACTACCCAAAGCAATCTACAGATTCAATGCAATCCCTATCAAACTACCACTGGCATTTTTCACAGAACTAGAACAAAAAATTTCACAATTTGTATGGAAACACAAAAGACCCCAAATAGCCAAAGCAATCCTGAGAACGAAAAACGGAGCTGGAGGAATCGGGCTGCCTGACTTCAGACTATACTACAAAGCTACAGTAATCAAGACAGTATGGTACTGGCACAAAAACAGAAAGATAGATCAATGGAATAGGATAGAAAGCCCAGAGATAAACCCATGCACATATGGTCACCTTATCTTTGATAAAGGTGGCAGGAATATACAGTGGAGAAAGGACAGCCTCTTCAATAAGTGGTGCTGGGAAAATTGGACAGGTACATGTAAAAGTATGAGATTAGATCACTCCCTAACACCATACACAAAAATAAGCTCAAAATGGATTAAAGACCTAAATGTAAGGCCAGAAACTATCAAACTCTTAGAGGAAAACATAGGCAGAACACTCTATGACATAAATCACAGCAAGATCCTTCTTGACCCATCTCCTAGAGTAATGGAGATAAAAACAAAAATAAACAAATGGGACCTAATGAAACTTCAAAGCTTTTGCACAGCAAAGGAAACCATAAACAAGACCAAAAGACAGCCCTCAGAATGGGAGAAAATATTTGCAAATGAATCAACTGACAAAGGATTAATCTCTAAAATTTACAGGCAGCTCATGCAGCTCAATAACAAAAAAATAAACAACCCAATCCAAAAATGGGCAGAAGACCTAAATAGACATTTCTCCAAAGAAGATATACAGACTGCCAACAAACACATGAAAGAATGCTCAACATCATTAATCATTAGAGAAATGCAAATCAAAACTACAATGAGATATCATCTCACACCGGTCAGATTGGCCATCATCAAAAAATCTAGGTACAGGGCTTCCCTGTCAACCCAATCCAAAAATGGGCAGAAGACCTAAATAGACATTTCTCCAAAGAAGATATACAGACTGCCAACAAACACATGAAAGAATGCTCAACATCATTAATCATTAGAGAAATGCAAATCAAAACTACAATGAGATATCATCTCACACCAGTCAGAATGGCCATCATCAAAAAATCTAGAAACAATAAATGCTGGAGAGGGTGTGAAGAAAAGGGAACACTCTTGCACTGCTGGGGGGAATGTGAATTGGTACAGCCACTATGGAGAACAGTATGGAGGTTCCTTAAGAAACTACAAATAGAGCTACCATATGACCCAGCAATCCCACTACTAGGCATATACCCTGAGGACACCATAATTCAAAAAGAGTCATGTACCAAAATGTTCATTGCAGCACTATTTACAATAGCCAGGAGATGGAAGCAACCTAAGTGTCCATCATCGGATGAATGGATAAAGAAAATGTGGCACATACATACAATGCAATATTACTCAGCCATAAAAAGAAACGAAATTGAGTTATTTGTAGTGAGGTGGATGGACCTAGAGTCTGTCATACAGAGTGAAGTAAGTCAGAAAGAGAAAGACAAATACCGTATGCTAACACATATATATGGAATCTAAGAAAAAAAAAGGTCATGAAGAATCTAGGGGTAAGATGGGAATAAAGACACAGACCTACTAGAGAATGGTAGGACTTGAGGACATGGGGAGGGGTAAGAGTAAGCTGTGACAAGGTGAGAGATATGGACATATATATACTAACAAACGTAAGGTAGATAGCCAGTGGGAAGCAGCCGCATGGCACAGGGAAACCGGCTCGGTTCTTTGTGGCTGTCTGGAGGGGTGGGATAGGGAGGGTGGGAGGGAGGGAGACAAAGAGGGAAGAGATATGGGAACATATATATATGTATAACTGACTCACTCTGTTATAAAGCAGAAACTAACACACCATTGTAAAGCAATTATACCCCAATAAAGATGTTAAAAAAAAAAAAACTGAATCAAGAAGAAATAGATAACTTGAACATACTGATCACTAAAAGCAAAACAGAATCTGTAATTTTAAAACAACTCCCTACCAACAAAAGTCCAGGATCAGATGGTTTCACAGGCAAATTCTACCAAATATACAAAGCAAAACTTACACTGATTCTTCTCAAACTCTTCAAAAAAACTGAAGAGTAAGGAATACTTCCAAAGACATTCTACAAAGCCACCATCACCCTGATATCAAAAGCAGATGGGGGGGACTTCCCTGGTGGTACAGTGGTTAAGAATCCGTCTGCCAATGCAGGGGACATAGGTTCGAGCCCAGGTCTGGGAAGATCCCACATGCTGCGGAGCAACTAAGCCTGTGTGCCACAACTACTGAGCCTGAGCTCTACAGCCCAGGAGCTACAACTACTGAGCCTGATAGTCACAACTGCTGAAGCCCGCACACCTGGAGCCCATGCTCTGCAACAAAAGAAGCCACTGTGGGATTCCCTGGTGGTGCAGTGGTTGAGAGTCCACCTGCCCATGCAGGGGACACGGGTTCGTGCCCCGGTACGGGAAGATCCCACATGGTGCGGAGCGGCTGGGCCCGTGAGCCATGGCCGCTGAGCCTGCGCGTCTGGAGCCTGTGCTCCGCAATGGGAGAGGGCACAGCAGTGAGAGGCCCGCGTACAGCAAAAAAATAAAAAAATAAAAAAAGAAGCCACTGCAATGAACAGCCTGCACACCACAATGAAGAGTAGCTCCTGCTCGCCACAACTGGAGAGAGCCCATGCACAGCAACAGACACCCAATGCATCCAAAAATAAATAAAGAAATTTACTAAAAATAAACAAACAAACAAAAAACAGATGGGGACTTTTCTGGTGGTCCAGCAGTTAAGATTTCGCCTTCCAGTGCAGGGGGGGGGGGGTGTG
>NW_006786690.1:10373841-10381073 GCF_000442215.2 Lipotes vexillifer | reverse complement strand
AAAAAAAAAAAAAAAAGAGAAAAAAAAGAAAAAAACCCCAAAACTGGCACCAGTCTTGGGAGCAGCCATGGATACAATCAGAGGTAGGGGCAGCAGCCAGAACAGGGAGAGTTGTCACAAGAAGGGTAGGCCTTGGTGGGGGGGACCAGGGGGAGGGCGGAGGAGGCATCGTGCCTGGTAATGGATGCTGGAGGGGAAAAGGAGGACACCATGCCGATCGGGGGCACTTTTTTACCCACCTCCCAGCAGTGCCACCACCTGGGTTTGCTCTTCTGTAAAATGGGGCTTGAACTAGACCAGGACTCATCCACTTTTTTAGGAGGCAGAACAAGTCGGGTTGTGGTGTTTGTGACAGAGCCCCCAAAGAAGGGAAAGCTGGCATCTGGTTTCATTATTTCAAGTTGAATTTACAGAGAGCTGTTTAATTAAATCAAACTGACACTCCATTATAAAATCAAATATGATGTCACAGCTGTGAGCTTGCAGTCCCAGGAGGAAAACAACACTGTCAAATGGGCACTGTCAAAATAAGCAGGTGGCTGCCTCCGAGTTTTCCCATTAATACTTGAGGGCTCCTTGTTCATTTGTCTGTCTGCTGGCATTTCTCTACCAACAAGTGGTTACAGGCACCAGAAGTGCCAGAAAAGTTTGTTGGAGAAAAAGGTAAAATCAAGAAGAGAGTGGCCATTAACTTACAAGGTTTTTTCTGTCCATTGGGGGAAAGCTCTGGTTCCCTTTTGGCAGAGGAAAACCTGAGTCCAGCTTTGGAGGTGCCACCAGCATTTCAAAAGAGCCTGGCCCAAGACGGATTAGATGGGAGGATGCTTAGGGCCTTTTCCCAGCCAAATCCGAGGGTCCTTTCCAGCCCCAGCTGCCACGTGAGTCACCATGCGGCTGGCCCTGGCAACACCTTGGGGACCCCGAGCAGGGCCAGGAGCAATTGTCCTATCTTTTGGTCCCAGCATCAGCTGTTCCCAGCCACAGACACAAGCACAACAGAGCGGGTCTCAGCCGAAAGCCTGGCCAGATGTCAGAGGGAATCAATGGGGAAAGCAAGCCTTGCGAGGCAGCCGGGCAGAGGCCCTAGGTTCCCGGGACAGCAGCCAGGGCAGGCTCATGTGCCTGTGACAGGTTCCAGGAGCAGCAGAGCCAAGCTGCCAGCTGTCCTCTGGTAGAGGCCACCCTGGCAACTGCAGAGGGGCCAGTGGAGCCTTGCAGTGGTCCCAGCCCAGGGACACACCATGTGTAGCTTGGAGTTCCAAACCCAGACAAGTGATGAGCCAAGGTCAGGGGCTGGGAAGCAATAGGAGACAGGTGGCCAAGGGCATTCATCCTTTCAACAGATGTTCGCTGAATGACAGCAACGCATGAATCTTCAGCATTCACCAGCTTTATTTTTATTTTTATTTTAGAAGGTAATACATACTCTTGGTAAAAATATTAAAAGCATATCAAGTGTACTAAAAGTGTATCAAGTAAAAGAGTAGACATCCCCCTTGTATGACATCTGCAGTTCTACCCCCCCCAGAGATAATCATAGCCAATGGCTTGGTGTGTGGTCTTCTGGATTTATTTCAGTGCATCTATAAAATGTCTATATACGTACATATAAACATACTGTCTTCTAACCAAATATAGGATTTTACTCTCCATTACTGTTCTGCAGCTTAGTCGTTTCACTTAACACCATATCTTATTATACATGTGAGCCCATATATCTATGTCATTCTTTTGAACAGCTAAATGAAATTCCATAGCATGAATATAATGAATGAAGCTTTCATCTGTTTCCTATTTTCCACTCTCACATGGCTGCAGTGAACATCCTTGGACGTATATCCTTGCACACTGATGAGAGCATCTATGCTACAGAGATCCAGCAGCGTCACTGGATCACGGAGTCGGCACGTTAGGATGTTTAGTAGATGCCAAACCGCCTCTGAAAACGGGTTACAGCCCCACTCTCAGCACGTGATGGTGCCTTGACAACAGCAGGGATTGTTAACAATTTAGGGGCTCTCAAACCTTTTGAGAAACAAATGAAATCTACAAACATGCCCGTCCATACGTTCGGCGTATAATTTTTTAAGAGTTCCCAGGCCCCCCGCCCTGAAGCCCAAACTGAACTCCAGGCTAAGACTCCTTTTTACAGGAAGCCCCAACAGGTCAGTGTAAAGCTGTGATGACATCTTTTCTCTGGAGCATCATTAGAGCCCCTAGGGAGAGCTGCTTCAGATCGGGCCGCCTGATTCACACGGGCAGCGCGGAGCCGGGAGGCAGAAAGCCGGGAACCTGCAAGCAAGGCTCTGCTCTGCTGGGTTAACCGGATTATTTTCTTGTGTGTGTCCTGCAGGTGACTGAAAATAACTAACCACCACAAGTCCCCGGGACTGTTTCGGACTTGGAAAGGTCACAGGAGGAAAATAATAATAAAGTGACAACTACATGAATCACATCTTGGTGAGAGTCTTATTAGCAAATCGTCCTCATATCTAGGGCCCTGAAAGCAAGAAACAGGCTGGGGTCGAGGCAGCTTAAAGGCCTTGGCGGCGGGGGTAAGGGTGCGGGTCCTGCAGCCAGGAAGACACCTGGAGGGACGGGCTGGACTCAAGAAGACCTGGGCCTGGCCAGGTCTCTCCACTGGTTAATTGTGTTCCCTGGACAGGTGACTTAACCTCCCCGAACACATGGCTCCCACGCCAGTCACCTTCCTGTGATGGGGTAGGGGGGAAAGTCAAAAGAAATAAGAGCTGGGGAAATGTTTCCTAAAAATCCGAAGTCCCCTTTATATAAGGAAGAGTAAAGAGTTAGAGCAAAATGAGGGGGGGCAATAGATGAAAGAGAGTCCATATTCACCTAAGGTTTTGTTTTGTTTTGTTTTTAAGAACACTGCAATATAGACAAAACTTGATAATTTTTAAAACTTCATTTAGGATTCACAGATTCTAACTCTTCAGACTCTAGTAGCCCCAAACTGCTGATCTAAAAGAGATGCTGGTCTGTTTGTCACCAAAATTTCCTGTAGCTCAGTGGTTCTCCAGTGGGGGCCCACCAGGGAGATTTGGCAATGTCTGAAGACAGTTTTCGTTGTCACGACTCGGGGAAGGGGTGCTGCTCGCATCTAGTGGGGAGAGGCCAGGGATGCTGCTAAACATCCCACAGTGCACAGGACGGCCCCACAACTAAGGATTCTCTGGCCCCAAATGTCAGCTGTGCTGAGGCTGAGAAGCCCTGATGTGGAGAAAACACAAGGGTCACAGGCCACAGCCACTAGCCAGGAACGGGCCACTGGCGAAGAGCCCTGTGGTGCCCACGGCGTTCTGCTCTCCTTCCTCCATCGCCGGTCATCTGGCTCCAGTTTGAAAGCTGCTAGGAGCCTGTCTGCAGCCCGGCGGGGAAAGAGCAGACCTCTACAGGCTACAGAATCCTTCAATGGGTGTCAGCCACAGCTGCAGGAAAGTCCAGGCCTCAGCCGCCACCAGGGCTGGAGCAGGAAGGTTTTGGGGTGAAAGGTAAGGCAGGGTGAGAGGCCCCAGCCTCATTACGTTTTAAAGAAAAGTTTTTTCCGGAGGAAATTAAAACAGCCAGGAATCTGTTTGTAAACTCCTTTCACTGAAACAGCATTAGCAACCTGTGAAAACACGACCACAGGGAGGCCTGTGAGTTCTCTTGACTGAAGTAAGAATTCCAAAGAAGGGCTGGGGGAGCGTCCACCAAGTCAGAATTTTATTTTATTTATTTATTTTTATTTATTTATTTATTTGGCTGCACAGGTCTTAATTGCGGAATGCGGGATCTAGGTCCCTGACCAGTGACTGAACCCGGGCCCACTGCATTGGGAGCATGGAGTCTTAACCATTGGACCACCAGGGAAGTCCCCACCGAGTCAGAACTTTAAAAACAACTCTAGGGCTTCCCTGGTGGCGCAGTGGTTGAGAGTCTGCCTGCCAATGCAGGGGACACGGGTTCGTGCCCCGGTCCGGGAAGATCCCACGTGCCGCGGAGCGGCTGGGCCCGTGAGCCATGGCCGCTGAGCCTGCGCGTCCGGAGCCTGTGCTCCGCAGCAGGAGAGACCACAACAGTGAGAGGCCCGCGTACCGCAAAAAAAAAACAACTCTAGGTACCTCCCTGGTGGTGCAGTGGTTAAGAATCCACCTGCCAATGCAGGGGACATGAGTTCGATCCCTCGTCCAGGAAAATCCCACATGCCGCGGAGCAACTAAGTCCGTGTACCATAGCTACTGAGCCTGTGCTCTAGAGCCCGTGCGCCACAACTACTGAGCCCATGTGCCACAACTACTGAAGCCCACGCACCTAGAGCCCATGCTCCGCGACAAGAGAAGCCACCGCAATTAGAAGCCCGCGCACCGCAACGAAGAGTAGCCCCCACTCGCCGCAACTAGAGAAAGCCAGGCGCGGCAACAAAGACCCAATGCAGCCATAAGTTAATTAATTAATTAATTTAAAAAAAAAAAACTCTAGCTGCAGCCTCCTTGAGTGTGTGTGTGTGTGTGTGTGTGTGCACGCACGCGCTGAAACGGGGTATGGGGGAGGGATTAGAGAACAAGCATCTCAACTATAAGTTTAGAAAACTCAAAATTCAGAAATGCAAAACTCAGAAATTCACAAAGTTCAAATCAGACTGAAAGGTTTGCATGAAGGAAAGTTGAGAGAAGAGACTGGGCCCAGGAGCCGAGTGCACTGCTTAGCCCTGATGGGCCCCCAGCTGCCTCTGAGACCTGCTCATCCGTGGCCATGGCTCATGGCGCCCCCTGGAGTCGGGCTGCGTGGTGGCCCTGCACCTGCTTTTCTTCTCTCCTCTGCTCAGCAAAGCTCAGAGCCGGAGCCTCCCCAGGAGGAGGTCCCAGCCCTTATAGCTCCTTCTCACGGCACAAAATACCTGAGCAGAGCAGGAGGGGCGCATGCATGCTCTGAGACGCTTGGAGGAAGTAACTGCTCTGAGTGGGGCCCTATCCGGCTGTCCTTCCCTGTTCTCACTGCGGCCTTCCAGAAGGGGAGACACTAAAAGGATTCATGATTCTCAAGAGTCAAGAGTAGAAGGCCGTGCAGTGGGGAAAGGGTGCAGGCCCCGCGACCTGCCTTCAGGGCCACGCTCAGGCACTGGGCCATCGCACCCTGGCACTGAGGACTGGCTCCATCAGTGGGCGGACTGAGGTGTCAGCCTGGGACCTCAGAGGCTGGGGAAAGCAGTCTTTAGCATGACGGGCAAATGTCACTGCAGGCAGTAATTTCCCGCATTAGAAGAAGCAAAAGCATCAACTCTCAGGGCAAGCCCGGTGCAGAAGAAACCTCTGGCTTGGGCTTGGGGCCCTGCTCAGCCCCACCACCTGCCCTGGGGAGGATACACTGGCCCTCCCACCAGCCTCACCCTGAGCAAGAGTGTCTGAAGGTCCTCGCAGTGAGCCCACTGCTCAAAAATGCTGTCCAGGGTCTCGATGTACCAGGAGCCACTCTTGGTATCCCTCCAGGAGACAAAACCTGCCGAAGGAGAAAGGCTGAACTTCATTGGGAAGCTGCCCCTCCCCACGTATGCAGACGGGCCCACCTCCACACTTTGACTGATGTACACAGCAGGCAGCAGCCCACATCTCTGTGCTCTGCCCCATCGTGATCTTATTTCATCCTCACCACTACCCTGTGACTTTGGTCACGGTTCCCATTTTCCTGACAAGGCAACCAAGGCTTGGAGAAGTCAAGTGATTCTCCCGAGGGATAAGAAAGGAAAGAAACTAACACTTGTCACACCTGCTATGTGCCAGGCACTGTGCTCAGTGGGGGAGCAGCCACCTTGTTAAAATCACCATGACAATCCCTAAGGTACAATGAATATACCCATTTTAAAGATGAGAAGACTGAGGCAGGGCCAGGACGAGGTTGAAGCGAGCGAGGCACACCAATGCAAGAATGCATGCCTCCTTACATTTTGCATTCTAGGCGCCTTGACTACCTCGCCCTGAGTTGAGGCTCAGAGAGGTGAAGTAACTTACTCAGGGTCACAGGGGGCAGAACGAAGTCTCACACGCAGGTCTTTTCTTCACAACACAGCTGCTTCTAGGGCAGATGGGGGGACCTGCTGGCTGGAAGGACAAGCTCTCACGATCCACTCACCTGGGAAGGTGGAGTAGGACACCAAGATATCGCTAGGTGTGGGCAAACTAGACACAGCATCCGGCTGGTCGACGGTGACTGCGCCTTCCTGGAACGGGGTAGCATCTGGCTCAGGGTCGCTGTCAGGGGTCCTGTCTTCAGGGGAAGTGGAGGCCACCTCAAACCCCTGGTCTTTCAGCTCTGCAGGAAACAGAAACAGACAACACTTGCCAGTGAAAACACCCAGACCAGAGCTCCCACTTCTTGGTGCCACCAGCCTGAGAGGCCTGATTTCCTCTGGAGCCAGGGGCCTAGTGCTGGACAAACATGGGCAGGAAAACAAAACAGGAGCTTTACTTTTACTATAACAAGAGTTTTCCACATTCATTAAGTAAAGCTGGGGGTGGGGGCAAGAATGCAGAAATGTTTAAAATAGCTATAAAAATAAGTTACAAGGTATACACCCAAAAGAATGGGAACCAGGTGCTCAAGCAAGAACTTGTGCAGCAATGTTCATTACATTATTCATCACAGGCAAAAGCTAGAAACCACCCACGTGTCCAGGGACAGATGAATGGATAAACAAAATGTCTATAAACATCCAATGGAATATCGTTCAGGCTTAAAAAGGAATGAAGTGTACTGATACAGAAAACAATGTGGATGGGCCTTGAAAACATGCTGAGTGAGAGAAGCCAGACACCAAAGGCCATAGAATATGATCCCATTTATATGAAATATCCAGAAGAGGCGAATCCACAAAGAAGAAAGCAGATTAGTTGCCAGGGGCTGGGAATGGAGTGACTGCTAACGGGTATGGACGTTCTTTTGGGGAAAGATGAAATGTTCTAGAATTAGATGGTGATGATGGTCACACACATTGTGAATGTACTTAATGTCACTGAATTGTACAATTTAAAATAGTTAAAAATGCTAAATTTTATGTCATTAAAAAGTCACACTGGGGGCTTCCCTGGTGGCGCAGTGGTTGAGAGTCCGCCTGCTGATGCAGGGGACACGGGTTCGTGCCTCGGTCCGAGAAGATTCCACATGCCGGGGAGCGGCTGGGCCCGTGAGCCATGGCCGCTGAGCCTGCGTGTCCGGAGCCTGTGCTCCGCAATGGG
>NW_006786690.1:10358037-10373745 GCF_000442215.2 Lipotes vexillifer | reverse complement strand
AAAAAAAAATTATTAAAAAAAAAAAGTAGTAGAGGTTCTACTGCAAAAAAAAAAAAAGTCACACTGGGACTTCCCTAGTGGTGCAGTGGTTGGGAATCCACCTGCCAATACAGGGGACATGGGTTCAATCCCTGGTCTGGGAAGATCCCACATGCTGTGGAGCAACTGAGCCCATGCGCCACAACTACTGAGGCCACGGGCCACAACTACTGAAGCCCACATGCCTAGAGCCCATGCTCCGCAACAAGAGAAGCCACCACAATGAGAAGACCGTGCACCATAACGAAGAGTAGCCCCTGCTCGCCGCAACTAGAGAAAGCCCGCGCGCAGCAACAAAAACCCAACGCAGCCATAAATTAATTAATTAATTAAAACAGCATATAGATTAAAAGAAAAAGTCACGTTATACAGCCTTATAAAGGAAGGAAATTCTGACACATGTTACAACATGGATGAACCCTGAGGACATTATGTTGAGTGAAATAAGCTGGTCACAGAAAGACAAATACTGCATGATTCTGCTTACATGCGGTGCCTCAAGTAACCCAATTCATAGAAACAGAAAACAGAATACTGGTTACTAGGGGCTGGAGGAACGGGGAATGGGGATTAGTGCTTAATGGGTACAGAGTTTCAGTTGTGCAAAATGAAAAGAGTTTTGGACATGGATGGTGGTGATGGCTGCACAACAACGTGAATGTACTTAATACCACTCCAGAGCTATACACTTAAAACTGCTTACCGTGGTAAATTTTATGTGTATTTTATCACAAAGTTTTTAAATTAGAAAAAATTACCCCCCAAAAGGTCACAGAACAGTATATAACGTATGACCTGTTTGGCATAGATATGATGGATAAATGGACAGGAGAGCAAGAGAAAAGTCTGGAAGGAAACACCAATTGTTAACAGTGGCTCTTCTGAAGAACAAGAATGGGAGTAGGGATGGGCCCAGGACTTTGACTTTTCACCTTTATACACCTCTGAGGACTTTGATTTTGTTTGTTTTTTAATGAGCATGAACTACTTTTTTTTTTTTAATAATTTTTTTCTTTTTTTTGGTTGCGTTGGGTCTTCATTGCTGCGTGTGGGCTTTCTCTAGTTGCGGCGAGCGGGGGCTACTCTTTTTTTTTTTTTTTTTTTTTTTGCGGTACGCAGGCCTCTCACTGTTGTGGCCTCTCCCGTTGCGGAGCACAGGCTCCGGACGCGCAGGCTCAGCGGCCATGGCTCACGGGCCCAGCCGCTCCGCGGCATGTGGGATCCTCCCGGACCGAGGCACAAACCTGTGTCCCCTGCATCAGCAGGCAGACTCTCAACCACTGCGCCACCAGGGAAGCCCCAGCAGGGGCTACTCTTCGTTGCGCTGCACAGGCTTCTCACTGCAGTGGCTTCTCTTGTTGCAGAGCACGGGCTCTAGGCACGCGGGCTTCAGTAGTTGTGGCACACAGGCTTAGTTGCTACGCAGCATGTGGGGTCGTCCCAGACCAGGGCTCGAACCCGTGTCCCCTGCACTGGCAGGCGGATTCTTAACCACTGCACCACCAGGGAAGCCCAGCATGAACTACTTTTGATCTCATGAGTTTACCGACCAATTATTATGCACTTTGATCATTTTGTCCTTGTTGACTTTTTTTTTAACCATATTTGTGGCTTCTTCCCCAAACACACATTAAATCTCAACATTATGATTCAAAACAAAACAAAGCCTGGCCATGTTGGCAGCAGCCAAAGACAACCATGGCTAATGGTTTGCTGCACCTCCTTCCAATCGTTTGTGTTTTGTTTTTAACCTGCTTATTTGCAGGTTCAACTAATCATGCTTTATTCCCTTATCAGGGCATCATGAGGATTTTCCCCAGGTTACAATAAAGGCTTCTTTAAAATCATGGTTTATGACACAGACGGCAGAGACACATACACACGGAGTACCCCTGGGGTACAGAGCACCGACACGGGCACTGAGGAAGACAGAAAATAAGAAGATGGGGGAATTCCCTGGCGGACCAGTGGTTAGGACTCCGCACTTCCACTGGCGAGGGCCCAGGTTCAATCCCTGGTTGGGGAACTAAGATCTTGCAAAGCCAAGCGGCGCAGCCAAAACAAAAAGAGAAGAAGATGGGCTCCTGTCTGGGGAGCTAAACACCCAAACTGAAAAAACTCTGCCCTCCATTTACATTGAGACTTGGATTTTTTTTTTTTTAATTTTTAAAAAGGACTTCCCTGGCATTCCAGTGGTTAAGACTCTGTGCTCCCAATGCAGGGAACACGGGTTCAATCCCTGGCTGGGGAACTAAGATCCTGCATGCTGTGCGGAGCGGCCAAATAGATAAAATTTTTTTTTTTTTTTTGCGGTACGCGGGCCTCTCACTGTTGTGGCCTCTCCCGTTGCGGAGCACAGGCTCCGGACGCGCAGGCTCAGCGGCCGTGGCTCACGGGCCCAGCCGCTCCGCGGCATGTGGGATCCTCCCGGACCGGGGCACGAACCCATGTCCCCTGCATCGGCAGGCGGACTCTCAACCACTGCGCCACCAGGGAAGCCCCTAGATAAAATTTTTTAAAAACAAAAGATATAAAACTGATCTCTTTTCTTTTTTGGTAGGTATACAGTTGAGGCAACTGTCCACTATCTTACAGTGTCCCCTATTAAGACAACCCAGGGGAGAAAAACTGCCATTCTTGGCAATTCTGTCTTATGAAGACCAAATAAGGTGGATCTTATTAGCGATTCTACCTCACCCTATCTTGCCTCAGCGGCTGGAAAGCACAGAGCCAATCTGCGGGCCACCTCCAGCAAGCACGCAGAACCTCACAGGATGCACTTGTAGATGCCAAACTTCCTCCTCTTCTTTCCTTGCATTTCTATTTCCTCTTTATTTTCTTTTTCTCTGTATTTTGTTCTACATCACTTGCACTTCCTTAAGTTACCTCAAACCCTTTTATGGAAACCAAAGAAGGCATTAAGTCATAGGTAATGGGATCCATGGAGATGTTTACACCCCTGACTCAGTAATTTCCTAAGGAAATAATTCAAGTGGAGCCAAAAGCCCTCAATACAAAGACATTGGTGGTCATGTGAGCCAAAAATTGGATACCACCGAAATGGCCAACGCTAGGGAATGGTTTAGTAAGTGAGTGCGTATCACTACAATGCAAGATTATAAGCCATTTGAACAGTGACAATGGAGACTGTGGAGACATGGGGTGATGCTTCAGGGATAAGGTTCAATGAGAAATGCAGACCGTGCCCCTCGGCCAAGATCCAAAGGTAAAAGGCAAAATGAGACTGCCATGTTGGGCTCGTAGGATTCTGGATGTTTCTTTTTTTAAGTTGCCATATTTTCTGTCTTTTCTGTTTTAAAACCCAAACTGCCCCAGAGCAGTGGCAGGCCTGGAAAACAGAGGGTTAGGAGTCAGGGCAGGACTCGGGCCACACACAGCTCAGCCACAGAGTCACTGGGGCAGTGACACTGCAGGACATGTCCTGGGATGAGTTCCTCCAAAGCAGAGCTCACTGCAGAGTACAAAGTGTTACTTCAGAAAGGAAGCAGCTGAAAAGAGCTTCAGCAAAGACAGGCAGAGGGCCGAGGGGCCTGGGGTTCCGCAGGGGAGGGTTTCTGGAGCAGGCGGTTGTGACCCAGGCTCCCATGTGAGAAGGGAGAGCAATCCTGGTGGGAGAAACAGCACCTGTCGGGCAGGTCTCTGGGCAGGAGAGCTGGAGGGTTTGTGTGGCTAGATCCACGGTGGGTAATAGCAAGGAGGGAGGGAGGTCACAGTTTACCCAGGGAAGCTGGGGTCCCATCCACAGGGGACAGAGACAGGACAAAGACGGTTCTGGAAACCCCATAATAATAACCCCAACATCTACTGACCGGACTTCCCTGGCGGTCCAGCGGTTAAGACTCCGTGCTTCCACTGCAGGGGGCACGGGTTCGATCCCTGGTCGAGGAACTAAGATCCCATTTGCCGTGCAGTGTGGCCAAAAAATAAATAAATAAATAAAACCTTAAAAAAGAAAAATCTATTGACCTCTCACCCCATACAACTAAAGCTCAGAAAACTCGGTAATTTGTCTGTGGTCTCACACCTAATGCGCAGGGGACCAGGACTCTGCACTTCTCAACTACCCTGCTGCTTCCCAAGCCTGCCAAGGGGGCCTCTTAGATCTGTGAAAGCTGGACTCTGGCATAGCTGTCTCAGGTCACTGCTTCCGGCTGTTTGCTTAGTTGAGATTCTGGAATCTGTCCTAGGGGAAGTCGGTCAGGGGAGGGGACCTGAGAGGGGAACCTGGGGCTGCCGCTGGGGCTGCCCGGGAAAGCAGGGTGCAGCGGGGGAGGGAGCGCTTCAGTGGGGGATGCCGTAGGAAGGGCCTAAGGAGACAGGTGGGGGCTGCCTGTGAAAATGGGACGATGGGATCTGAGAGGGGAGGATGGGGGGTCAGAGGAAGAAGGGGTCAGACAGGGGATGCTGGCTGTGTCTCCAACCACGTGTCATCCTCCTACAAATCTGCTGGGAAGGCCTCGCCTATGGGTTATGCATTTAAGCCACTGCTTTCTTCTTAAGGAGCCTTATTGATTCAAATTCTCCCCTACAAGGAAGAATAACATGCCATAAGAATTCACAGTGGGAAGAGGAGCCGCTCCCTCAGCACATAAAATCCACAACCACTGTCGTACATTATTCTTCCTTTCCAGCTTCTCAGCATGATCTCTAAAGTTCTGGAGGGGTCACCCCAAAATTCAGGCCGCTCAGCTCTGGCTGAGTTCATCATGCTAACACTGAAGTTTCACACCAAAGTTACTGACTTTGAGGCACGTTCTTCCGTGTCGGTGCCCTCACTACCTCTTAATGAAGGGGAGGATGACATTCAGAAGATTTTTTAATTGATTTAAATTGTAACAACAGTGAATCTTAAAATAGCAACACAAGAGTCACCAAAATCCAAGGCAGACATTCAGAGACCTGTAAACAACACGACACCAGTCATCAGACACCAAACAACAGTCACTGACATTTGGGTATTTCTGTCCTCAGCTGCTGGTGGCGCCACCATGTGGCAACAGCGTTAAACACAAGATCCCGCAGCAGGGAGCTAAGCAGAGACCACCGCTCCAAAAGTGGCACCTTAATCACTGCGTTCCAGCTTTGGAATCCTGCTGTTGTCAGTGAATTGTTTGGTTTTGTTTTTAATGGCAGGAGTCCACATTACTTCAAACCATATTTCAAATTCAAACAATTAGAATGCACATAAGATGCAAGCATACTGTGGGCTTTGTGCCAGGCTGGCGACCAGCTGCAGGGCGGATGTGATTGGCTCTGCCCTCAGAGAGCTGACCAGGGGACGAGGCCATCTGAATGCAAGGAGAAAGCGCTAAGACAAGGGAAGAGCGGGGGCTGTAGGAGCACAACAGCCGGCGTGAACCCTGACTTTCTGCAAGGAAGGAGGTGTTCAGGGAAGACTTCCTAGAAGCGGTGACAATAAGCTGTAACCAGAAGGATGGATGATTAAGAGGTGGCCAGGAGACAAGGCAGATGAATGGCACGTAGAAAGCCTGAGGAGTAAGCCAGACCCTGGTGTCCTGGGAAGGCTGAGCAGTGCTGGGATGGGCACAGCATGCCAGGCGGGGCAGGCGAAGAGGTCGGGCCCAGATCAAGGGCCCAGTGGCCCCACCAAGGAGTCCAAAGAGTAACACCACAAAGATCCTCCTTCACTACTGAGAATGGACAGTGGGGTGGGCCCTGGCCCAGAAGACCGGCTATCTTCCCCAGAAAGCTGGCACCCCAGCTCACCCTTCAGTCTGTTTTTCCTTTGATTCACAGGAGAAAGAGGGACCACGCACTTCTGAGTAAGAACATCACTTGACCACACATTCCGGATCATAAGAAGAAAGACAAGTTACAAAGGATTTCAACCCAAGAACAGCAGCCTTTCCATCTACCTGTCATCATCACTCTGAGATAACTGCACTGGTGACAGGGGTGGGGCTCTTATGTGACACTGAGTCCTCTGGGGTCAGCAGGAGGAGGGAGGCCAGGTTTCCAGTTAGGAAAATGAACCAGGCAATGTGTTAAGTGTGTTAAGAGACACACTAGGGCTTCCCTCGTGGTCCAGTGGTTGAGAATCCACCTGCCAATGCAGGGGATACAGGTCCGTGCCCTGGTCCAGGAAGATCCCACATGCCGCGGAGCAACTAAAGCCCGTGCACCCCAACTACTGCGCCTGAGCTCTACAGCCCGTGAGCCACAACTACTGAGCCCGTGTGCCACAACTACTGAAACCTGCGTGCCTAGAGCCCGCACTCCACAGGAGAAGCCACAGCAATGAGAAGCCTGCGCACCGCAACGAAGAGTAGCCCCCTCTCGCCGCAACTAGAGAAAGCCCACACACAGCAACAAAGACCCAACGCAGCCAAAAATAAATAAACAAATAAATAATAAATTTATTTTTTTTAAAAAAAGAGCCACACTGACTAGTATGTGAGAGATAGTAACACTAAGAGCTAGGCTCTGTTACAATCCCTATTTGCCAAGACTTCTAGAGATTAACTGGCCCGTGGCTGTGCAGGGAGTAGCTAACCCAGGATTTAACCCAGTGTTCTCCATCACTCATGGCCAAGTTATAGGCCTGGGTCATGATAGTGACTTAACACAGTTCCAGTCAAATTATATACTCCAGGGGACAGAGACCCCACCTCTGCATCTCTACAGCCTGGTGTATACAGCAGGTGGTCAATAAACTTACTGGATGAATCATATGACCAGAGCCTGCGCTCCTAGACAATCTCTCCCATGACTCCCTCGCCAATGTGGAATAGTATGGGACAAATCACCGTGTGCAGAAGAATATGCCTCAGGTGCCCATGTTACAGGTCACTGGTGTGCACACTTGGCATGCAAGCCAACAGCTCTACGGTATAACAATGCCCGCTTCTCTGGCAGATCAGGCCAAGGGACAAGGAAGCGATATGCCTTTCAGACATCCCTGCCCCTGGAGATGCCATCATGTCCCATAATCCAGGACACATAATGATGTTCTCTCTTCCCTCTTTTTTTATTTTATAAGAAAACCAGGTAACGTTGGAGTAGGGCTCAGGTTTAAAGTCAGGACATAGAGCACAACTACAAACAATCTAAATAATCCTTAAAAATTACTGAATCCCCAGAACCTAAGCCTTTGGGAATTCCAGTAGTTAATTCAGCAGTGGCCTCCCTTTCTCTGCAAAAGGGGGAAGCGAGTCTGGTTGATGGAGGTCAGGGGAATGATGACAAGGAAAATGAAGGAGGTTTTCTCTCTCCTCTGCATTGTTTGTTTTTGCCAAGTCTCTGGGGTTGAAGTGGCCACAGCTGAATGACGCCCTGATGCTGTGGCACTGTGAGACGGAAGACACAAACCTCTAAAGGCTGGACAGAGCTGAAGCTTCTCCAGCTAGATAGAGGTGCCACATTCGGAGAGTAGTGACCATGTTTGGGACGCCCCCGGCTGCCTGGATCAACCCCTGGGACATCGAGAGGCGCGATGGACAAGGAGAGAGGCGGTGGCTGCTTCCCCACTAGATTCACAGGGGCAGGAGGGCTGAGGACCGGCCTACCTCCGCCACAGGCCTGGATGAAGAAGAGCTTGGGCTTCCCTCCCAAGCTGGGGCAGCCAGTTCCATTGAAGAGGCTCACAATCCTCTCGACAGACACGGGATCGCCATCCATGCCATAAACAGCACCCGGGAACTGGAGGTGGCTAGCCTAGAAAACCATGAATCCTGGTGACAAACCCAAGAAGTCAGGGTAGGAATCCAACAGCCTGTTCAGAGGCTTTGTAGGGGCCAAGCATTTAGAAGGTCCCACCCAGGGGCACAAGGCTGAGTTACAGCAGGTCGGTTCCGGGCAGCCCCTTGTCCACCTCTACTCCAGGGGTCTGAAACTCACATGCCTATAAGCACCAGACAGACTAACTCCAGGACACTGGGCAGCTACCTCCAGATCGGCTGCTCTCAAAGTGTGGTCCCTGAAGCAGCAGCATCAACATCACCTGGGAACTTGTAAGACATACAAATTCCTGGGCCCCACCCAGACTTCCTAAATCAGAATCCCTTGTAGTGGGACCATCAATCTGGTCCTGCTGGCACCTCTCTTGCAGTGAAACGTTGAGAACTGCTATTCTAGACGAATTCATCTCAAACTTTATGTGCACGGGATCTCGTTAAGGTGCAGGCTCTGAATGACAGTCCGCATTCTCGAGAGCTGCCAGGTGATGCCCAGGCTGCCGGTCTAGGAACCACACTGTGAATGAAAGAACCAAATGGGCAGCCCCTGCCCTGCCAAAGGCCAGAGCTTTGCTCCATGAGGATGCTGGCCTGATAAGGTCAGACCTTTGTGGCTTTTCAAGAGAAGCCAGAAATCCTGATATTTGTGCTAAAGTTGCCAGTTCTGAAAACACTGTGCAACCCATAGGGGTTGTTACCTCTGTTCTGTCCAACCCCTCAACTCAAAAGATGGGGAAACTGAGGCCCAGGAAGGGGGAGGGGCATGGCCACAATGACCCAGCACATTAGTGGCCAAGCCCAGAGTGGGTCCCAGTGTCCCGACTCCCAGCCAGGAGCAAACGGCCCGGAACAACACCAAGCAAGATCGAGGCAGGAACTGGGAGCTCTTATGAGCTGAGCCCAGCTCTGAACAAAATCCAGCTTGTCTTTTCCTGCCTCTCCCAGACAGCTTCTCCGAGGGACACCGTGCCACCCAGGAGGAGCATCAACCCCTCAGAGGGCAAATGGCTTCCGAGAAAACAACAGGAGGTGGACAGGCCAGGGTGTCTTGGACACAGGAAAGGACGGGGCTCTGCACAGCCTCTCAGGGCAGCCTTCCCAGGCACCTGCCCAAGGAGGTGAGGCCACCTACCTGACAGCCATGAGAGAGGATGACCACCACGCAGCAGTCCAGAGCACTGTGGTCCCGCTGCGCCAGCTCCACCAAAGCCTGGACCATTTGCTACAAGAGAGGGCTGAAGGTGAGCCAGACTGCTGACGGATCAGGTCCTTGTCCCGGGCCTGCCCCCTGCTCCCAGGGCCAATAGTGAAGTAATGACAGTCACAGCAATCACAATAGCCACCATCCTTGGGGAAGGGATGCTGGGCTAGGCACTCTTTATTTACTCCTACAATGACCCTAGGAGGTGAGCATGGTTCTCGCTGTCTAAACAAAGAAGCTAAGAGTCACACAGGTAGTGGGAGAGCCAGTCTTCAACCCGGGTCTCTGAGTCTGAAGCTTGTACTGGTAACCACTGAACCATACTGCCTCTCACGGTCCTACAGACCGAAGGGCTCATCTTGGGGAGTCATTTGTTTCCAGGGTCCCTCGCAGGACACTACCCCGCCCGTCCCCCATCTCTCTCTGTGCACAGGGACCATACCTTGGCAGTCAGGTTACACTTCACCTCCACCACGAAATGCAGCAAGTGGAAGCGTTGCTGCATCCTCTCACAGTCAATACTGGAGCCCGTGCGGGTCCCGAGCCCCGACTCGCGGCAGAAGTTCACATTGTTGATAATGAGGCAGTGTCCACAGGGATCTGCATTCAGGACATATGCCTGCCCAAACACGGGGACCAATGTAAACCGGGGTCTCGTTGCACTCCTCGGGAGAGAAGGCGACCCCCTGGGTTTCACTCATGGGGTAGACAGTCTAGAGAGATGGGACAGAGCATGCAGTCTGCCTCCCTCTGAAGGAGGGGTGTGGGATCTACACCCAGCATTCCAGACTGCGAAGCAGACTAGGGTGCGCACTAGCTGTGTGACAGATGAACAGCTAAACTTGGGACCGAAGATTAGCTCCCATCGCAGTATTCAGGGATAGGAGCTGCTAGTTTAGAAATCCAACTCCCTTAGACATTCATCCCCAAAGGACCTAGAGGTCGCCCAGTCCAGGGGAGCACCTGAGAATCGTGTGGTCAGATCTGCCAGCAGACTCTCGCCCGGGCCACCCTCGGAGAGTCTGAGGCCACTTCCTCCAGAGGCTCAACGTTTCCCTAGTAATTCTCTCTCACAGCAGCCTGTTCTTTTTGTTTATGGTACTTAACAGTATTTATACTTATATATTTCTTTGTGTGACTAGCCTCTGCTAGGCTGATGGCTCCATGAGGGCTCGAAACTCGAGTGGTCTGTTCCCAGGTATCCTAGCACGAAGCCCAGGGCTGACACACAGGAGTCACACGATAAATGCTGTGACTAAGACAGAGAGTGACTTGGTCTGGGGTGGCTGCTACAGCCGATTCTGATGCCCACCCCTCGTTAGATCTAAACTTCACAGACGAGGAAAGAGCAGGGTTAGACAATCTGCTGCAGGAAGAGCTGTACCAGGGCCAGGGTGCTGTAGGGGGCCTGGGACTGGGACCCTCTCTCCAGCTGGGCTGAGTTCCCTGGGCTCCTGACACAGCTGCAGGAAGGATCGGGGAAGTGGAGAGCAGAAGAACCCAAAGCCAACACAACTGGCCCCAAATCACATGAAGACTCACCAAGTCGGCATTTCCCTTGGCTCTGTCCTGAGCACCTGGAGAGAGAGAAAGAAGGAAAATTTGAATGTCGGGGTCCAACAGGGGAAGGGCAAGGGACACTGTGAGGACAGCTCCCACAGAAACACAGAGAAGCAGGAACTCAGGAACCCTCAGGAACTGCTGGTGAGAGACAAGTGGCACAGCCACCTTGGGGAACTGTTTAGAAGTTTCCAATAAAGTTAAACACACACCTACTCTCTGACCAGCAACTCCACTCCCAGGTACATACCCAAGAGAAATGAGCACAATGGGCACAAAAAGACTTGTCCGTGAATGATCACCGAAGACTTATTCATAATCCCCAAACCAGAAACAACCCAAACGTCCATCAACAAGTTGATGGGGGGACTTCCCTGGTGGTCCAGTGGGTAAGACTCCATACAACCAATGCAGGGAACCCGGGTTCAATCCCTGTTCGGGGAAGTAGATACTGCATGCATGCCACAACTAAGAAGTCCACATGCCTCAACTAAGAAGCCTGCGTGCCACAACTAAAGATCCTGCATGCCGCAATGAAGATCCTGTGCGCCACAACTAAGACCCAGCACAGCCAAAATTAATTAATTAATTTAAAATGATAAGTAAGTACTAGGGATGTAATGTACAACATGATAAAGATGATTAATGCTGCTGTATGTCACAAATAAAAGTTGTTAAAAGACTAAAAAATAAAAATAAATTTTAAAAGTTGATGGGTAAGCAAACTGTGATACAGCCATACAAAGGGATACCACAGAGCCTAAAAAGGAATGAGTTACATGCAACACCATGGATAACTGCAAAAACACCAGGACAAGTAAAATAAGCCAGCAGAGTATATATGGTGTGATTCCACTTATGTGAAATTCTAGAACAGAAAGACATAAGGAAGCTCCAGGTCTGCTCCCTCTCTGTGGAATCCATGGAGCCCAGCACACAGTAGGTCCTCAGGAAACAGTTGAAGAATGAATAAATAAGTAAAGATGGTCATTTTTCCTTCAGTGTCAAAAGAGTTTTCATTTCAACTAGGAAGAAGTCAACTGGCCATCAGCCTACAAGGTTACAGGACTTTTTCTTTTTTAAACAAATAGAACACATTGACCATCTCCAAGTCACATTGGAGACTATTTTCATGATCCAACTATGGTGCCATTCATTGCTCAGAGCGGGCCTGGACCTTGTTGGGAACTATTCTTTTGCCAGTTTAAAAGTCATGCCAGGGGCTTCCCTGGTGGCGCAGTGGTTGAGAGTCCGCCTGATGATGCAGGGGACACGGGTTCACGGGTTCGTGCCCCGGTCCGGGAAGGTCCCACATGCCACGTGTGCCCCCCACGGGGAGAGGCCACAACAGTGAGAGGCCTGCGTACCGCAAAAAAAAAAAAAAAGTCATGCTAGAAATGCATTTACATTCCATCTTTTAAATTAGAAATGGTTTTACCTAGCCTGAAGCCTCCTATTAGACCACAGACTTAATTCTTTAACAACTGCTCATTTCCAAAATTCCACTGCACCCCAAAAGTATACCATTATCTACAACTGAAAAATGTATTCATCTCCTGAATTAGCAATAATGATCCCTAAAGTGGGAGAGTAACATCATCAAAATGGCAGAATAAGAGTTTTCTACCGCCTTCCCCCTCCCAAAGAACACCAATTTTCACAATCACCCACGGACAAGAGTGCCTTTGTGGAAGTCCAGGAGTCCAGCAGAGAAGTTCCAGTACACGATTGGTGCAAAAATCCAATTATATAGGACACATTGAAGAGTAAAGACTGGAGGAAGTTACGCCTTCTTCAAATGCAAAGACAGCGACATAAGACTTTGAAGAACATGAAAAATCAAGGAAACAAGATACCACCAAAAGAATACAATAGTTTTCCACAGTAACTGACCCCAAAGAAATGGAAATCTATGATTTGCCCAATAAAGAATTCAAAATTGTTTTAAGGAAGCTCAGTGGGCTATAAGAAAAGACAGAAAGACAATTCAACAAAATCAAGAAACCTATACACAAACAAAATGAGTTTAACAGAGAGATGGAAATCTTAAACACACACACACACAAAAACTGTGGCTCAGAAAAATACAATGAATGAAATGAACTATGCAATAGAAAGCATCAACATCAGACGTGACCAAGCAGAAGAAAGAATCTGTGTAGAAGACAAGTCATTTGAAATTACCCATTCAGAAGAGGACATAGAAAAAACAATGAAATAGAACGAAGTAAGCCTATGTATGTAAAGCCTGTAGGATATCATTCAAAGAAACAGTCTATGCATTATTGGAGTCTCAGAAGAAGAGAGGGACAAAGGGACAGAAAACTTATTTAAAGAAATAATGGCTTAGAACTTCCAAAATATGGGGAGGGATTTGGAAATCCAAGTTCAAGAAGCTCACAGATCCCCAAACAATTTCAACCCAAAAAGACCTTCTCCAAGACACATTACAATAAAACTGTCTAAAATCAAAGACAAAGAGAGAATTTTAAAAGCAACAAAAGAAAAAAATTCCTCACATACGAGGAAACCACCTTACAGCTATCAGCAGACTTCTCAGTAGAAACCTTGCTGGCAAGAAGAGAATGCGATGATATATGCAATGTGCTCAAAGAAAAAATATTGCCAGCCAAGAAAACTTTACCCAGCCAAGCTGTCCTTCAGGAATGGAAAGACTTTTCCAGGAAAACAAAAGCTGAGGGAGTTCATCACTGCCAGACCTGCCTTACAAGAAATGCAGAAAGAAACTCTTCAGGCTGAAATGAAAGATGCTAATTAGTAACATGGAAACACATGAAAATATAGAACACACTAGTACATAGTCAAAATCAGATACTCTAATACTGTGGTGGTGGAGTGTTAATCACTTAACTCTAGTATAAAGGTTAAAGGACAAAAATATTATATATAACTATTGATATAATAATTTGTTAATGGATACACAATATAAAAGATATAAATTGTGACATCAAAAACATAAAATTGGGATTGACAGATTCAATGCAACCCCTATCAAAATCCCAACAACATTTTTCACAGAAATAGAAAATAATCCTAAAATTTATATGGAACCACAAAAGACCCCAAATAGCTAAAGCAATCTTGAGAAAAAAGAGCAAAGCTGGAGGTATCACATTCCCTGATTTAAAATTATACTACAAAGCTATAGTAATCAAAGCAGCATGGGGGGCTTCCCTGGTGGCACAGTGGTTGAGAGTCCGCCTGCCGATGCAGGGGACACGGGTTCATGGGTTCGTGCCCCGGTCCGGGAAGATCCCACATGCCGTGGAGCCTGCGCGTCCAGAGCCTGTGCTCCGCAACGGGAGAGGCCACAACAGTGAGAGGCCCACGTACCACAAAAAAAAAACAAAAAAAAAACCCAGCATGGTATTGACAGAAAAACACACAGATCAATGGACCAGAACTGAGAGCCCAGAAATAAACCCACATATATATGGACAATTAATTTATGACAAAGGAGCAAAGAACATACAATTGAAAAGGAGAGTTTCCTCAATAAATAGTGTTGGGAAAACTGGATATTCACATGCAAAAGAATAAAATTAGACCCCTACCTTACACCATTCACAAAAATCACTCAAAATGGATTAAAGACTTAAATGTGAGACCTGAAACCATAAAACTCCTTGAAGAAAACACAAGACCTTAACACTAGTCTTGGCAACGATTTTTTGGGATATGACACCAAATTACAAGCAACAAAAGCAAAAATCAACAAGCGGAACTACATCAAACTACAAAGCTTCTACACAGCAGAAGAAAAAATCAACATAATGAAAAGGCAACCTACAAAAGGGGAGAGAATATTTGCAAATTGTATATCTGATAAGGATCGATATCCAAAATATATTAAAAACTCATATAACTCAATAGCAAAAAACCCAAATAATCCAGTTAAAAAATAGGCAGAGGAACTGAATAGACATTTTTCCAAAGAAGACATACAAATGGCCAACAGGTACGTGAAAGTTGCTCAACATCACTAATCAGAGAAATGCAAATCAAAACCACAATGAGATATACCTCATACCTGTTAGAATGGCTATTATTAAAAAGACAAGAGATAGCAAATGTTGGCAAGGATGTGGAGAAAAGGGAACCCTTGTGCACTGTTAGTGGAAATGTATATTGGTACAGCCACTATGGAAAACAGTATGGAGGTTCCTCAGAAAATCAAAAATAGTAATACTATATGATCCAGCAACTCCACTTCTGGGTATATATCCAAAATAAATGAAACCAGGATCTTGAAGAGCTATCTGCACCCTCATGTTCACTGCAGCATTATTCGCAATAGGCAAGACATGGAAACAACCCAAGCGTCCATGGAAGGATGAATGGATAAAAAATGTGGTATATATACAATGGAATATTATTAGGCCACAAAAAAGAAGGAAATTCTGCCTCTTGCGATAACATGGATGGACCCTGAGGGCATTATGCTAAATGAAATAAGTCAAACAGAGAAAGACAAATACTATATGATCTCACTTACATGTGGAATCTAAAAAAGCCAAACTCATAGAAACAGAGAGTAGAATGGTGGTGGCTAGCTGGGGAAATGGGGAGATGTTGGCCAAAGGGTACCAACTTCCAATTTTAAGATGAATACATTCTGAGGATCTAATGTAAAGCACAGTGACTATATTTAACAGTACTGTATTACATAGTTGGAAGTTGCTAAGCAAGTAAATCTTAAATGTTCTCATGACACATACACAAAAAGTGTTAATTATGTGAGTTGATGGATGTGTTAACTAGCCTTATCGTGGTAATCGTTCCATAATACATCCATGTATCAAATCATCACCTTAAGCTTACACAATGTTATACGTCAATTATACCTAAAAAAAGCTTGAAATTTTTTTTTTACTTTTTACTTAAAAAAAGGTGGGGGGGCTTCCCTGGCAGTTCAGTGGTTAAGACTCCACGCTTCCACTGCAGGGGGCAGGGGTTCGATCCCTGGTGCTGCATGGCGCGGCCAAAAATAAAAGTAAAAATTAAAAAGATAAATAAAAAATAAAATAGAAATAAATAAAAAATTTTCAAAGGTACACAAAGCAAAATGGTTGCTCTTGAGAGGTCCATAGGCTACAGGGACATGTAGAAGGAGTAAACGGACAAAGGTACCAAAATAAAGAGGTAGGGAAGGCTCCAGGCAGACTGCATTAA
>NW_006786690.1:10349242-10357968 GCF_000442215.2 Lipotes vexillifer | reverse complement strand
GAGCGGGGGGGGGGGGGGGGGGTACAAGAGCATGGTACGCTTGGGGACCCTCACGGAGGAAGACATGGTCAGATGTACCATGCATGAAAGCCGTTTTTCCCGAAATGACAGCTCCCGTGGGGACAAGAAGCACATATGGACAAGTGTGTGTGCAAAAGAATCAGTCATAGCCTGAGCGTTACTGGGCATATGCCCATGTCTCCAGCACAACGAGAAGGGGGGAAGCACATCCTCTCTGCTGCCCAAGGGAAGGAGAGGTAGATGTCCTAGCGCCGGCCCTTGCCAACTCAGAAATCACAGAAGGAAGCCAACCAGCCTGAGTGCTCGCCCGAGGCAAGGCCCCACGTGAAGTCTTTTCCAAGAATGGCTTCACTGACTCCTCGGAGCAGGCCTTGCAGCTGCGAAGGACTGTCATTTATCCCCAGCTGCCAGAGGGGAACTGGAGACTCAGAGAGCTTGACTGTTAATAGAAGGTGAACACAGTCACCAGCTCCACGGTGAAGGGGCCAGAAGACCAGGTAGGGCTAAAAAGCCAACTTTCAAGAAAGTTTTAGCCCAGGTAAGCAGGCCACCATGATGGCCAATTTATGTTTATGTGTCAGCTTGACTGGACTACAGGATGCCCAGATATTTGCTTAAACATTATTTCTGGGTATGTCTGGGAGGATGTTTCTGGATGAGATGAGCATTTCAATCTCCAGAATGAGTAAACAGATCACCCTCCCCACGGTGGGTGGGCACCATCTAATCCGTTGAGGGCCTGAATGGAACAAAAAGGTGGAGGAAGGGAGAATTCACTCACTCTCTGCCTGACTTTGAGCTGGTCATGGGTCTTCCGCCCCCAGACTGGAATGTACAGCATCAGCTCTCTGGTTCTCAGGCTTCTGGACTTGGACCACAAATATACCGTGGGCTTTCCTGGGTCTCTAGGAGAGCAGATTGTGGACCTTTCAGCCTCCACAATCACGTGAGCCAACTCCTTATAATAAATCTCTTTATACATCCCTACATCTATATTCTGTTTCTCTGGAGAACCCTGACTCATGCCGCCACCAACAGCTCTCCCAGCCTGCCCCCTGCAAGCGGTCCTGGCTGAGACAAGCAGTGACAAGGCATCATGTCCAAAACTAAGGAAGTTAATTCCACTCTGAAGGAAAAGGCATTTCCCACCGAACATCAAAAGACAAAGCCGGGCTTCCCTGGTGGCGCAGTGGTTGAGAGTCCGCCTGCCGATGCAGGGGACACGGGTTCGTGCCCTGGTCCGGGAAGATCCCACATGCCGCGGAGCGGCTAGGCCTGTGAGCCATGGCCGCTGAGCCTGTGCGTCCGCAACGGGAGAGGCCACCAACTGTGAGAGGCCCGTGTACCGCAAAAAAAAAAAAAAAAAAGACAAAGCCACCCACTCTGGTAAGTCCCCCAAAGCACTGTATTCAATTTCTTTGAGGCACTAACCACAGCAGTGATTAAAGACCCAGTTATGCAGGCATGGATTGAATGTCTGACCCTCCCATGTGAAGGCATGGACTCTGCAGCTTTGTTTAATGCTGCGTCCCCAACACCAGGCTGATGCCTAGGTCTCAGCAAGTACTCAGTAAATATCTGAGTGAACTAATGAGTAAATGGCACAAAAAACAGGAACAAGAAAGAGAATGAGAGAATTAGTTCTTTATGAGGCAGTAGATGGAGTGGATCTGGACTTTGGAGCCAGAGTCCCTGGTTTCAAATCCCTACTCTACCACTTACCAGCTGCGTGACATTGGACAAGTTATTCAGTCTCGGGGCCTCTACGGTTCCCATCTGTATTATTGGATAAGAGGAGCAACTACCAACCTCATAGGGCTGCGGTGATGCCTCAGTTCATTAGTACATGTGAGGTACATAAAAGCCGACACATTTGACAACTTAATAAAAGTGAGCTTAGCTATGATTATTATTAACTCTCATATTCCAGAGCAGTATGTATATACAACCCCAGCACTCTTGACATTTTAAGCCAGATTATTCTTTGTTATGGGGCTGTCCTGTGCATTGTAGGATGTTTAGCAGCATCGCTGGCCTCTACCCACTAGAGGCCAACAGCACTCACCCACCCTCAGTCGTAACAACCAAGTATGTCTCTAGACATTGCCAAATGTCTCTTGTGGGGAGGGGAGATTGCCCCTCCCCCTTGAGAAACCTTGACCTAGAGCACACTTTCCCATATTAACTTATTAAAGGCTCTGAGAAGTCCAGCTGGTGGCCCTAATCCTACTCATCCACTGGTATGACTACAGAACTCTTCCTTTGTGGGTCACCATGAAACCTACCTTGGGAAACATTCCTGTGCAGTACTTAGGAGCCTCCAGCCCAGCACCTAAGAGCGACATCCTTCAGCAGATCATGGGTGGATGGGGCAGTCGCTCTATTAAGCCAGGAGACCAAGGCCCAAGTCCTAGCTCTGACCTTGAACTTGCTTTGTGACTGAGTTGCTCTCAGAGCCCAGCTTCCTCCCCTATAAATGGGGCATGATAACAGAGGAGCTTGCCCTGTCTACCACTGCACAGCGTTGTTCTGATGACCTGAAAAAGCACTGTGTATCAATACAGTTCTGTGTATACAGAATACAGCACTGTGTATCAATATATACATTTTAAAGTGATCTTATTATTGTTAATCATTTACCCTTCAGATTTAAGCTCCCACTGGGAAAAAATATTCACAACAAACAGGAAATAAAATAACTCACACAAGACCAGGAAGCTTTAAGTCAAGACTGTTGGCCCTAAATCACTCAAACTGACATTTCCCCGAACAAGATAGCAACAGTTGGACTTTGTATTTTGCCTCCCTCCCTAATGGTAGAATAATAATGCACATGAACAATTCCAGAACTGGTCTTCTTCCCCAGACCCTCAGTATGTATGTTTGCTTCTCTGTGTTAATGAGTCATCCAAAATCATGCAGTTATCCAGCACAGAAAACAGATACCACTTTTTGCCCATCACATAGGAAAAAATGTTAATACTCATTGTTGGCAAGAGTGTGGGAAAATGGTCTCCTTCACTCATGGTTGGTGTGATTACAAAATGGCTTGTTTTTGAAGTCCAAGTTGGCAGCATCTATCAGATGGGAACATGTACACTTTAACCCAGCAATTCCATTTCTAGAAACATACCCCCAGTCGGAGATAGATGAACATGCAAGGCCACTGCAGAAACAACACAAATGTCCATTAACAGAGGTTGGATAAATGAAATACAGTGCAAAGTACATGTGAGACCATACAGCAGAGCAGACAGTGGGGAAGCCTGGACTGCAGTCCTGTTTCCATATCTCACTAACTATGTGATTTGGGGCAAGTCATTTCTCAATCTGTCACTCACTTTGCTCAACAGTAAACTGGGGAGTTCCCTGGCAGTCCAGTGCTAGGACTCTGCACTTTCACTGCCATGGCCTGGGTTCAATCCCTGGTGGGGGAACTAAGATCCTGCAAGCGGAGAGACGCGGCCAAAAAACATAAACAAAACAAAAACAATAACAAAAAAAACAGTAAATTGGGAAAACTGTAGCACCTACCTTACAAGAGAGTTGGTAAGATTAAATTAAATCATTTAATTTAATTGAGGGGACGTCCCTGGTGGCACAGTGGTTAAGAATCCGCCTGCCAATGCAGGCGACACGGGATCAAGCCCTGGTCCAGAAAGATCCCACATGCCACGGAGCAACTAAGCCCGTGCCCCACAACTACTCAGTCTGCACTCTAGAGCCCTCGAACCACAACTACTGAGCCCACGTGCCACAACTACTGAAGCCCACACGCCTAAAGCCCATGCTCCCCAACACAGGGGAGCCACCACAATGAGAAGCCCGAGCACTGCAGTGAAGAGTAGTCCCCGCCCGCCGCAACTAGAGAAAGCCCACGTGCAGCAATGAAGACCCAACGCAGCCAAAAATAAATAAATAAATAAATATAATAAATCATTTATTGAGCACTCCAAACAGTGCCTTGCAAAAAGTAAGCACTCAGTAAGGTTAACCACTACTACTATTATTATTATTAGCATCCATGCAATGGCCCACTAGGCATCCATGAAATAGGATGTGCTGGATCTCCATGTGCTGCCATGGAAACGAAGCCCTAACAAAAAACCACATGTCCATCAACAAGAGACGGTTAAATAAATTGTGGATGATTCAGAATAAGAACTACCTTGTAATGAAAAAGAACTAACTACTGATATGCACAACCACATGAATGAGTTTCACAAACATAATGATGGCAAGAGAATCCAGACTCAAAGTTTACATAGGATTTCATTTATATTGAAGTTCAAGGACAAGCAAAAGGGATCTATGACAACGGAGCTCAGAACAGTGATACCCCTGGATGGGGTAAGAGTGGGAATAGACTGCAAAGAGGTACAAGAGAGTGTTATAGGACACCAGAATGTTCTATGTTTGTTTTTTGTTTTGTTTTAAATTCCTTAAGTAGAAAATGCAATTTTTTTAACTTTGTTTTTTTAATACAGCAGGTTCTTATTAGTTATCTATTTTACACATATTAGTGTATATATGTCAATCCCAATCTCCCAATTCATCTCACCACCACAACCCCCCACCACCCCCATAGAATGTTCTATGTCTTCATGATCTGGGGTTTGGTTATCTGTGTGTACACATAGGTAAAAATCATCCAGCTGCACTCTTTGGATTTCTGCATTTTACCGGATGCAGCTTTGTGACCTTGGGTGATGATTTAACCTCCCTGAGCCTCAGTTTCCCATGCCTTGCAGGGTTGTTGTGAGGGAAGGAGGTAAGGGTATGTACGGTGCCTGCTTGGGGCAGACTCTTGACAGGCAGCTGCCTCCTTCCTGCCCCCAGGCCTGGGCTAGTCCACACCACCCACCTGGAACCAAAGGCAAAATCCTAAACAATAGCTTGATCTGGAAATACTGATCAAAACCTGCAACATCCAAAACAGACTTCAACACATGCTTTTCAGAGCAGGGGCTCTCCTGAAGACCTACCAGAACAGTCCACCCATCCCCTACGAGTACTCAGAAAGACAACACCAAAATTAAATTAAACCTCACCCTACCCAGCTGTACCACTGGTCACTCCTCAATGACCGCTCAGTACACCCACCCACCACCCACTCTTGGTACTCACGGATTTCACTGAATCCTCCAGAACCAATGTCCACTGGCCTGGGTGCCTCTGGTCTGAGAACCTCGGGCCTGAGCTTGGCTGGCCAGAGCTCCTCAGGCCCCAGCACCACTGGAGCGAGTTTTCCTTGGCTCGGCTTCGATGGATCCTGCTTCGCCCCTCTCAGCTCCTTTGGTTTGAGGCTCACTGGTCCGATCACCACAGGCTTGAGGTTCAGGGGTCTGATGGCCTCTGGATCCTGCTTTGCTGCTTGTCTACTGGTTCTCAGTAACGAAGCCAGAGTGTCCTGGCCTGTGTCCTCTAAGCAGGAGATGAACAACGGAAGGGCCCGACTCCCTCGGGTCTCTAGATCTATGATCAGCTGCCTGGCCTGATCTCGCCGAGACCCAGAGCCTGCCCGCTGTTTGGAAAGAAAGACATGGCACTGTTATCCACGTGCCTTCCTGTGAATCTCACCCTGTCCCCCCATTCCCCATCTACCTAAGTCTAAACAATCAGGCACCTCCGCAAACACTGAGCCTGTGCTCAACTGAGCGTGTGCCACCTGCCAGTCTTTATCTCTTCAGTCAGTACGTTGGAGGTGTCTGCGGTGTGCCCAGCACCGTGCCAAGTGCTGAAAATGCAGCAGCAAAGCGTCGCAGTCTTCAGGGACCAAACGTCTAGCGGGGGATGTGAACAGACACATCAACGACACAGCAAAGAGAGAGTGACAGAAGGGAAAGCACATGGGGCTGGAAGGGTACAGGGGCACTCAACTCAGCCTCGGGGCGTCAGGGAAGCCTCCAGGAGGGGCTATCTTACCTGAGACCCCAGGCAACATTAGGAAGTGAGTAGTGAATTCAGAGAAATGAGAGACATAAGCGGGGAGACAAAGTGAGAGAGGAGACCTTTGCACTGTTGTGTCAAGAAAGCTGTGGAAGCCACTGAAGAGTTTTAAGAAGGGAGTAACGGGGACTTCCCTGTTAGGCCAGTGGCTAAGGCTCTGCGCTCCCAGTGAAGGGGGCCCAGGTTCGATCTCTGGTCAGGGAACTAGATCTCACATGCCTCAACTAGGAGTTCGCATGCCGCAACTAAAAGTTCCCACAAGCCGCAACGAAGATCCCGAGTGACAAAACTAAGACCAAGCGCGGCCAAATAAATAAACAAATAAAAAGAAGGGAGTGACAGAGTCAGACGCCTTTTAAAAAATCATCCTGGGACTTCCCTGGTGGCGCAGTGGTTAAGAATCCACCTGCCCATGCAGGGGACACGGGTTCAATCCCTGGTCCGGGAAGATCCCACATGCCGCAGAGCAACTAAGCCCAAGTGCCACAACTACTGAGCCTGCGCCCTAGAGCCCACGAGCAACAACTACTGAGCCCGCATGCCACAACTACTGAAGCCCGCATGCCTAGAGCCTGTGCTCCGCGACGAGAGAAGCCACCGCAATGAGAAACCCATGCACTGCAATGAAGAGTAGCCCCCACTCGCCACAACTAGAGAAAGCCTGTGCACAGCAACAAAGACCTGTCACAGACAAAAATAAATAAATAAATTTATTTTAAAATTAAAAATAAATAAATAATAAAAATTTAAAAATCATCCTGGGGGTAGGGTGGACAATGGCAGGGAGTGGGCCATAGCCAAGTCAGGTGGTGGCAAAGACTTTGCAGCTGGAATGGAGAAAAGCGAGAGGACATACCAGAGAAATAAGGAGTGGAAATTGACAAGACTTGGGCATTGATTGGGTGGACTGTGAAGTTGCAGGAATGGTCCAGGTTGACAGGTGTCAGGATGGTGGTACCAGACAACGAGACGGGGATCTAGTTATCTGCTGGTTGTCCTTTGAGGCCCAGCTCTGGGCAAGTTCCACAGGGATAAGACATCACCCTGTCCTCAAATATCCTACAGCAGCGTGGTCCAAGAGAACTTTCCATGCTAATGGAAATGTTATCTGTGCTGTCCAATATGGCAGCCATCAGCCACATGTGGCTACTGAGAACTTGGGTCATATGACTGAGGAGCTGCATTTTTTGTTGTTTTAATTACTTCATATTTACATTGAAATAGCCACATGTGGTTAATGGCTCCTATATTGAATAGCACAGACCTATACTATCATTGAGAAGGTAATTCTCATTAGCAAAATTAGCTGCATGCTTACTTCTCTGCAAGTAAATCATGGTGTTTTGGTTTCTCTCATTTACTGAACACTCACAGACACTGTGTTAAATGCAACATTTCATTTAGTCCTCCTCAACAAACTTAAGGGGTTAAATTACAATTATCCCCACCTTATGGATGAGAGAAACTGAGTCTAAGGAAGGTGCTGCAACTTGCTAATATGTAACAAAGCCAGATGACAGCCCAGATCCATGTGGTTCTGCCATACTAGGGGTGGCAAAATGGTGGCCCATTGTTCATAAGACATTCTTTAAAAATTCCGAATTTGTTCCGAACATTTTTTTTTATATTGGAGTATAGTTGATTAACAATATTGTGTTAGTTTCAGGTGTACAGCAAGGTGATTCTGCTATACATATACAAGTATCTATTCTTTTCAAATTCTTTTCCCCTTTAGGTTATTACAGAATATTAAGAAGAGTTCCCTGTGCTATTTTTTTTTTTTTTTTTTTTTTTTTTTGTGGTACACGGGCCTCTCACTGTTGTGGCCTCTCCCGTTGCAGAGCACAGGCTCCGGACGCGCAGGCTCAGCGGCCATGGCTCACGGGCCCAGCCGCTCCGCGACATGTGGGATCTTCCCAGACCGGGGCATGAACCCGTGCCCGCTGCATCGGCAGGCGGACTCTCAACCACTGCGCCACCAGGGAAGCCCTCCCTGTGCTATTTTTGCTAACATTTAAAATCAGGGAACTCGACATCGAAATCAAGATTTCCAGCTTCTCGGGAATTCCCTGGTGGTCCAGTGGTTAAGACTCCATGCTTTCACTGCCAAGGGCCTGGGTTTGATCCCTGATCAGGGAACTAAGATTCCACAAGCCACACAGCACAGCCAAAAAAAAAAAAACCCTAACCTGGCAACACTGGGCCAACATTCTGGTATGACCATACTCATCTGGAGCTGGGGGGCAGGGCAGAAGCTGCTCGCTCTAGTGCCCACCCATTGGGCCTCCAATGACATTCGAGTTTATGACTCCTGTGAATGTACCTGATGGCAAGGGTATGGCCTCAAATCACTTCCACTCCTCGGTACACAGCAGATGCTCATAAGACTTCTTGTAATATTATTATTCACTGGCAATTTTCCACATGATATTTATCCTATTAAAGACTTCCTCACTGGATCAGGCCAAGTTCCTGGATGATGCAGAAACTGGCCTGCAAGCAGCCCACAGGGCGCTGTGCAAGGACCTCTAGGAAGCCACACACTCCCACTGTATCTTGTAGTAAAAAATACCTCCTCTGGGCTTCCCTGGTGGCGCAGTGGTTGAGAGTCCGCCTGCTGATGCAGGGGACATGGGTTCGTGCCCCGGTCTGGGGAGATCCCACATGCCGCAGAGCAGGCCCATGAGCCATGGCCGCTGAGCCTGCGTGTCCGGAGCCTGTGCTCTGCAACGGGAGAGGCCACAACAGTGAGAGGC
>NW_006786690.1:10348253-10349232 GCF_000442215.2 Lipotes vexillifer | reverse complement strand
AAAAAAAAAAAAAAAAAAAAAAAAAAAAAATACCTCCTGTTCCCTCCTGACCTCACAGGCCTGTGGGGAGAGTCAAATAAGCCAAAGACATGACAGTGCTTTTAAAGAGAACCTCAAATGTTTGACTTTATTATTCTCTTCATTACCTGCAGTAGGCCCCTCATCTCCAAACCCCTTACAAAACATAATCGTAACTCATGAGGGGCTGGCCAAGGAGGACAGGGCACAGCCAGCTACCATATGATGTGCCCTCACTCTGTGCCTGAAACTTTACTGTTTCACACCCGTTATCTCTTTTAACCCTCACGACAATACTGCTGTTGTCCCCACTTCACAGCCCAGGACACTGCAGATCGAAGAGGATACAGTGTCAGGCAGTCTGACCGCCCAGATGGGTTTCCTGAACCTCCACGTTAGAAGAGGAAAAAACAGTACACCGCTGCAGCAGCTAACAGTGTACTCTGATGGAATCGCTTTAGCAAGCCCTGGAAAAGGCGTTTGGGGTTGTTTGGTTCCTCTGGGCAATTTAGTGGGCTCGACGCCCTGCGGGAAAACTGGGTTCCCTGACAATGGTTCCCCAAAGGGGACTGCGTGGCACAGACGCGAGAGGAGAGGGCGGGAGCTCGGCCATTAAGTCACGGTGTGGCTTCAGCAACCCTCTCCGCGCGGCCTCGCTGTCCCCATCTATGACCTGAAGTGTGCGCGGCGCCGGAAGCTGGGGGCGCCGGCTGGGGGGTTGGTGGGCCGCACCTGGATATCCTCGATCATGCCGGGGGTGAAGAGCTCGCGATTCAACAGAGCGTCCCAGAGCGCGGCCACCTGCAGCTCGCCGACCAGCCGCACCCGGGACTGCCGCAGGACCCGCCGGTCAGCCTCGTCCATGTCGGGCAGACGGCAGAGACCCCGGCCGCCTCTGACCGCTTCCGGGTTTCGGCCGCCGAGCCCTGCCCTCTCCTCAGGATCTGCCCCGGGACCCGCC
>NW_006786690.1:10329822-10348162 GCF_000442215.2 Lipotes vexillifer | reverse complement strand
GGCCCCGCCCCCGCGTTCCGCCCCGCCCCCATCTCCCCACGCCCCTGGGTCCCGCCCCCAGGCACCGCCCTCGAAACCCATCCCCGCGCTACTGCACCGCCCCCCGGCCCCGCCACCTCACTACCTCTAGCCCATCGGCTCCGCCCCCGCGCCCTGCCACGCCCGCAGGGTGCGACCCGCCCCCAGGGCACACCCGCGCGGCTCCGTCAAGGGCCCCTGCCGGGATTCATTACCACTTCGCTTTCGCAGACTCGGAGTGGGTTACTCTTCTAGTAAGAGACTGTCATGACTGGAGCGATGGTCTGTCCCGCCCCATTCGACCCTCTCCTGGGCATGATTCCCCTCTAGCCCCCTGCCCTGCCCCCAGTGAAACCATAAGTCTCCGCCCGGTGCCCAGATATCCTGGTTTAATTTGCCAAACTTGTCTCATGCAACCAAGTCCACCTTATAGGTTTCCCATTCCCCTCTTCCCTCCCTCCCACCCTAGCACCTCCCACAAAGAAAAAAACCGGCAGAAATCTTGTCCTCTGATCAGTTTGTACGGCTCATTTCCTCATTTCAAAAATTGCTCCTATGTCAACTATATTTCAATTTAAAAAAACATTGTGCTATAGCCACTTTACATTGTATTACCTCATTTCTCCCTGACTACAGTCCTACCAGTCCTCCATTTCCCAGATGTAGACGCTGGGGCTGTAGAAAGTGAAGTCACTGTTCAAGATCACAGAGGTAGTAAGTGGCAGAGGCGGGTAGGATTTAAACCCGAGCCCAACTCAAGGTCCACACACAACCGGGAATCCACTTTAGAATGTATTCTCTTGAGCAGTGAAACCTCAGCCCCATTCATTCATTTATTCCCGAATATTTATTGAGATCCTATCTGTGCCAAGGTCTGTAGAGGCACCAAGAATATAGAGACGAACAAAACAGACTTTAAAAGGCCTGCTTTTATTTATTTATTTGAGGCTGTGTCAGGTCTTCGTTGCTGCGCGCGGGCTTTCTCTAGTTGCAGCAAGCAGGAGCTACTCTTTGCTGCAGTGCGCAGGCTTCTCATTTCGGTGGATTCTCTTGTTGCGGAGCACAGGCTCTAGGCGTGCGGGCTCTAGGGCTCATGGGCTTCAGCAGTTGTAGCGCGTGGGCTCAGTAGTTGTGGCTCACGGGCTCTAGCGCGCAGGCTCAGTAGTTGTGATGCATGGTCTTAGTTCTTCCGCGTCGTGTGGGATCTTCCCACACCAGGGATCAAACCTGTGTCCCCTGCATTGGCAGGTGGATTCTTAACCACTGCGCCACCAGGGAAGTCCAAAAAGCCCTGCTTTTAGGTGCTTACATTCCAGTGGGAGGAGACAGATTATAAACAATATAAATAAATAAAAGATACAGTATGTTAGATAGTGATAAATGCAAAAGAGATAAAGACTAAATAAGCAGGGCAGGAGGACATGAAATCTCTTTCTTTATATCCCCAAGGAACCTATGTCATTGGCTCAATGAAAGTTTACCTCACTCACTTGTGCCTCTCCTCCACCGCCCCCACCAGCATCACCATACACATATCCCTTTTCCGTGCTTAGGACAGGACCTGGTACATTCTAGAGTGGAGATCGCTTTTGGGTATATAGGATTAGGAGTCCTGGATTCTAAGCCTTGGGCAAGTCCCTGCCCGTCTCTGGGTCTCAATCTCCCCCATCAGGATACGGTGGAGTTGGACTAGAAACGATCCCTAAGGTCCCTTCCAACTCTGACGCTCTAGGATTCTATGAATAGGGTTAAAGAGAATATAGGGACCAGAGACTGCTTCCCCACCCCAGCAACTGTTGTTAGACAAGGGCCATCTCCTGGTAGAAGTGGAAACTCCTCCCTGGATATGGGAGGTGTTTCGGCATCCCATCATGCATCGCGACTTCGCCTCGCTAGGTGGGACGTTTTAGCCTCTTTGGTCGCCACCATCCTTTTGGATCCAGCCGGAGCGCGAGCCTCGTTCCTATGACAACCGCGCCAGGTCCACGCGCAGACGGCGGGTGGCAAGGGTCAAAACAAATTCTCAAAGTTGAAGCCCTAGAACTGTTCAGTCCGCGCCTTTGGTGCGCCGGGCCTTTAAGTATCACGTGACTGCCCTCCGGCTCGTCCCTCCTCTTTCCCCTCCCCAGGCCCCGGCGAGCGCTGGTGTGGACCGGAGGCTCTCGGCCCCGCGGAGTAACTGGAGCACGGACGTTGCAGCCGGTTAGGACGGTGCCCTTTCCAGGTAACTACTTCCCGGCGTGACGCGCGGAGCCGCAGACGCGGCGGGGCCGGGCGGGCTCAGGGATCTCCCGTCAGTTCCTCCTCGTTCCCAGTCCCTGCTGGGCCCGGGGGGAACCCGGAGCCGATAGGGCCTGGCCCAGGGTTCTCGGGGGCGGCGAGGGATGCGGCTGTCTCCTGGAGGGTTGCGACCTCCGGCGGGAGCTCGAGGCGGGGCTCAGAGCTAACCATGTCTCTGGGACCGGCTGCCTGGTCCGGGGTATACTGCCCGAGGGCGATAGCCTACCTGTTGGGCAGGTTGTTTCCTGCCTTGAGGCCGGCACCGTCGAGCTGTCAGCAAAAGAACACAGCCCCCCGGCACTTGGGCCCTCTAAGTGGAGGCGACTGACACAGTTGAATAAGGCACTGGTTGCACTGCATGGTAGAAAAAACAATGGCAGTAAATACCGCTTATTGGCTGCTGACCCCGTGCTCAGTAAATCCTTTACATACGTTCACCTCCCATTTTGATCCTTTCAAGGTGGTATTATTTACCCCCATTTTATGAAGGAGGACATGAGATTTAGCAAGTTTTAAGTAGTTTGTCCAAGGTCATAAAGTGGTAGAGGACAGGTCCCAATGTTAGTCTGATTCCAGAGTCCATGTGCTTAATTAGTAGCTACATCACCTTCTCAATTTTTAGCGTGCTGTATGTGTTTTGTGAGAGAATAGGTTATAGATTGCCTTTACAGAAAAGAAACTGGTTTGTTTTAGGATTTTATTCAGCAGGCTTGCAGTCCTAAACAGTGGCCATCAGATTAGTCAATTTCTTGAGGATTTAGACTCCCACTTGTCAAAATCCACAATGTTACAGCTTTGCCTCCCTTAAGTAAGATGTCATATTAGATACTTGATCCTTAAAATTTTAGTGATTTGTGAGAAACCAAGATATGGCCCTTGAAAAATCATTGTGTGATATCACAAAGATCATACACCTGGAGTGTAAATGTCCCTGCCGTACAGCACTACCTTGTTCATTTACCAGCCGGGATTATTTCCAAAATCCACAGTGAATTCAGTCACTACACTCACCAGAGCTGGAGCTTTAACATTTGAAGACCATGCCTGGTCTACGATCTTTGCCATTAATCCCCCTTCACGTGGCAAACTAAAATTTTTCTCACCACTTTTTTTTTCATCTGAGGTCTCCATTTGTAATGACAGTATTGCTAGTGATTAAAGAACAGCTTCTTATTTTCTTGTTTGAATGGGCATGGTGAGAAAGATTAGAATTGGGGCACACAAAGTTGTAACTGCAGTTTTTTTAGAGTATTTCACTTTCATTCTTATACTTATTTAACTCCCAAGAGCATCACAACGATCTCATTTTGTAGTTTTGCACATGGTAAATCTTAAGATTTCGTGAATTTGTTTAGCATGTGCTCAGTGAGGTATGCTCTAACCACATATTTTAAGTTTAAACTATTATTGTCAGAATAAGTGAAATAGTGTATTTGAGATGTAGTTGCCTTGATGTCCCTGTGTATGTTTTCCCGCGTTTGCTTATTATTTCTTCTTCTCATTCGTTTTCAGTCATTTCTGAAGCTTTTCTAATAGAAGGATTTTGGAGAGTTGCTGTTCTTATTGCTCATCTCTTCATCTATAATAGTTCTTATTTGTGATATTCAAAGACAGTAGCAAGATTGTTCATTTAAGAAGATGCGGTCAAACAGCTTGGCACTTTTCCTGCAAAATATCTTTTGTTTTGTCTTTCATCTGTATATCTTATACCTTTACCTAGAAAGCAAGACTCCAGATTTCTACCACTAAAACTTACTGCCTCTTCAATCATTTCAGCTCTGGAAAGGAAGAGAAATGGAAGTGAAAAAGTTGAGCATTTCCTGGCAGTTCTTGATAGTTCTGGTTCTGATCCTGCAAATTCTGTCTGCGTTGGATTTTGACCCATACAGAGTCCTAGGGGTCAGCCGAACAGCCAGTCAGGCTGATATTAAAAAGGCTTATAAGAAGCTCGCCCGGGAATGGTAGGTGAAACAAAGAAATAGCAGTTTAAAATAAGCTAAGCAGTTTTAGCAGGAGAATGAAGCCTAAATTATGGTTAGCTTTTATTTGTCTCTGTTTCTGTGTTCATTAAATATATAATATATATTTGTCTAACGTATTTTATGTGGGAGGACTTGTATTCGTGGGATTCTAGAATTTTTAGTGATGAGATCCAAAGCCTCTGTTACTATGAAACCCCCTGTTAGGAATTCTTTGGCTTAAAGAATTGCCTTGATACTGTTCACTTATTTAATGTTAAAGTAAGTAGGAGGAAACTTTAATAAATATATTTTTTAATATATATTATATAAATTATATATATATAGTCAAGAGTGGATAAGCTGCCCTTCCCATGATTCATAAAGTAACTCTTTTTTGTTTTTGTTTTTGTTTTTTTGCAATACGCCTCTCACTGTTGTGGCCCCTCCCATTGTGGAGCACAGGCTCCGGACGCACAGGCTCAGCGGCCATGGCTCACGGGCCCACCCGCTCCGCAGCATGTGGGATCTTCCCGGACCGGGGCACAAACCCGTGTCCCCTGCATCGGCAGGCGGACTCTCAACCACTGCGCCACCAGGGAAGCCCCATAAAGTAACTCTTTATGAGTGCCATTGCTAAAGGGAACACTATCCAGTCCTATTGTCTAGGTTATTAATTTTTAAGCCTTCAAAAAAATTTTATAGTAAGAGCTTTTTGCCCTCAATTTAGTAAGAATATTCAGGAACTGAGTACATTACTTTAAAAAATATCACATAGAAAAATCAATTTTACCTGTAGACATTGGGGAATAAGCAAGTGTTTGTTATTTAGCAGGATAGCAATAAATTTAAACCTTATTTTGGACAAACATCATCGGTTTCTTCCACCAATTCCTTGGACATGACACAGTAGAAGCGCTAGATTATATAGCTGGAGGGGAGCAGCAGGAGGAGGAAGGGATGGTGAGGACACAGGCGGCTAAAGCTGGGTGGACCAACCAGAAGTAAGGAAAGGAAGTTTGGGATGGGAGCCATCATCAAGTACCTACTGCATGCTAGGCTCCAGGTTCTATGCTGTTTATCTCATTTAAACCTTATAATTACCCTTTGAGGGCAGATATTGCTGTCCCTGTTTTTCAGGTGAGGCACTAGGCTCATGGTTGGTAAGTCTGTATTACCTGTGGGTTCCATAGGTTGACCTTCTGCACCAGCAGGTAGTTTATTGCTGTTTTCTTTTTTTTTTTTTTTACGGTACGCGGGCCTCTCACTGTTGTGGCCTCTCCCGTTGCGGAGCACAGGCTCCGGATGCGCAGGCCCAGCGGCCATGGCTCACAGGCCCAGCCGCTCCACGGCATGTGGGATCTTCCCGGACCGGGGCACGAACCCGTGTCCCCTGCATCAGCAGGCGGACTCTCAACCACTGCGCCACCAGGGAAGCCCTGCTGTTTTCTTTTTTAACCACTTACCCATCTGGGCAGAAGCAAGAGTGAATGGCTTAGTGTCTGGGTGGGTAGGAAGTTATGCAGGAGCAAAGCTGCCACGTGCAGATGACACTGCAAGCTGTGCATGACTCTGCCTGACACCATTTTTCTTCAGTGAGAGATGCGTCTGAGTATTCAGTTGGTTGCAGTAAAGGTGAAAGATAGTTTAAAATATACTTTTGAATGTTTTGAATATGTAACTATCTTAGACCATATATTCATATCATGAGGAACCCAGAATTGGTTACTAAAAACACAATCTCTGATTATGCATGGCCTCTTTCCAGGGACTCTACAGGAAAGTTGCTTTTTTTTCTACATCATTTCAGACTCTTGCTTCTTTGTATTTAAAGCAAAATACATAAATCTGCAATTCATAAGGTAACAACATTCTTTTAAACACAGTGTGGCCTTTGAATTAATTCACAAGGTAGCAATATTCTTTTGGACAGGATATGGCCTTTGACAAAACTTGAAAGCAGAAATGATAGCTTGGTTATTTGGGCTCTATTAAAATGTACAGCGTTGACTTCTCTATCTTCCAGAGCCAAAAAGGGTGTTATGATATTAATTAAAGAAATCATATGCTTCTCCTCCTTAATTAGAGTCTCTCTAGGCATAATATGTCACCATAGAAAGTCTAAAATTTGATCCAATGAAAGTCTAAAATTTTACTTTACCTTTGTATTTTCTGCTGTTTTGGCTATGGCAGCATTTTATCAATGAAACAGTTTGTTTCATTTCATAATGGTTTCATATACAGTTGGCCCTTGAACAACATGGGTTTAAACTGTGCAGTTCAGTTGAGCCCCATGTTGTTCAAGGGTCAGCTGTACACTGAAAATAGCAGTTTCCCAGTTTGACTTTTCAGAATGAGCTAGCACAGTGGGGAATGGTTAATTATCGAATTGGATTTGTAACCTTCCTCTGCTGGTTTACCACTTAATAGTATTTCTTACATCGCTCAAGAGTTTTCCCTTTGCTTGGTGAAACCTCTGGTCGGTTTTTTTTGAGAGTTTTATTTGGCAAGAAGTTTTGGGACTTCAAGCCCAGGAGGCAGCATCTCAAGTAATCCTGAGAGAACTGCTCCGAGGAGGCGATGTGGGGAGCTAGGATATATAGAGGTTTTGCAACAAAGGGCAGGTAGTCCAGAAACCATATTAAATTACTTTTTATCTCAGAAAAACTGTTTCTCTCCCAATAATTAAGTTTTATTATAGGTACTTTTCTTTTGTCATCTACACCGGCAGAATAACTCCTCCCACCCCAAGAAAAAGGCATCATAAAATTTGATTTGAAGCAAATGGGTATAATGTAGTCATTCACCTCAACAGTAATTGATTTGTCTGATACTTTCCTATATTACTTTTTCTACCTTCGTTTTTTTTCCCTTAAAGGTAGTGTTAGACAGCCAGTTGATACCAAGTACAGTATTTTCTTCACTTTGAAATTTAAAGGGTGTGTATAATATTGTAGTCTGTGAAATGTTTCATGTACACTGAAAATAGCATTAGATGGTACTTTCCTAGAGCTGAATTTATCCTTTTCTAAATGTTTTCAACTTTGTGGTATCTTCCTATAATAAGGAAAATATTCCTTATAAGCTACAACCGTCTTATGGTATCCTCCTTGTTCTTGGGCCTTGGTTTCCTCTGTTTCAGGATCTGTGGTTTTAACCCAGGTCTCAATAGTCTGTCTTTGGTTCAGTCTCCTTAAAAGCTCCTTCCTACCCTTCCCTTCTTCCCCTACAGAGTTCTGTATGTTAAATCTTCATTTGTGCAATTGCATAATTTTTATCTTCTCAACCTTTGGCCTAAGTTTGAACATTGAAAGCACTGTTTTTTTTCCCAGTCATCCAGAAACATACTTTGGAACCACCATCTTGTTTCCTTAAGTCATTATTTTCATTGACATCTAGCTGAGATTTTTTCCCTACTAATATTCGTAACAGGATTAAATATTTAAGGGAGGAATGATGTCTAAATTCAACAGCCAATAATTTGAAGGTTTTTTATTTTTAGAGAAGTCAGAATATTGGTATAATTCATTCAAACATGTTCCTGCTAGAATAAGTTGGTCAAGTTGTAAATTTTTTTTATTCCGATGTACTTGGTGCTGTTTTTAGTAGTCATTTGCTTCCCAGTGGATTGTTTCTTTCCAGAACCTTTGCTAGAGGAAATGTACTAGAAGTTAGCAGGAGTGATTACAAAAAAATAAGCTCTGTAATAGAATCTCTTAATAAAATGAACATTGAAAAATCAGTTGGTATAAAGCACTGATTTAGATCTTAAGCGGTTCTAAGGAAATAAAACCCAGCCCCTACTTTCCAAAACTTTAGAATCCCCAAAGCTGAAATTGGTACCAATACAAGATTACAGAATAATATATGGCAGCAAGATGGATACAGTTAATTGCCAGCTGTGTATAATAGCAAATATTAGTTCCAATATTAGTTGAAATCACTTTGTATAAACTAGATTTTTCTCACATTTTAAAACATGTGGCCTTGTAATTATTATCCATTTGTAAGTAGGCAGTCAGGCAGGTGGGATAACCAGGGGAATAGTGAAAACTAAAATGTTCTAATTTGAACATCAGCAGCAAGATACCATTTGGAACATGGTTGTTACTAAACAAATTCATGGAATATCCTAAAAACTGTTTGCTTTGTCTACCTGAGTTGTCAGAAGAAATACCTACATAGATACCATTCTAACATTGGGATGAAATGCTGCCATCCTGGGAAAAGAAGTTGGTTCTTAGGGATAAGTGACTTGACCCTTGAGCTCCAGCAGTGTTTGGGGGCAGTGTAAAGATAGATAACATATCCCACCCTTCCTCAGTGAGAGCCTGGAGCGCTATCTGGTGCTTTGAAAATGTGCCCAGCTGAAGCGCTTTGGGAAGAAATTGCCTGTTTCACAGTTTATTTACTGTAGTCACGTGAAGCAACTAATTGCTTCTCCCATTTTAAAGAAACTGTCCTAACAAAATGCCCTTCCATTTGCCTCTGTGTATACAAAGATGTTAATTGACCATGTATAGAACATTAAATCCATCCTCACTGCCTGCCCATTTGTGTTTCAGGCATCCTGACAAAAACAAAGATCCTGGAGCAGAAGACAAGTTCATTCAAATTAGCAAAGCTTACGAGGTATCGTGTCAAACTTTGTGATGTATCTTTTAGCTCTTATAAAATATATCTTAGGTGATCAGTTTTGTAAAGTCCTCTCGGAGAGGGCCTGCTCCCCATGCCCTTGACCCCGTTTCTAGGTGATGGTAGAGACGACATATTTGGCCACATCCAGTATGTTGAAACTAGTACCTGAACACTCAGCTCTTAGGAAAACTGGCCTATTTTAAAGGCTTTAATTGGAATTTTAGAGTCACCCTGAACGTATGTCTCTATTTCCTTATATTACATGCTCACTTTGGTAACACATATACTAGAAACTTATATTAAAGAATCACAGAACAATTTGCCTCTATTTATTAAAGTGAGTTAATGTTACAAATACATTTAAACACAACGTTTTTAACAGTTTTCCAACATATGAGGTTAAGTAAGTTGGTCTGGAATATGCAGGAAAGATAAGTCCATGGCTTCCTGATTTGTGTAGGGTAATGTTCTTCCACAGACAGTGCTTGGCTTATAGAATGATGCTTCATCCTAAAACAGGTTCTTGAATTTTAGACTTCAAAGTTACTTCTAAGTAAGACAAAGTCAGCTAACATACATCACAGAATTCAATCCTGTGGCTACTTTTTGGTGTTCACAGCTTTCCATACCTTCGTTTGAATGACTCCAACCTAGATGATATGACTGAGTCAACGTTCTCGAGGTTGAGCCCTAGCGATCAAAGTTATATTTTCTTTGCTTTATTGACGTGTTTAGTAATGTGATAGCTCAGAATCTTTAAAGCCAAGATGATCATGAGTAGCTACACAACTGAAGTATTTTGTTTCTGAAATACTTAATTCTTCTATTAAGAGAAGTGTTTCATGGTATATTGAGTGATTGTGTTTAAAACATCTAATTGTGTTGTATCTTTACATTTACTTTTTTCCTATGTCTTCCAAGTTGCTTACAGGAAAGTCCTTTAGATAATCTTTTTTTTCTTCGTTTCCCGGATTTCTTATTTTTTTTTTCCCTTTCTTTATAGATTCTTTCCAATGAAGAAAAGAGATCACATTATGACCACTACGGAGATGCCGGGGAGAACCAGGGCCACCAGAAGCAGCAGCGAGAGTATCGCTTCCGCCATTTCCATGAGAATTTTTATTTTGACGAACCGTTTTTTCACTTCCCTTTTAATTCTGAGCGGCGAGACTCAATTGATGAAAAGTATTTATTGCACTTTTCACATTATGTGAACGAAGTGGTTCCAGATAGCTTCAAGAAACCCTACCTCGTTAAGATCACCTCAGATTGGTGCTTTAGCTGTATCCATATTGAGCCTGTTTGGAAGGAGGCAGTTGAAGAGCTGGAAGGGTTGGGTAAGATCATTTTATTCCTTGGAAGATGTTGGTATAGGAGAAGGTGACTTTTACGTCTCTTGAATTTTGGGGGATATTTGGGAGAAGCAACAGTTAATGTGACTTCTCTTCCCAAATTCATGGTGACTGGTGTCTTCCTGGGGACACATTTGCAGAGAGGGGAAATGTGTAAGCCACTTTCATCAACTTAGCGTTACTAACTTGAAGCTTTAGCTATATAGTCTGCTAACATCTAGTTGAGGGCCTAATACAGAGGAAAAACTTAAAAATTATTGGTTGAACAAAGCAGCCCTCGAGCACCAGTTTTAATGCTGGTAGGATCTGCAGGTTATCCTTATGGTGTTTGTGATTTCACTCTGTGTATTAATTTGCTAGGGCAGCCATAACAAAATACCACGGACAGGGTGGCTTAAACAGCAGAAATATATTTTCTCATAGTTCTCAAGGTTAGAAGTCCAAGATCAAGGTGTGGACAGGTTTGGTTTCTTGTGAAGCTTCTCTCCTTGGCTTGCAGATGGCCACCTTCTCCCTGTGTGTTCACATGGTCGTCTCTATGTATGTGTCTGGGTCTGGTGTATCACACTCTTTCTGTGACCCTAACAACCCCATTTTAACTTAATTACCTCTTTAAAGGCCGTATCTCCAAATATAATCACACTCTGAAGTACTGGAGATTAGAGCTTCAACCTATGCGTTCTGGGGGCATACAATTCAGCCTATAACCCACAGTATTCTAATGGTTATAGATTACCACTCTCAATCACAGATTAGCCTTCCCTTTGTTCATAGGCACCACTTAGCGCCAGGAAAATTTTAGTGATCCAGGAAGGATATTTATTTTAATAATTCCTAAAAGTTGGAATTACTGAATTAAATGTGTGTGTGTGTGTGTGTGTGTGTGTGTGTGTGTATGTGTTTTATAGGCATTAGCAGACCTATTGAGTAACTAAAAAGGGACAAACTCAACCACGGGGGCTGAGGGGCCTGGATTTCTCTGGAGAGTGTGCACCACTGAAAGCCATCAGTTCACTTATTCTAAAACAGAAATTTCAGCCTGTTGTCCAGAGGCACTCAGGTACTCAGATTTGCCAGAATGCCTTCCTAAGATGTAATCAAGTTCTTGGAAGACAAGGGAGTAAGTTTAGCACATTGTCTCACGTGTGGCGGGCAGTCAGCAGATGCTTTCTGTGGCATCTGATGAACGAATGAGAGGCCGAGGTGAGGCGGAAGCCACCGGGTTGGACGGCTTCTTCATCACACAGCACAGCTGCACTTTGTGCCATGCCAGGTGGTGTGTGCTGAAAATCATTTAACCTCTTCAGTCTAGGACCTGACATTAAAACCCCATAGCAGGGCTTCCCTGGTGGCGCAGTGGTTGGGAGTCCGCCTGCCGATGCAGGGGACACGGGGTCGTGCCCCGGTCCAGGAAGATCCCACATGCTGCGGAGCGGCTGGGCCCGCGAGCCATGGCCGCTGAGCCTGCGCGTCCGGAGCCTGTGCTCCGCGACAGGAGAGGCCACAACGGTGAGAGGCCCGCGTACCGGAAAAAAAAAAAAACAAAAAACCCATAGCAGAACGTAAACATTGACCCAGTGCATAATTTAGAACGGTAATGCATTTACGCCAAGGTCAGATCAGAGCCGACAGGCAAACATACATGACGTGAGGCAACATAGCACAGTGGTCAGCTGTTATGAACACATCTTGGAGTCAGTCAGACCAGTTTTCAGATCTCAGCTGTATCATTTACTACTTTGTGTCCTTGGACAAATTACTTAGCCTAAGTTTCTTCAGCTCTAAAATGGGGTTATGATGTCAAACCAACAGGATTGTTATGAATATTAAATGAGAAAAAAATGTGTTTTAAGTGCCTGATATATATGAAGTACTTAATAAATGAACCTTAGAGAATTTCTGGTTAACGGGGTTTTCTGGTTTTACCAAACTAAAATTTTTGAAAGCACCTATTTTGTAAATTCCTTTTAAAAATCTTTCTCAAATGTTAGTTTTCTTCAGCTCATAAACTGTCAAGCACTGACCTTTGCCTTATTTTTAGCTAAAGATGATTAGATGATTAGAAGCTGGCTGGACAGGAAATGGAGGAGTAACATTCAGGCAAGAGGGAACAGTGCAGGCAGGGCAACAAAGAGCATCCTCAGAAGAGCCAGCAGCAAGGTGTGACTTGAGTGCAGGTGAGAGTGGAGGAAGCAGGAAGAGCATGCTGGGAGCCAGGTGGTAAGGATCCTTGAAGTCCAGGCTAAGGAAGCTGGACTTTATTGTATAGTACGTAGTAAAGCCAAGAGTGATCTAATCAGGTCTGTGCTTTAGAAAGCTAACTGTTCAAGCTGCGCGAAGGACAAATTAAAGAACGTGAGAATAAAGGCAGGGAGGTTACCAGTCCTGGCAAGACAGCAACCATTGGCCTGAGCTTGGGCAGTAGGAACAGAGAGGGGACAAGTGTCGGATATTTCAGGGGCAGGATCGTGAAGGGACCTGGCACCTGAGGACCATTTAAATGGGAGAAATGAGGAAAAGAGAGGGGGTCAAGATTGACTCTGCATTCTGACTTGAGCAACTGGATGGGCAGGAAATACAGAGAAGAGTTGAATTGGGGAGAAGTGATTCTAAATAATGACCGTGGTTTGGACATACCAAGTGCAATGACATGACAATAATAATATAAGCATAATAATAATAGCTTATATTTATTGACAGGTTACTGTATGCCAAGCACTAATGTGAGTATCAACTCATAAACAGCTCCTTGAGGCAGCTGCTGTTGTCATCCCGCTTTTATAGAGACTTGGCTCATATTGGTACCTTGTCCAAGGTCCCACAGTTGGTATTTGGCAGAGCTGGGATTCAAACCCAGGGAGTCTGGCTCTATAATCCACGTGGAGAACACGATGCCCTGCTGCCTTTCAGGGTCCTTAAATCTGTGATGATTAAAGTTCCTGCCATCCTTTGGGGTTGCTGTGCTGTATAATCCTGATAGGTCAGAACTCAAAATGACAAGGATGGAATAAGATGGATTTAGATCCATAGAAGCAATGTTTATAGGAATTTAGTCTGTTCCCCCACCTCACCCCCCAAGTCTCCTCGAAAGCAGGTTTTGACTAAATGTATTAAATTAGTTTGGTTTTCCTCTTTGGAACATTCGGATTTGTTGAAGATTCCTGACAGTCACGTTCCACTTGGAATGTTAGATGACATTGAGATGAGATATCCATGTATCCATGTATCCATGGCCAGTATCCATGGCCGCTCCCTGTCCGAGCAAGGCAGCATTATCCTTTAAGACAGTTACTGTAGAAAATGTTTCTATTCTGAGTTGACAGAAAGAGCGGACAATCTTAAAGATTAGCTGGGTGGTCTGGGGAAGCCTGGGCATTATCTCAGAATAACATAAAATGCTGAATTGCAGTAAATGAAGGAAATGGAACAGTTCCACCCAGAGGAGAAATGTTGTAGCTATTTAGATGGAATCTACGGTCATGCAGTTTGGTAATAACTAGTGTGCAAAAGCATCCAGCATTTATAGACAACGATGCAGTGGAGGAGTGGAGGAGGGTCCAGAAATAGTCAGCACTGCCCCTGACCTTGAGGAGCTTACTGTTAATTGAAGAGGAAATAGGTACCTGGAAAATTCACACCAACCTCACATTCGCAAGTACAGAATAATATAGTACTACAGGAATAAGTAGAAGGTGATAAGGAATTCATTGCATGTTCTTATTTAAAACTTTTTTCTTGGGAGTTCCCTGGCAGTCCAGTGGTTAGGACTCAGTGCTTTCACTCCCATGGCCTGGGTTCAATCTGGTCCGGGAACTAAGATCCCGCAAGCTGCGTGACATGACCAAAAAAAAAAAAAGAACTTTTTTCTTAATGGACCAAGTACCATATTAAACACTAAAGTAAATATTATAACTTTTTTTTTTAGCATTTTACTTATTTTTCATTGTGCTAAATGCTTTGTATGGATTGTCTTTATCCCCAGAGTAACCCAGCGAGGGAGGGACTATTATTATCCCTATTTTACAGATGAGGAAACTGAGGCCCAGGAAGGTTAAGGAACAACTGAGGTCACACTGTTGATAAGCAGCAGTGTTGGGATATGGACCCAGAAGTCTAACTCCAGAGTTCAGTCTTAACCGCTGTGCTGCACTGCTCAGAAACAAGTAAAACCTGGTCCTCGCACCCAGGAAACTCAACTAAGAGACACACCTGAATCATCGCAGCACACTCAGTGCTCGCTGGGAGCTGCAGACAGTTACCAGGGCGTCAAGGAGGTTGCGTGTCTTGAAATCAGATATCATTTTAGGGAAACCCAATTTGGATGATCATGTAGTGTTTATCCACCATGACTTCTTATTTTGAAAGAAAGAATAATTCAAGGAATTATTCCTAAAAATAGCTAAGTGTATAACAACTTCATACTGTGTAGGAAAACGGTCTGCCTAGATACTAGTTAAAAGTATTTTTTTTTCCTCCTGAAGCTCTGTGTTCTTGATTTTGTGTTGTTTCACATCATTTTGCATCTTAGTAGTTTGTTTATTAACAGGTTTGTATTTAGCCAGATTTGACAGTGCCATGTTCCTTGAGTTGGCTCTGTACCATCCCTTAAGGCATATGGAAAAGTTGAAAGAAAGATGAATATGTGTATGCGACAGAGGGGAAAATGAAAGAATTTCCCTAAAAGACGTGATACACGTTTAGGATTGCATAATGAAAGCAAATATAATTTGACACCTCAAAAGAGAGCTCTTTAGTACTTTACAGAAAGAACACCCTCTTACAAACTCAAAAAGAGAAGATATTTGTATTTTTAATTCCCCGGGATCTGCAAATTAGCCCGAAACATTGATCCGTAGAAAAATCAAATGTTTCTGAAAACGGTAACACACTTTGCCTTTCTTTTAAATTTGCTACTCAAGTTCGTGTGGATTCTGGTGTGTCCTTGTTATCCAGCCAGGTTTTGCTGAATCAGGATGAGAATAGGAGAACTGTACTTGCTGAGCTCGCTTTATGAACCCGGAACTTTGGAGTGTAGAGAGTTTCAAGGCAGAGGAGGAGACGATAGAAATTGTGTTGTCCACTGTGACTCAGAGACCCTAAGTCACCACCAGTCATAGTGGTCATTTCCCAGCCTGAGTCTTAGGGAGAAAACAGTGCTGTCGACTTTTCTGACTCTTCCTTCCCAGCTTGGATGGAGGGAGAGGAAGGGATTAGTTAGGTCTGGACTTTAAGGAATTTCGGTATTCTTATTATAATCTTAAGTATCTTTTCAAGAGGAAAAATACCACAAATTTAAACACCAAATATGTATCATTCTTTATGCTATTCTAATTCGTGTGATAGTCGATCTATAGGAAAGAAGTAACATTCCTTCAGAGTTTAGAAATCGGATTATAATATTAAGAATCGAAGTCCTTTGTAGAAATGATCCAAGGAATAGCGTTTTATAGACTGAGAAATGCTTATGTTTGATGAAGGTGATGTAGGTAATTCCAAGGGCTCAGTGGTAATTTTAAGTAAAATAAATGAAACCAATCACTTGTATTCTGTTTTAACTAGAAAAAAGCTATATTGATGGGAGCATAGTGAGAGTGTAACATTGTTTATCCCACTCCACACAAGGAAGGGAGAGAGTCTCATGGAGGTGAACATTCCACTCATGTAAGAGACAAGTCTCTAGATCAGACTTCACACGATCTGGATGAAATAATACTTAATAATAAGAGTTGTAATTAATTAGGCGCCCACTATATTCCAGGCTCTGGGCTAGGCTCATGTTTATATTATGCCATTTAGTCCTCACAACAATTTATCTCCATTTTACAAATAAGGAAACTGAGGCTCAGAGAGGTTAAATGACTTGCCTAAGGTGGCACAGCTAATGGGTAGCAGAGCTGGAATTTGAATCTGGATCTGACTTTGAATACTTTATTCATTTACTTGTTTTTAAAAAACTGAGTGCCCGGAACTATTCTAGATATTAAGGATACAGCAGTAAACCAAATAGCCCCAAACCCCTACATTCATAGAGCTTCTATATTCTAGTGAAGAGAGACAAACAAACAAACAAAATATACAGCCCGCCAGATGGTGGTAGAGTGTGATAAAAAAGGCCGGGTGCTGGGGAATGCCGGGGTGAGAGGCTTCAGTTTTAAATCAGGCAGATGAGGACGGGCTCACTGAGAAGGTGGCCCGTAGGGGGCAAGAGAACGAGCTTCCGGAATATCTGAGGGAAGAGTGGGGGGGAACAACAAGCGCAAAAGGTCTCTTCAGTTTCCTTTGCTCTCCCAAGTCTCCTGCATCCCTTGTCCAGATTCTGGGCCCACCAGCCACCATTCTAATTACTGATTCTAGTCCCAAAGTCTGGTAGAGGGCACTGCTGAATGATGCAGTTACTGGGAAGGCATATTCCCCAGGATCAGTTAAATACAGTGGCTTCTGGCCTATGTAGCAATCCCTGGTAAGGTCATTGATGGTGGGTCCGTCTCTAGGAAATTGATCCCTCCAGCATTGAGAGCGGAGGGTGGAAGAGGGTACTGGAGACAGGAAGGAGCCAGGCTTTGCAGTCGGCTGGGCCTGGGTTCAAATCTTGGTCCTACTGCACACTAACTGTGATGCCGGCTAGGTTGGCTCAGCCTCTCCAAGCACCAGCTTCCTCATCCATGAAGATGACAATACTTAACCACTCAGGGGGTTTGTGGGTGTGAAAAGTGATAACGGATATAAAGCTGTAGGCATGCTGCCTATCTTAGAAAGGGCTCAAGACACGTTGATTCCCCCCTTGGGCCTTTGTTGTGTGCCCACTTGACCTTGCTAGGTGACGTCTCTTCTCGCTTTACATGAGACGGGGTCTCTCAGGTATGTGCCTGCTATGTTCTCGTTCTTTCTCCTGCTCACACAATCTTAGGTGCACTTTCATTTACTGACATTATTCTGTGGTTATTTTTAATGCCTCTAGTGTGATAGAATAGTGTACTAGACTTGACTCTAGAACATCAAGTTGGGATTCTTTTTCTGCAATTTTATCACCTCTGCAAACTGGGATAAGTCAGTTCACCTCTCCAAGTCTCTTCATCTGTAAAATGAGGGGAGTGGACTATGTGATGTCTGAGGTGCCTCCTTTCCTGCCCTTGAGATACTCACAGTCAGGTGGCCAGCAGATAGATTTGTTTAGCCTACTCAGCAATTTTAAAGTATTAAGTTTGCAGTCGCTGCCATTTACTCAGCAATTCCATTTGGGGGATTTATCAGTTAAGAAGTTATCACACAAGTACACAAAGATGTGTATACAGAGATGTACAAGGATGTCTGTCAAAACATACCTTATGATAGTGAAAGCCAGAAGCCATTTCAATGTGCAGCAGTAAAGAATGGGTTAAAGAGATTGATGGTCCAGTTTCAGTGATGAGTTCCTACTGTGTGCCAAGCTCTGTTCTGGTGCTTGGAGTACATCAGAGGACTAAACAGACCCCTGCCTTCAAACAGCTTACATTCTAACAGGGGAAGACAGACAATAAAAAATCCACGGAATGAGGAACTTGGGTGGTGTGTTAGAAGATGGTAAGTGCTATGGAAAAGGGAAAGTGAGAGAATTGAAGGGGATCCTGAGTGTGGGGAGGGCAGTTTTAAATACAGGAGTCAGGTCGTCCTCATTGAGAAGGACCTGCAGTTGGTGAAGGAGCCAGCTACACAGATGTCAGGAGGTACACCAGCCAACACCGAGGCCCAAAGGCAGGAACGAACGTGCCTGTGTGTTTAAAGGACAGGGATGCTGGGGGCTAGAGCAAGTGAGCCTGAGGAATGGGAGAGGAAGGGGACCGGGGGCCAGGGGCCAAATCACAGAGGTCTTGTCGGCCTTTGTGAAGATTGTGGTTTTATTCTGAGTTAAAATGGGGAGGCTTTGCCAGATTTGGGCAGAGGAGAGGAGCGACATGATCCATTGTTTATGTTTTAGAAGGGACAGTCTGGCTACCGTGTTGAGGACAGACAGTAGGGGGACAAGGAGAAACACGACACCATTGAAGTTATTGCAGCAACTCAGGGGAGAGAGATGAAGATGCATAGGAGACGAGGTACAATGGAAGTGGAGAAAAA
>NW_006786690.1:10323316-10329812 GCF_000442215.2 Lipotes vexillifer | reverse complement strand
GCTGTATTTTGAAGACAGGACCAACAGGACTTGCTGACGGTTCGGATGGGGGGTGTGAGAGATGAGAGGGGTCAAAGATCACTCTTAAGACTTTGGTCCTGAGTAACGGGAAGGAGGGAGCCGCCATCAGTGGAAATGGTGAAAGCCAGGGCAGAACAGGTTTGAGGGAGATCAGGAGTTTTGTTTTGTTTTGTTTTGTTTTGTTTTGTTTGGCGGTACGCGGGCCTCTCACTGCTGTGGCCTCTCCCACCGCGGAGCACAGGCTCCGGACGCGCAGGCTCAGCGGCCATGGCTCACGGGGCCCAGCCGCTCCGCGGCATGTGGGATCTTCCCGGACCGGGGCACGAGCCCGCGTCCCCTGCATCGGCAGGTGGACTCTCAACCACTGCGCCACCAGGGAAGCCCAGGAGTTTGTTTTTGAAAACTTTATACTTAGAGGTCTGTTAGACACCCAAGAGAAAAAGCATATTTACTGGCTATTAACATTTACTGTATCTCCAATGTTTAGCAGAGCAACTAGCCCTCCAAATACAGCGGTTGAATGAAAGACAAGAAAAGTTATTCAAATACTAAGTGAAATAAGTGTCAGATGATCCCATTTTATTTTATTTATACCTGTGTGTATACATACACACACACACATATTTGCGTTAAGAAAAGGCACAGATATATACCAAAATATTAACAATAGTTATGTGGGATATGACCAAGTGATTTTAACCTAATCTCTTTCTCTTTCTGAGAATCTGTACAAAATCTCTATAAAACAGTTTATGTAAAAGGGAGACATGCTCTGAAAGGTGAGAAGACTATGATTCTAGCCCACTGTTAGATTCTAGGTTTTTTCAACCATTGCAGAGTTGATGAACCCTTGAATTGTTTACAGGTGGTGTTCTTTATCAATAGGAACACTGTGGACAGATTGTTCTTTTCTTTTGAAGTATTTCTTCATGATCTACTCCCCAAATTAGAAACAACGGACTGAAAGGTAGAAAGATTTGTAGCCCTTCTTAAACATTGCTAGATGGCTCTGCAGAAAAACTGAACCAATTTAGCATTCCAGCAGTGATAGAATGCTAGACAGTCTATCAGGAAAGATATCCCCTCCTACTAAGTCGGGATTTCATTTTCACACCAGAAAATTACTTAGCAGCCTTTCTTCACCTGCCATGAGGGCATAAAAAGTCTTCATGGAGGTCTTCCATATTTTTCAGGCGTAGGAATCGGCGTGGTCCACGCTGGCTACGAGAGACGCCTGGCCCATCACCTGGGAGCGCACAGCACACCAGCTATCCTAGGAATCATAAATGGAAAAATCTCATTCTTCCATAATGCAGTTGTCCGCGAGAACCTGCGACAGTTTGTAGAGAGTCTTCTTCCGGGGAACTTGGTGGAGAAAGTAAGTACCTGGCTGAGAAATAGTTTAAGAGGCTCCTGGGACTGCTGGCTGCCCTGAACTCTACCTGTGGGCATCCTCAGACCTGAGTCTCATTTGGGGCAGGGCAAGACACATGAATTAATTAATTACGGTAACTAAATCATTTACATGAAGTCTGCCAGAGGCTGAAAACTGAAACAGTTGAAGTAGAGAGACTGAAAGAATCCTTGTCAAAACCGCTGGGAGGACTTACGCTGTCACAGGAATCTGAGCCCACAGTGAGGGCACCTCTTCTTTTCTCAACAAAAAATTAGATCCCAACATGGGATGCAGGAGATCTTTCCAACTCAGGCATTTATTCGTTCAAAGATACTTTTCCTATGAGAGTACTCAAATTAAGTTACATTTGGTTATATATTTAACAGTCATATCTATTGAAAACACCAGATTCCATGAAATCAGATATTATTTTTGGAACTTTCAAAACATATAGCAATGCAACGGTATGAATAAATTTCACAAACAAAAGATTGAGCTAGAGAAACCAAGCGCAGAAATTCCCACAGACTATAAACTATGATTTTTATATTTAAGAAGCATTTTTCCCTCAGTATCTGAGGTTAGAGATCACGGGCACTAGAAGAAGATTCTTATGTTGCTTTAAATGAAAATGATTCATTCTTTTAATAAAATACCGAGGAGAGTGAACATACAGATACTTCCATCCTGTTCCTACGCAGCCTGTCCCACCAGGATCATTACCCACGGAAGAAATGTTTGTTGGAGTTGACTTGAAATTGTCAGAGAGCATTGCAGCCTCCTAAAATGATGATAGGTTGTCCTGACAGGTCCTCAAACCTTTTTAAAATGCCTGTTGTATGTCAGACATTCTGATAAGTGCTGAGGACACTTTCCAAGGAGCTCGCAGTCTAGTAGGTGATTGTTTCCATCCTATATGTAGAGTGCCCATCCTAGAGATTTGAGAAAGGCTTCCTGGCAGAAATGACCCCTGTACTGAGTTTGCCAGGTGAGGAGAGAAAAGAAGGGAATGAGTTCCAGGCATACAGAGGTAGCCTGCTTTGTATGAAGTCGTCATTAGTGAGTGGGAGAAGACAAGACTAAAGGGGTTAATGGGAATCTCACTGTGAGGGTCTCCTTTGAGGAACTTGGACTTGGCCTGCAGGTGATGGAGCCATTGAAAGGGGCTGAGCAGTGGGGTGAAATGATGAGATTGAGGTTTTATATAGATCATTCCGGAAGCAAAGTGGAAAGATAAACCTTTTTGAACTACTATGAACATTTTCTAGATAGAAATTTATTCAAGTTTTTCATTTGTTTTCTTGGGATTATTTTAAGGCATAAACAGGGAAACACAGAAGTAGCAATTCAGATGGCAGTGAATGAACTTATGTATGGGGGGGTGGGCCCACTTATTTTTATTTAAGCCATTTTAAAAGAGCAGTTGTTGCATTATCTTCTAATAGATTAACAAGTACAGTCTATAACTGAGCAAGAACCAACTTTGAAAGCTCATTTTTTTTATAATATGGTCAGTAATTGTTTCAGAAAAGATTATGATTTCAGTCTGTAAGGGTTGGATCACATGAAAATATGAAATCAACATCTCTGTTCTTTTAATTAATTTTAGTCAAATAAAGGCAAAAAATTAGTTGTCTGCATTCTTTATTTTTTACAAAACAATCTTTTGCACATATTTGATTTTGTTTAATTATCTCCTGACTGGATTATAATGCAGTTGTTAAGAATTAAATGCTGAAACTAACATCCTTTATTCAATTTAAGGTTACAAATAAAAATTATGTCAGATTCCTCTCTGGCTGGCAGCAAGAGAATAAACCGCATGTCCTTCTGTTTGACCAAATGCCCGTTGTACCACTGCTCTACAAGGTACTTTAGGTGCTGGGGTAATGTTTTCTCTTATTGTGGTGATTTTCTTTTTTGTGAGTAATAGCTCATCCCAAGAGAAATGCTTGAAGACCAGAAATTTGCTTTAACCACCGTACATTGAGGACCTACCGATGCTATTACTGTGCTAGTACTTGCCACACACATAATAGCATTTAATCTTCAGAAGAACCCAGGGATACAGATTATTATTCCTACTTTTACTGAAGCTTAGAGTGGTTATATAACCTGCCCAAGGTCTCCCGTGTTGAATATCGATTCCCTTGTAGCCTGTCTGATTCCAAACCTGCCCTCTGAATATGTACTTCTATCTAGCACACCTCTGGTTATCACTGTGACATGAGATGGGAGAGGAAGGTACTAAACCGTTGGCATGGTCACTGCCATCTTACATAATTAGGGTACAGGTAACTCCGCAAACCTCCCACCCAGTGCAGATCTCAGTAAGATGAATATCTTGCTCTGTCTGAAAAAAAGAATTAGTTGTTGTTTAGCTTTGTTGGTACGGTTTTTGTTCATGGAGCACCATAGAATTCCTACAAGGGTACGAGGGTGTAGCAAGCCTGAGTGGGGCTGTATAAGCTAGTGTTCATCTCCACCCACTGATGAGAATAAGTCACACTTAATTTAGATGCTGTGCTCTCAGTTTCATTTCTTCCTCTCTGTTATGCCCTAACAGTTGACTGCTTTCGCATATAAAGATTATTTGTCATTTGGATACGTGTATGTCGGTCTGAGAGGGGCGGAAGAGATGACAAGGCAATACAACGTCAATGTCTATGCCCCCACCATCCTGATCTTTAAAGAACACATACACAAGCCTGCAGATGTTATCCAGGTATGTGAGTGTCACCTTGTTTCAAGATGGCCCTCCCATTTTATCTCAGGGTGTCATATAAATAAAGAGTAAAATTGAGCACAGCAGGAGAGGAGAAGAAACTAGCTTTAATCTCTTCCTTTAGTGACTTCCCTGGCGGTCCAGTGGTTCAGACTCCGCACTTCCACTGCAGGGGTGCTGATTTGATCCCCTGGTCAGAAACTAAGATCACACATGCCTCGCAGCACAGCCAAAAAATTAATTAATAATTAACTAACATCACTGGAAAAAAAGAAAAAAACCCATAAACTAAGTTAAAGAACATACACTGAATATTTATCTGATCTTAAGATAGGGAAGGGCTAAAAACACGGGGGAAAATCTTGTTGGAAAATCTTAATAACTTGACTATAAGTTTTAAATTTGTATGTAAATACTTAAGAATTTTTGATTAAACAATAAGGGAAGTAATTACAACCAATATAAAAGGGATCATTATCTTCACTTTCTAATGAGCTTCTTATAATCAAGGAGATCAACCAAAAACTTCTTGAGAATGACCACTTGATGAGTACAGAGTTTGAGGGTGATGGAAATGTTTTGGAACTAGATAGAGATGAGGGCTGCACAACACTAAATGTACCAAATACCGCCAAATTGTACACTAAAATGGTCAATTTCATGTTATGTGAATTTTACCTCAATTTTTAAAAAATTTTTTAAAACTTCCCCCCCAAAACGAAATGAACAAAATCCTGAGAAGAGATTCAAGTGACGAATAAACACCTTTAAAAAAATAAATCACACTGATAATCAGAGAGAAAAGCAAAATAAACATTTTCTTCTCTCATCAAATTGTTAAAGATTTTTGAAGGAAAATTACTCAGGAGAGTTGAGACTACAGAGAAACAGGGACTTGTCTTTCTTGCCTTGCTAGAAGAAGCCTCAGAAGTTTTCAGAAAAGCGATTGGGTGATAAGACATCAACTGCCTAGCAGAAGAGCACTCCTGAGTACCTGCTGTGTGCCAAGCACTGCTTTCTGTGCTGAGGGTGCAGCCCTGGACAAGGTTGACAGAATTCCCCGTCCTGTGTTCTAGTGGGGACGACAGACAATCAGCATAACATACTCTGTCGTGGTATTTGTATAGTGATACGTGCCAAGGAGAAAAATAAAACAGGGAAGAGGAACGTAGGGTATTAGGGGAGAGGGCTCACATTTTTAAGGTGACACGAGGAAAGACCTGAGGGAGGTGAGATTACCTTTTAGGGCTCTATCCTAAAGGAATAGGGCAAAGAAGTACATACAGAGATGTTAAGTATCATTCGTAATACCAGAAATGAGGGGGAAATATAAACATATAAACGGCAGGATAATTATTGGTACATCCCAGAGACTATTATATAGCCATTTAAAATGGCAACTCGAGAAGAATACTTAATGATGGGGATAATTTTCCTAACATCATGTTACAGAGCAAGCAGGATGCAGAACTGTATATGCAGTTTATTCACGGACCTCAGTTTTGTAAAGTGAGTGCATGTGTGCATGTGTATGCACAGGAAAAAACTAGAAATAAATACATCAAAACATTAATGGTTATCTTTTGATGGCGGAATTAGGTATTATTTCAATATTTTGGTTTTCAAAAATCCCTATAATGGACATGTATTTTTTAATATTTTTAATGTTATTTTTTTTTTAATCGTCAAGAACCCTTTGATACTTTCTCTTATAGGAGGCTAGAACGAGAAGGAGAAATTCTCTAAAATCCTTTATCTCATTCATTCAGTACATTCACTGCCTGCCTGCTGAGCACTAAATACAGAACAGCTCCGACAGCCAGTTTAGTCTTCGTCCTCCTTTGACTCACAGTCAGGAGAGGAGAAAGACCGTCCACTGTAGTAGGTGTCTCACTAAGGTGTAGGGTTCCTCCGGGTGCCATGTGGACGTAGAAGGGGTCCTGAGACTATGGGACTAGGGTAGGGGTGTTGTGTGTGACAGAACCAGATGGGGAAAGTGGATAGTAAGGAAGGGAGAGCAGGTTCAAGAAGAAGGTAAGAAGAAGGTAATGAGTTCAGTTGTGGACCTAAGAATTAGAACTGCCTTCAGGAAACCCAAGGGGAGATGCCCATCAGGCAGGGCTCTAGTTCCAAGGAAAGGCAGAGGGGCTGGAATAGAGATTTGTGAATCGTCAGTGACTGGTTAGAGGGTGAGGTCTTTAGTGTGGGGAGATCTCGCAGGCATCGTATGTAAAGTAAGGAGAGAAGGCAGCCAAGGAGAAGACTCTGGACAATCACCAGCAAATAAAAAGAGGGGAGGGCTCCCCTGGTGGCGCAGTGGTTGAGAGTCCGCCTGCCGGTGCAGGGGACACGGG